>NC_056734.1:986283924-986593924 GCF_019279795.1 Protopterus annectens | reverse complement strand
TCTCTTCTCCACACTCCACTCTCCACTCTCACTCTCTCTCCTCTCCCCACTCTCTCCATCATCTCTTTCCACTCCCTCTACTCTCTCCACTCCACTCCTCTCTTCTCTCCTCTCTCTTTCTCCCTCTCTCCTCCCTCTTCTCCCTCTATTTCCCTCCATCCCCCCCTCTTTCCTCTCTCCCTCCCCCCCTCCTCTCTCTCTTTCTCCCCCTCTCCTCTCTCCTCTCTCTCTCACTCTTCACTCCTCTCTCTCCTCCCTCTCTCTTTCCACTCCTCCTCTCTCTACTCCCCCTCTCTCCTCTCTCTCTTTCTCTCCTCTCCACTCCCTCCTCTCTCCACTCTTCCTCTCTCTCTCCCTCTTAACCACTCTCTCTCTGCCTCTCTGTTTTCCTCTCTCCTCTCTCTCCTCCTTTCGTCACTCCCTCTCTCCCTACCACTCTCTCCACTTTCTATCTCCCCTCTCTCACTCCTTCTCCTCTTTCTCTCTCTGCTCTCCTCCTCTTTCTATACCCTCTCTCCACTCTCTTCCCTCCTCTTCCTCTTTCTCCTCTATCTTTCCTGCTCCCCCTGTCTTTCCTCTTCTCCTCTCTTCCTCTTCTCTCCTCTCTTTTCTCTCTAATTTCTCTCTCTCTCCTCCTCTTTCTCTCCCTCTCCTCTTCCACTTCTCTCCTCCTCTGTCTCTCTCTCCTCCTCCTCCATCTCTCTCCTCCTCCATCTCTCCTCCTCTCTCCTCTCCCCACTCTCTCTCCTCTCTCCTCCTTATCTCTCCTCCTCCTCTCTCTCTCCTCCTCTCTTTCCACTTCTCTCATCTTTCTCCTCTCTCCTCCTTCTCTCCTCTCCTCTCTCTCTTCCATCCGCTCCCTCCTCTCTCCCTTCTCTCTTCTCCTCTCTTTCCTCCCTCTTTCCATCTCCTCATATCTCCCTCCTCTCTCTCTCCCTACAGTTCTCCTCTACTCCTCCCTCTCCTCTCTCTCTCCCTCCACTACTCCCTCTTCCCTTCTCACTCCTCTCCATCACTCTCCTCTCTCTCCTCTCTCCCCTCTCTTCCTCTCTCTCCCTCCCTCTCTGTCTTCCTCCTCTCCCTCCTCCTCTCCCTCCCCTCCCATCCTCTCCCTCCTCCTCTCTTATCCTCCTCTCCCTCACTCTCTCCCACTCTCCCTCCTCTCTCTGTACCGGCACTCCTCTCCCTCCCTCCCTCTTTCACTCCCTCTCCCCTCCACTCTCTATCTCTCCCTCTCCCCTCTCTCCTCTCCTCTCACTCCTCTCTCTCTCCTCTCTCTCCTCTCTTCTCCCTCTCTCTCTCCCCTCCCTCTGTCCTCCCTCTCTCTCTCTCTCCCACTCTCTCCTCTCCACTCTCTCTCTCCTCCTCCCTCCTCATCTCTCCTCCCTCTCCCCTCTCTATCCCTCTCCTCATAAATCTCCCCCTCCCTCTCTCTCTCCATCTCCCCTCTCTCCTCCTCTCTCTCTCCTTCTCTCTCTCTCCTCCTCTCCTCTCTCTCCCCCTCTTCTCTCCTCTGTCTCCCTCCCCTCTCCTCCTTTCTCTCCCTCCCACTCCCCTCTCTGTCTCTCTCTCCCTTTTCCTCTCCTCCCTCTCTCTCACTCTCCTCCCCTCTCTCCACTCTCTCTCCCCTCTCTCTCCTCCCTCTATCCTCTCCTCCTCTGCACTCTTTCAACTCCCTCTCACTCTCTCTCCCTCCTTCCCTCTCTCTCCACTCTTCTCTCCCCCCTCCTCTCTCTCTCCCCTCCTCCCTCCTCCTCCCTCTCCACTCTCTCCTCTCTCTCCCTCCTCTCTCTCCTCTCCCTCCTCTCTCTCTCTCCCCCTCTCCTCTCTCTTCCCCACTCTCTCTCTTTCCTCCCTCTTCTCCCTCCCTCTTTCTCTTCCCTCCCTCTCTCTCCTCTCCTCTCCTCTGCCTTCCACTCTCTCTCCCTCCTCTCACTCACTCCTCCTCTTGCTCTCTTCTCCTCTCCCTGTCCTCCATCTTTCCACTCTCTTCCCCTCTCTCTGCTCTCTTCATCTCCTGCTCCTCCACTCTCTCTCTCCCTCCCCTCCTCCTCTCTCCTCATCAGCCTCTCCCCTCATCTCTCTCTCATCTAATATGTAATCTCCTCTCCTGCTCTCTCTCTCTCCATCCCTCTCTCTCTTCCTAATGTCCTCCTCTGTCTCCCTCATCTCTCCTAATCTCCTCTCTCTCTAAATATAATGTCCTCCATCTCTCTCCCTCCCCTCTCCATCTCTCCTCTCTCGCCCATTTATGCATATGCTCGCTCTTTATATCTCTATGCTCTTCTCTCTCTCATTCCTCCATATATGTCCCTCTCTCCCTCCTCTCTCTCTCCTCTCCTCTCTCCTCCGTCTCTCTCCTCTCTCACTCCTTCTCTCCTCTCCCTCTCTCCCTCCACTCCTCTCTCCTCCCTCTCTCCTCTCTCCCTCTCTCTCCCCTCCCTCCTTTCCTCCCTCTCCCTCTCTTCCTCTCTCTCTCACTCCTCTCTCTCCTGTCTCTCTCTCTCCTCTCTCTCTCTCTCCACTCTGTCTCTCATCCTCTCTCACTCTCTCCCTCTCTCCCTCTCCCTCCACTCTCTCTCGCTCCCTCCCCTCCCTCTCTCTTCTCTGTCCTCTCCTCTCTCCTTCTCCTTTCTCCTCTCTCCTCTCTCTCTCTCCCTCCTCTCTCTCCTCTCTCCTCCTCTCTCTCCCTCCCTCTCTCTCTTCTCCTCCTCTCTCTCTCTCCTCTCTCTCTCTCCTCTCCTCCCTCTCTCTTTCCTCCTCTCTCTCTCTCCTCTCTGTCTCCCTCTCTCTCTCTCGTCCTCTTTCTCTCTCTCTCCTCTCTCCTCTATCTCTCCCTCCTCTCTCTCTCTCCTCTATCTCTCCCTCCTCTCTCTCTCCTCTCTCCCCTCTATCTCCTCTCTCTCATCTCTCTCCTCTCTCTCTCATGTCTCTCTCCTCTCTCCACTCTCCCTCTCCCATCCCCTCTCTCTCTCTCTCTCCTCTTTCCCTCCTCTTCCCTCTTTCTCTCCTCTCTCTCCTCTCTCTCCCCCTCTCCCCTCTCTCTTCTCCCCTCTCTCCCTCCCTCCTCTCTCTCTCTCCTCCTCTCCTCTCTCCTCTCCTCTCCTTTCCCTCTCTCTCTCCCTCCCTCTCTCCTGTCTCTCTCCCTCCCTCTCTCCCTCCCTCCCACTCTCCTCTCTCTCTCCCTCTCCTCTCTCCTCCTCCACTCCTCTCTCCCTCTCCTCTCTCTCCCCTCCCTCTCCTCTCTCTCTCCCTCCTCATCCCTCCCTCTCCCCTCTCTCCCCTCTCCTCTCCTCCTCTCTCTCCCTCCTCTCTCCTCTCCTCCCTCTCTCTCCTCTCCTCCCTCTCTCTCTCTCCTCTCCTCCCTCTCCTCCCTCCCTCTCCTTCCTCCCTCTCTCTCTTTCTCTCCTCTCCTCCTCCCTCTCACCCCTCTCTCTCCCTCCTCTCTCCTCTCTCTCTCTCCCTCCTCTCTCTCCCCTCCCCTCTCTCTCCCTCCCCTCTCTCTCTCTCCCTCCCCTCTCTCTCCCTCCCCTCTCCCTCTCCTCCCTCTCTCTCTTCTCCCCTCCCTCCTCTCTCTCCTCCCTCTCTCTCCCTCTCTCTCCTTCTCCCTCTCTCTCTCTCCTCCCTCCCACTCTCCCTCCCCTCTCTCTCCTCCCCTTCTCTCTCCCTCCCTCTCTCCTCTCCCTCTCCCTCTCTCCCTCTTCTCTCTCCTCTCCCTCTCTCTCTATTCTCTCTCCCTCCCCTCCCTCTCTCTCTCCCTTCCTCTCTCTCTCCTCCCCTCTCTCTCTCCTCCTCTCCCTCCTCTCTCCTCCCTCCCTCTCTCTCTCTCCCTCTCCTCCCTCTCTCCCTCTCCTCTCTCTCTCCCTCTCCTCTCTCTCTCCCTCCCTCTCTCCTCCTCTCTCTCCCTCTCTCCCTCTCTCTCTCTCCCTCTCCCTCCCTCTCCCTCTCTCCCTCTCTCTCTTCCTCTCTCTCTCTCTCTCCTCCTCCCTCTCTCCTCTCTCTCCTCCTCACTCTCTCCTCTTCCTCTCTCTCCTCTCTCTTCTCTCTCCTCTCTCTCTCCTCTTCCTCTCTCTCTCTCTCTCTCTCTCTCTCTCTCTCTCTCTCTCTCTCCTCTCCCTCTCTCTCCTCCCTCCCCTCCCTCTCTCTCTCTCCCTCTCTCTCTCCTCCCTCTCTCTCTCTCCTGCCTCTCTCCCCTCTCTCCCCCTCTCTCTCTCTCTCTTCCTCTCTCTCTCCCTCCCTCTTCCTCTCTCTCCCTCCCTCTCCCTTTCCTCTCTCCCTCCCTCTCCCTTTCTCTCCCTCTCCTCTCTCTCCCTCTCTCTCCTCTCCCTCTCCTTCCATCCCTCTCCCTCCCTCCCCTCTCTCTCTCTCCACCCCTTCTCTCTCTCTCCTCCCTCTCTCCCTCTCCTCCCCCTCTCTCTCTCCATCTCCTCCCTCTCTCTCTCCCTCCCTCTCTCCCTCTCCCTCTCTCTCCCTCCTCTCTCTCTCCTCTCCTCCCTCTCTCTCTCCTCTCCTCCCTCTCTCTCTCTCCTCCATCTCTCTCCCTCTCCTGCCCCTCTCTCTCTCCCTCTCCTCCCTCTCTCTCTCTCTCTCTTTCTCCTCCCTCTCTCTTTCTTTTCCTCTCCCTCTCCTCGCTCTCCTCTCGCTCTCTCCCTCTCTCCTCTCCCTCTCTCTCTCTCCCTCTCCTCCCTCTCTCTCTCTCCCTCCTCTCTCCCTCTCCTCCCTCTCTCTCTCCTCCTCTCTGCCCTCTCTCTCCCCCCTCTCTCCCTCTCTCCTCCTCTCTCCCTCCCTATCTCTCCCCCCCTCTCTCTCTCTCTCCCTCCCTCTCTCCCTCTCTCTCCTCTCTCTCCCTCTCTCCTCTCTCTCCCTCCCTCCCTCCCTCTCTCTCTCTCTCCCTCTCTCCTCCTCTCTCTCTCCCTCTCTCTCCTCCCTCTCTCTCCTCCCCTCCCTCTCTCTCTCCCTCTCTCTCCCTCTTCCTCTCCCTCTCCTCCTCTCCTCTTCCTCCCTCCCCCTCTCTCCTCCCTCTCCTCTCCTCTCTCTCCCTTCTCTCCCTCTCTCCTCCCTCTCTCCTCCCCCTCTCTCTCCTCTTCTCTCTCTCTCCCCCCCCTCTCTCTCTCTCCTCCTCTCTCTCTCTCCCTCCCTCCCTCTCTCCCTCCTTCCCTCTCTCTCCCTCCCTCTCTCTCTTCTCCTCTCTCCCCCTCCCTCTCTCTCTTCCTCTCCCTCTTTTCCTCTCTCTCCCTCCCTCTCCCTTTTCCTCTCTCTCTCTCCCTCTCCCTCTCCCTCTTCCTCTTCCTCTCCCTCCCTCTTTCTCCTCCCTCCTCTCTCCCCTCCCTCCTCTCTCACTCCTCTCTCTCTCCTCCTCCCTCCCTCTCTCTCTCCCTCCTCCCTCTCTCTCCCTCCCTCCTCTCTCTCTCTCTCCCTCCTCTCTCTCTCCCTCCCTCCTCTCTCTCTCCCTCCCTCCCTCCCTCCTCTCTCTCCCCCGCCCTCTCCTCTCTCCCTCCTCTCCTCTCCTCTCCTCTCTCCCTCGTCTCTCTCTCTCTCTCTCCCTCCCTCTCTCTCTCCCTCCCTCTCTCTCCTCTCCCTCCTCTCTCTCCCTCCTCTCCCTCCCTCCTCTCCCTCCTCTCTCCTCTCCCTCCTCTCTCTCTCCTCTCCCTCCTCTCTCTCTCTCCTCTCCTCCTCCCTGTCTCTCTTCTCCCCTCCCTCTCTCTCCTCTCTCTCCCTCCCTCTCTCTCCCTCTCCTCTCTCTCCCTCCCTCCCTCTCTCGCTCCCTCCCTCTCTCACTCTCCTCCCCTCACTCTCTCCCCTCCTCTCTCTCCCCTCCTCTCTCTCCCTCCCTCTCCCTCCCTTTCTCTCTCTCTCCCTCTCTCCCTCTCTCTCCCTCTCTCTCCTCCCTCTCCTCCCTCTCTCTCCCTCTCCTCCCTCTCTCTCCTTCTCCTCCCTCTCCCTCCCTCTCCTCCCTCTCTCTCCTCTCTGCTCTCGCTCTCCCTCCTCTCTCCTCTCCTCTCTCTCCTCTTCCTCCCTCTTCCTCTCTCTCCCCTCTCTCCCTCCCTCTCTCTCCTTCACTCCCTCCCTCCTCTCTCTCTCTCCTCCTCTCCTCCTCCTCTCTCTCCCTCCCTCTCTCTCCATTCTCTCTCCTCTACTCTCCTCTCCCTCCTCTCTCTCTCTCTCTCCTCCCCTCTCTCTCCTCCCTCTCTCTCTCTCCTCCTCCTCTCTCTCTCTCTCTCTCTCTCTCTCTCTCCTCCCTCCTCCCTCCTCTCTCTCTCTCCTCCCTCCTCTCTCTCTCCCTCCCCCTCTCTCCTCTCTCTCCTCCCTCCCTCACCTCTCTCCTCTCCTCTCTCTCTCCCCTCTCCCTCTCTTTCTCTCTGTCTCCCCCTCTCCCTCCCTCTCTCTCTCTCCCCCTGTCTCCTTACAGGTATCGTTTGGTATTTACTTTCTGCTGGTGGTGTTCTTCCACTATAATCTAGCTCCCTATTCGGGGAGGCTCCTGACAGGGCAAGAAAAAACGATGTAATGGCGTCGGCTGCCTGATTTTATATCACTGACAACATGACATCAGTCCTGGAGTGACAGCAACCGACGCAGAAATACTAAGCCTTTGGTATTTGGGCCGACTGAAAGCTACCCCTGGCAGGATAACCAAAATGTAATGACTGCAACAGTAAATACACTCGAACATCTACATTTATGGTAAGTGTACACAACTGTACTTTCCCCTCTCTTACACCTTCAGACTATTGACTGGCGAATCCCAAGGATGGTAATCAAAAGACAGAGTTAAGATTTCTTCAGTATGTTCTTGCCATCTTGAGAAGAAGCATCTGTTTGGCTTCATTGGAGGAGCAGTCATCAAAGAGCTTTTCTGGCAGATACGTCTCTGTTGGGAACCCATTCACACAAAAATTATTGCTATTTTAAGAAAAGTAATTTTTAATTTACTGTTTGATTAAAGCTGTATTTCACATTGTTTAGAAACGCATTATTTTTTCACAGTATCGGAACCTTTCTGTAAATGAACACTATTTTTAGCTAGAGGTGTTCTATTTGGAACTATATTCGTGAGAAACTGTGCAATGCTTGTGTAAACTTTGAATTTTTTAGGACAAAAACGTATACAGGAGAATGGCCAAGTGTGTGTGTGTGTATATGTGTGTGTGTGTTAGTGTAATGTTCTTGCTCACTTTGTGACAACCTACCTCCCATATTAGGTTCATAGGTTCATACTAGGCTATCTGCCCAAGGGCATTTATAAGCCTAGTCCATAGTTATGTGGCTTTCGCCACCCCTTTAGTTTGAATAAAAACTATGCCTATCATTTTCTGTGCCTCTGTCAAGCAGTGACACTGAAGTAATCCCTGGGGTATATCTGCGATCTCCCATCCATTGGTCAAGATTCCTCTTGAACAAGGCCAGCGAGGTGCTCTGCCTCACATGTACCGGGATTTTGTTCCACAGCATAGGGAGTCTCTGGGTGATGAATCTGTCCCTCCAGCACGTTCTATTTATAACCGTGTCAAGGTTTAAGTCTCCCGCCCTTGTGGTTCTGAGGGATCTAGATTTTGAGGTGAAGCATATTCATCAAATCTGGGTTTGACATGGCCTTATATGTCAGGCACAGGTCACCTCTAAGCAAGCGGTATGAGACTGAATAAAGCTGGAGTTCTTTCAGTCGGGCAGCATAAGACATATTTTTGAGACCCTTTATCCTTTTGGTGAGGAACTTTTGGGGCCTTTCGCTGCATCAGGTGTCTGGTCAGATACATTCGAACGGGCATTGTGCTCAATCATAGGTCTAATGAGTGATGAGTACAGGGGCGATGACCTCCTTGATCTAGATGTGAATCCCTTCATGATCAGGTGGGCTATAGAAGGTTTTCCTAACTACTTTAGCAACATGAGTGTCAAGCGAAGACTACTGTCAACTTGGGTCCCCAGATCCCTGATGACTTTTCTGTGCTCAGTGGATTGTTACCTATATGGTAGCGTAACCTTGTTTTTCCCGAAGGGTATGACTATGCATTTTGGCGTTTAACTTCAGGCCATGGCTCTGGCACCAGTTATCCATTTCTGTGAGGCCCTTCTGGAGGATATCTGTGTCAGATGTGTTTTCACTATGGCCCAGTTTGCAGTCATCTGCAAACTTTGTCAGCCATAACCCTCCTGTGTTTGCTTGTACTTCAGAAAAGTAGATGCCGAACAAGAGTGGACTCAGGACTGAGCCCTGTGGGACACCACTTGTGACAGGCTTTGAGTCTGACATGGCTCCAGCAACTCTGACCCTGTGGGTTCTGTCGCTTAGCCAGTTTGCAACCCATCTTGTGATGTATGGGTTTACATTCAAGCTGATGAGTTTTTCGATGATACCTGAGTGGGGTATTGTGTCGAAGGCCTTTGCCAGGTCGAGGTAGGCTGTATGGACTGCCTTTCCCTCATCAATGGCCTTGGTGACTGTCTCGAAAAGTCAACCAAGTTTAAGAGGCAGGATCTGCCTTTGACAAAGCCAAACTGGGTTGGATCCAAAGTCTGCAAGTTCCCTATGTCTTTATTTATGAGTTCCATTATGATCCTCTCCATGGCTTTGCAGAGAAGGCTTGTCAGGCTAATGGGCGGTAATTTCCAGGGTCTGTGGAGGCACCGCCCTTATGAAGTGGGACCACAGTCGCCGTCGCCACTCCTTGAGTGCGTATCCTGAGGTGAGGCTAAGATTAAACAGCTGTCCTAACTGTGGGTTTAATTCCTCGTTGAGTTCATGAAGCACACAGCCGGGGACACCATCCGTCCCATGGATGCTGTGTTTTTGCCTTAGTGAGGCAGTTCTCACCTGGGCGTTGGAGATGTTTGGGGGCTACAATCCTCTGGAATAGATATCTCTCCTTTTGGGGAGAGGGAGAAGTTTGCACTGAACCTGTCAGCCAGTATGTTAGCAATGTGTGTAGGTTCAGTAATTTTCACATCATTTTGAACTAATTCTGAGCATATCTGGGAGTTTCCTCCTAGGTTTCTAACATAGCTAAAGAAGGCCTTATGATTGTCTTTAGAGTCCTTGGCGATTTTTCTCTCAAAATTTGCCTTTGATGATTTTATGAGAGCTCTTAGTTTTTACTTATAATGATCAAAGGTGTCTTACCTTTCAAGGATTTTGCTCTATCTTGTAGTAGCTTCCTCCTTTTGTTGTAGAGCTTGTTTATGGCTGGGGTCCACCAGACTGGACGCTTGCCTTTGGTACAGAGAGTCTTAGTTTTGTTTGGGATTGCCTGATCCATGCAGTCCTGTAGGTGCTGGTAGAAGGCATTTGTAAGTGATTCAGCGGTTTGAGTAATGTTTACCACTGGCTCAGGGGCCTTAAAGGAGACCACACTAGTTTTAGAAGTGTGAAATCGGCTTTTGAGAAGTTTTTCACTGTGGTCTTTTTGTTTCAGGTGGGGGGATGAGGACCTCCAGCGAGATTAGTTTATGATCTGATCTCACCAGTGAGGTATACTTCCGGTGTTGAACATTTTGATCCCATGTTCGTGATGATGAGATCAAGTATGTTTTCACCTCTTGTGGGGATGGTGACTAGTTGTTCCATGGCATTTGAGTTTATGAACTCCAGGAATCTTTGGGTTAGAGTGTTCGGCTTGAGTAGTGTTCCCAGTCTATATTAGGGTAGTTGAAGTCACCTAGTATGATGGTGTTTGGAGATGCATTTATCCTCCAATGTTTTCAGGAAGGCCATGTGAGGTTCCTGAGTTTGAGAGGTGGCCTGTAACATGCTACAAATTGCAGAGCAGTCTTGCCTATGGTTAATTGCACCTGGATGGTCTCCGATGCATCGTGCGTTGCCACCAACCTTGAGGTGTGGGTGTCCTTTATGAATATGGACACCCCTCCTTTCTTGGTGTTGTCCGGATTTTGGGGCGGGCATGATATGAGGTGAAACCTGTTAGTGCTGGGGTGCTCTCAGGAGCCTTGAACCAGGTTTCTGTCACAGCACAGACATCGATGTTCTCCATATTGAGAAGGGCCTCGAGTGCGTGCATCTTGAGATTGAGACTTCTGGCATTGAGCAGCATTACCCTTAGTTTTTTCCTTTTGGTGTTCTAGGGTGGTAGGTTTAGAATTTGAGCCTTGCCTAAAAGGCACTATGGGGTGGCAAGAGCCTTTGCCAATATCCGAAGCCCAGGGTGACAGGTGCAAGCCGTCCCTTGCGAAGCAGCGTGGCTTGTCCAGCATGTCATCCCAGGCAGACAGACATTGGATCCCCTTTGAATGACACCAGAATTTAAGCCAATTATTAAAGCTGATCATCTTATCACTGTATTGTGGCATCATTCTAGGTGAAGGTAGGATACTGCTCAAGGTCAGGGTCATACCTGCCTGGGCTACATAATCAGAGAGCTCCTCGACGTCCCTTTCATGTAGTCCAAGGAGGTGTCTCAGGTCGTTGACACCAGCGTGGACAATGACTGAGTCGTACTTGTACCTGCTGTTGAGAGACCTGAGTGCTTGCGTTATGTGGCGGATTCTAGCGCCCGACAGGCAGCTTACTGTGACCTTCTCCTTAGTCTGGTGAGCGGGACGTCAGTGTGTCTGACTATGGAATCACCAATGACAAGTGTGTCTGACATTTTGTTTGACCTTAAGGGCTGTGACTGTTTGACACTCTGACTGTGTGGTCTATGTGTTGCATGTGTTGGGTCGTGAGGTGGTAGTTGTTTGGGTGTCTGCTTTGGTGGCCTCTGCTGTTTTGGTAAATTTTGATCAGAGCCTCCGAGTATGTCTTTGTGTGAGTATGTGTATGATTTGAAGTTGTGATGGTACCATGTGTGACTGGGTATGTATTGTGTGTGGTTACCTTCTCCTCCTGTCTGGTCTTGCCAGTCCTATGTTGAGAGAGCTCAGCCTCCAGTTTGGCCGTATAGTTGCATCTCTCGCATGTATTTGTGTTTTGTGGGAGAAGGAGAGGATTGTCTGTGTACATGAGGCAATTGTAACATTGCCTCAATATTCCCAGGTTCACCAGTTGAGCTGGAGAGGACACTAGCAACTGATCCCTCGACATACTAGAAGTAGTAGATAAAGAACTTTCAAAGGACTCCGGCGGAAGTGGGTTTTAGGCTGGTGGGGTACTATCTATAATAAGAGTGCTTTATCAAGGTGCAAGTACTGTAGGAGTAAGTGCTAGGCTTTACAGATAGAGAATAGTCTACTTGGGAATCAAGTAGAGATGAACTTTCAGTTATAGGATATGCTGGTTAGATCAGCAGTACAGTTTAGCGTGTTTTATAGCAGGGGCTGAAGGAGCTAGGAATTGGCCCAAAACGACCAATGGACTACTAGTTTCTGGCTGAAACTTCACCAAATCGGACAAAAGGCGCTCAGTGCTTCACACTCCCACTGGTAAGCAAAGAAACTTCCCTCCTTCCTAATAAGGCAATGGATCAGTAACAGGAACTAAAACAAAGCCCAGGGATCAGCAACTCTGAAACTGGACTACTCTAGTTCAGTAAAGTGGGAAAACAAGAGATTTTTTGTTTTATTACAGAGATAAGGAAAAACAGACAGTAAATGCTATAAATGCTGTAAATCGGCTAGCACTTTAGTGTGTAGCCTACAGAAACAATTTGCAACAATTAGTAACTTAAAGTGCAATAAACAGTGTAAAATGCAGAAATCACTTAAAGTAGCAGTAAAACAGGCAAATGCAGTCGCTAGCTTAATAACAGTGGAAAGCCACAAAAATACTTATATCTGGTAGAAAGTCACTCTTTTAGCTCTCTGCTGCTTGGATCACTCTGCAGGCCACCACGAGGATCTGTGCAGAGTTGGTACAAGCTGGAAACGTGTTTAGTGTGTTTTATAGCAGGGGCTGAAAGGAGCTAGGAATTGGCCCAAAACGACCAATAGACTACTAGTTTCTGGCTGAAACTTCACCAATTCGGACAAAAGGCTGCTCAGTGCCTCCCACTCCCACTGGTAAGCAAAGAAACTTCCTCCTTCCTAATAAGGCAATGGATCAGTAACAGGAACTAAAACAAAGCCCAGGGATCAGCAACTCTGAAACTGGACTACTCTAGTTCAGTAAGGTGGGAAAACAAGAGATTTTTTTTTTTTTTTTACAGAGACAAGGAAAAAAACAGACAGTAAATGCTTTTAAGTGGCTAGCACACTTGAGTGTGTTAGCCTACAGGTAAAATTAAGCAACAAATAACTTTTAAGAGTGCAAAACAGTTAATCAACACAAAAACAGTTTAAATAGAATGCAGAGCTGTATAAACAGGCTAAGATGCAGTCGCTAAGCAGTAAATATTCAAAAAGCCAGAAAAAAATACTTAAATCAGTTATAGCAAATACAGTTATAACAAATGCTCTGAAATATACTGTATATTTCCAATATGTTTGAGAAGGACAGTCTCAATACAGTTATAACAAATGCTCTGAAATATACTGTATATTTCC
Source organism: Protopterus annectens (assembly GCF_019279795.1). Taxonomy (NCBI): domain Eukaryota; kingdom Metazoa; phylum Chordata; order Ceratodontiformes; family Protopteridae; genus Protopterus; species Protopterus annectens. The sequence continues at coordinate 986,581,489 of NC_056734.1, read as the reverse complement.
AATATGTTTGAGAAGGACAGTCAGAACACAAGAAGGTTCAGGCGAAAAAAAAAAAAGTTTTGTTTTACTTTTTGAAAAGGTAAAAAGGAGGAACAGAAGGCCTTATCAAATGTTCTCTCTGTATTAAGAAGAATGAGCTAATGACACTAGACTGGGAGGTGTGTCACAGTAGGGGCTGGCAACTGCAAAGCCACCAAGTATAAGAACACCAACAGGGAGGGAGGGTGGGACAAGATAGCCTAAGACAGCAAGCTATGACAGTTTTTAAACAGAAAAAGATTTCTGAAGATTCTGAATAGACAAAGTGCTTTATATATATTAAATTATAAAAACAGTAATCTGTTAAAATAATCACTGATACTTATATTTTGTAGCTCAGTTGCGGTCAAACAACTTTTCCAGCCTGCACCAAGGACCAGAACAACAACTTTTTACAAGAACACAAAAGAACCAGCCCCCACTAGCCAAGAGATAATTACACAGAGTAAATGTTTCAGTTTATACAATAGCCTAAGACAACAAGCACTACAGATAAGTTTTTAAACAGATAAAGATTTCTGAAGATTCTGAATAGACAAAGTGCTTTATATATATTAAATTATAAAAACAGTAATCTGTTAAAATAATCAAAAGATACTTATATTTTGTAGCTCAGTTGCGGTCAAACAACTTCTCCAGCCTGCACCAAAGACCAGAACAACTTTTTTTTTTTTTTTTTTACAAGAACACAAAAGAACCAACCCCCACTAGCCAAGAGATAATTACACAGAGTAAATGTTTCAGTTTATACAATAGCCTAAGACAACAAGCACTACAGATAAGTTTTTAAACAGATAAAGATTTCTGAAGATTCTGAATAGACAAAGTGCTTTATATATATTAAATTATAAAAACAGTAATCTGTTAAAATAATCAAAAGATACTTATATTTTGTAGCTCAGTTGTGGTCAAACAACTTCTCCAGCCTGCACCAAAGACCAGAACAACAACTTTTTTTTTTTTTTTTTTTTACTTCTATTATTGTGTTTTTGAATGTTGGATTACTGACAAGGAAATTGTGTTCTACTTATGTTATATTTTTAAGACAAAGGGACCAGAGGAAAGTGTTATTGGGTGTAAGTGTGCCAGTTGTGAACATTCTGTGACAACTTGCCTTCTGATCGACTCACTCCACCTATGCTTACCACTTTTGGTAACTCTTCCTCAGCTACAGCATGGATACTTTATGCAGCTGGTTCATCTCCCAGAGTACCAAGAAAGAAAGAAAGAAAAAAAACTCACTAGTCAGGAAGTCATTGTCATTGTTGTGGTGTCAGTCAAACACCTCATCCGACAGTGGGAGAACCTGCAGTGGCCACTGATTGTTCCTCAGACCAGTCACTCACCTCACTGGCTTCCTTTTTTGTAGTCTTTGAGATATTACACACTGGAAGTCAGCCTCATTCTGTTAGGCTGGGCCAGTTTCTGTGTATGGGAAAACTAATTTCTTTATGCCTGGGAGACGCTCTGGAAGATCCTTCTCTGGGTAACTGGGCAAAAAAGCATTAAACCAGGAAGATGTCCGTTCCTTCAGTCAGTCCTCTTCTAACAGATTTTCTATTAAGAAAAAAAAAACTTAAAACACTGATCTCCTGAAGAAGTCATTCCCATTAAAAATTAGTTGCTTACCTTAACTAGGGAGACATTATAGACAATAGATCATGGTACACAGAAGCCATTACAGGTGGGAATCCCTTATGAAGTTATTCCTGAGAAAACAGGGTTTGATTCTGACCTTGACACAGATAGGGCTTCTTCTTCTGCAGATTCTCAAGCCCAACTCTCTTCTGATCCTCCTGTGGAGGAATTTACTTTTAATCAGACCATTGTCTGGATAAATTAAGCATTTTTATGGGAACAAAAAATGTTGAACTGAGGAGATGCTATGATATGTTGAAAATGGATGTACTTCATTTCTCTCCCATCCCTCCTGTACTGCTAACCCTGATGATGTGTTGAATGTTGACTGTAGTCTTCTTAATACCCAGCTGTGTCTGTCTTTAAAAAAAGCAGATGAACTGCAAGGTACCTCATGATAGTAAATGTATTTTCTCTCACTTTATATACGACTCAGCTGCAGTTTCAACCTCATCTCATACTGTCTGTTTTTTCCTACCCTTCTCCTGGTGACAGATAAGTAAAATGCTGGGCTGTATATGTAAGAGAATTTTCTTCCCCCACTTTAGTCTTCAAAACTTTGAATTACCAAGCACGCATATAGAGATTTATGCTTTGCCATATGGACAAGCTCTTGTTTGAACTAAACTGTTTTGACCCTATTGCAAATATCTAAACATTCTTTAAAGACAGTGTATGATTTTGCATATACTGTGTCAAGGTCCACTGCTACTGGTACAGTGTTGAGAAGATATCCTTGGGTACGTATCCAAAACTTTGCTGATGAGGTAAATTCTGAAATCTTAGATTCTGCTTTAGATAAGGAAGTATTGTGTGATCTTTTGCTATGCAGGTTCCAAACAATATGATGAAAGATGGAAATTGATCCAGGGAGTTTCTAAGAGCTTTTATGTACCCCAGTACAAGTCTTATAGGCCTCCCTCTTTCACAAAAAAAGGGACAAACCCAAAGGTGCAGAATAACTATGCCAGCATTCTCCTGCTTTCCATCTCCTTTGGTCAGTATCTCCACAAATTTATTTCTCAGACTGGTCCTCAACATTGCCCTTTGGCAAAAGATTGTTTCAGATTCTTGGGTGTTACTTGGTGCTGGAGGGCTACAGATGACACTGGATACAAAAACCGGGAAGTACCTCACCTCCCTTTGAACCAAACAGAATATTTTCTACAGGTTCTTCAGTCTTTACATACCCAAGGAGTCATATAACCAGTGCCCATAAGCCCGAGGGTCAAAGTCTTCTATTCACAGTGTTTTCTTTTACTAAATAAAGGTCCTCTTGGAAACCAGTACTAGATCTTTCATTTCTAAATCTGTCTGTGGAAGCTCCAAAATTCAAAATGTTGACTTTACAGAACTTGTTACCTTTCATTCCTCACATGAATTACTTGTTTACTCAAGATCCAAAAGATGCTTATTACTGGGTGCTGACAGCCATAGACATTAGGAAATTGTCTGTGGTTCACTGCTTCTGGATCACATTATCAGTTCTTTGCACTACCCTTTGGTTTATCTAAAACTCCAGGAGTATTCCCAAAATGCCTAGCTTTATTCATAGCCAGTCATAGCTTATTGTAGACTAAATGGCATTCATATCTTTCTTTATTTAATTGATGTTAGGTTGTCAATCTCGCCTTCATTCTTGCTTGGGTTCGGAGCCAATCCTCGGCTCCGACTTGGCACTTGCTAAGCTCGAGAGTCACTTTTACCAGCTCGAGTCAGCCCTATATCCCATGATGCAAGGTGGTGATTACCCAGATCTCGTTTGCCGCTTCGCTCATGAGGTCACCTTTTTTTCCAGCTCCTGGTAAGTGAATTTCATTACTCTTTTCAAGAGATTTAGCTATCCCAGTTTCTAAATTTTTTCCCTTTCATAGTTACTTAGTTCTTCGATTCACTTAGTCCCTATTCCCGTTAGTTTTCTCGATCCCTTGTCATATTTTTCTGTTAGTCAGGCCTTAGGCCTTACCCACCCAAACTTTTTCCTGTCAGGATTTTTGTTAGGTGTGTCTGTGTTTTTGTTTTAGTTAGTGTATTTGAGGACTGAGTGTGTGTGTGTGTTTGTGTTCAGAACTCAGTCATGTCTAAAGACACTAGGGTCTCAGGTTTTAAGAAGTGTGACTCGTGCTGTCAGAAGATGTCTCTGACAGACAGTCACACTTCTTGTATTTATTGCCTGGGACCCCTACACCTGCAGGACTCCTGTGCTATTTGCCATTCTTTCAGCCAGAGAGTCCTGCAGGAACGTAGAAACAAACTGATCCTAAGGGGTCTTCTCAAGCCTGAGAGCTCCCCGGCTAAGGTCGGCTCCGGGAAGCCCTCTAAGCCATCCAAGACCCAGACTTCGGTGTCCAAGTCTGTGGCCTTGGTTCCGACTCCTCCAGAGTCGACATCGGCTCCGTCCGGAGCCGATCCTTCCTTCTTGGAAAGTTTAGTACCGGCGCCAATCGGCACCGATACCCTGGCTTTGGCTCCTGTGTCGGCTCCGGCTGGAGCCAATACCCTAGCTTCGAAGCATGTGTCTGCTGCAGCTGGAGCCGACACATCTCTATCCCAGCTTGGAGCCGACAAGCTGTCGGCTCCAACTGGAACTGAAGGTTCGTTGGCTCCGATGGCTCCGTCGAGGAAGAGATCTAGATCTCCTTCGCTGGAGTCTATCCACTCGGCTCCGGCCTCCCCCTTACTTTCGGAGCCGATCCTCAAGGTCTTCCAGGCTCTCTGACCATGACTTGGAGAGAGTGGTGAGTAGACTACTAAAATCACAGGCGCTGGCCCAGATGCTCCATAGCCCGTCTCAGCAGACGACCGCTATTCCACACCCTCCAGAAATTCCTCCTTCGACTCTCCTACACAGCTCGGAGCCGGAGATTATTGGTACCTTGACTGTTGCTGCTTCGGAGCCGATACCACCCTTTTCGGCTCCGTCGTCTTCGACTCCTATCTCCTCCTTGAGACCGTCCTTGGAGGGATCCGGTCGTCGGGCTTCCCTAGTCGGTTCCGAGGGGGTGAGTGGCATCAGACCCTTGTCCAACCCCGTTCTCCCTCTCGGTGCTTCGGCCTTGGTGAGCTCGGCGCCGACATCTGCTTCGGAGCTTTCCTTTTCAGTGGGGCCGGGAGTCCCTGTTTCTTCGGAGCGGGGGCTCTCTGTCCTCCCTGGGAGGGGAGCCTTCGAGGTGATGAGGAGTGTGCTAGCCCCCGAGCTTAGTCAGCAGTCGGTTCCTTTAGCTCCTCCCTCTACGGTGCCTGTAGATGTCTCTTCCCACTCTCTTGCTCCCAGACCCAGAGATCCATCGCCCCAGGTTTCCCCATTGGGAAGAACTTCCTCTTCCGAGGTTTCTCCTGATCCTTCAGGAGAGCCCCCGCGTAAGAGGACCTGCAAGAGGAAGCACTTAGACTCCCCTGAGTCTACAACATCAGATACCGACTTAGATGAGTCTGAGGGGTCCCCAAGATCCCCCTCTGAGGATGTCTCCTTTTCAGACATCTTTGAATTCCTGAAACAGAGGGGAAACTGGCCCTTGAACTCCTGAAACAGAGGGGAAACTGGCCCTCCATAAATCCCTCCGAGGATGAGTCTGTATACCTGGAGGCTTTTGGATCTCGACCCTCCACCTCCTGGGTGTCTCCGCTTTTCGACCCTCTCATGGACGTGATAGCTCGAAAGGCGTGGGCATCTCCTGATTATGTGGAACCAGTCCCCAGGAGGCCTTCTAAATTTATCACGGCCCCCACTGAGAAACAGTTTCTCACAAAAGGTGTCCCGGTTGATGCCATGGTGGTGGCAGCCGCCACCAAGAAGGAACTTGCAGATCCTTCCATACCAGTCCATCCTCCTAACAAGGATTCTAGGACCATGGACAGGTATGGTAAGCGGATGTTTTCCTCAGTGACCTTTGCTATGCGTTTGCTGAATTATTTATGTCACTTCACCCGACTTCAAAGAGATATCCTCAAAGAATTGGGTGAGGTAGTACAGGATCCGTCAGCTGCTGGGGTTCAAGAGAAGATTGCCTCTCGGCTGGGAATCCTAAATTCCATAACTAACTCCTCCATGCGGCTCATTTCTTCTGCAGCCGATGGGGCGAGTAGAGCCGCAGGCACAGGAGTGGCTCTCCGACGTCAGTCCTGGATGCGGCTTTGCAGTTTTGCAGACCCCCCTTTAAGGCATCCTTCACAAATTCTCCCTTTGATGGCACAACTTTGTTTGGAAAGCAGGTGAAGGACACTTTGACCAGGTGCGAGCAAGACGGCAAGACTCTTTCTGCCGTAGGAGTCCGTTTCTCCACCCCTTCTAGACCTTACCCCAAAGGTCAGAAGGGAGGGAAAATGTGGTTCCAAAAATCTCAGGGAGTCACGCCTGACGCACGTGGTCAGTTTACCCCCAGAGCAGAGGGGGTAATAACAATAGACGCTGCCCTAGGGGCAGAGGGGGTCTGCAGAACCAGGGCAGCAGAGATCCTCTCTGACAAGCCCTTACAGCATCCCTGAGGTGTTGCCCGACTGCCCACCCTTGGAGGCAGTCGGGGGGAGATTGTCGCTGTACCCAGAAGCCTGGCTTTCCCTCTCTCAAGACAAATGGGTACAGTCGATCATATCCGAGGGTTACAAGATTCCTTTCGAGAGAAGCCCCTTCCCTCAAAAAGGTTCTTTTCCAGACGTTCCACCCGGTCTAAGGGAAATTGCAAAGCTAGAGGTTTCAAAGCTTCTAGAAAAAAGGGCCATCCAGCCAGTTCCAACAGATCATTTAGAGTCCGGAATCTACTCAAGGTTCTTTTTGGTTCCCAAAAAGACGGGAGACTGGAGACCAATATTAGACCTCAGCAGGCTGAACAAGTCTGTCAAAAAGGCAAGATTTCGGATGGTCACACTTCAATTGATTTTGCCCTTTCTGGGCAAAAACAACTGGATGTGCTCCATAGACCTTCAAGATGCGTACTATCACATAAAAATCCACAGACGCTCCAGAAGGTTTCTCCGCTTTCGGCTGGGGACCAGTCATTTTCAATTCAGAGTCCTGCCCTTTGGTCTCACTACAGCCCCCAGAGTGTCCACGAAATGCATGGCAGTGGTCACAGCTCACCTGAGACGTCAAGAATTCCAGGTGTTTCCGTATCTAGATGACTGGCTCCTCTCAGCCACCACCAGGCATCAACTTCTCCAAGCCAGAGATTATACTCTACGTCTCTGCAGTCAGTTAGGAATTTACTTCGAAAAGTCTTCCTTATCGCCTTGCCAATCTATTACCTTTATAGGTGCAGATCTAGACACTACTCGGATGTCAGCAAACCTAACAAGTCAAAGAATCCTAGATATCCAAAACCATGTTCGGATCATCCTATCCAGCGAAAAGGTACAAGCCAGGTTGGTCCTGAAAGTGTTGGGCCTTATGGCAGCCGCCATCACACTTCTTCCTCTGGCCCGTTTTTACATGCGTCTCCTACAATGGATGTTGTTTACCCAATGGTCCTTCCAGCAGCTTCCCATGCGTCACAAGATCCTGGTGACATAGATCTGCAAGAGCCATCTATCCTGGTGGACGACTTCTCCCCTAGTCCATCAGGGCAGACCATTTGTCCCCCCGGCCCCGGTAGCCACGGTCACTTCGGATGCCTCCATGATTGGGTGGGGGGGCATTATCAGGGCAGGATGGTTCATGGCACGTGGCAACCGTTCGAATACCACCTGCACATAAATGTCCTAGAGATGAGAGCAGTGCTTTTAACGTTGCAAGCCCTCAATGACTTTCTTCCCTTAGGAACTATTGCAGTTCACATGGACAACATGTCCGTGGTGTGGTACATCAACAAGCAGGGCGGGACCAAGTCCTATCCCTTGTGTCGAGAAGCTCTCAGACTTTGGCAATGGGCGATCTCCTCTCATCGGTTTCTGGTAGCAACGCATATCCCTGGGAAAACCAACATAATAGCGGACAGATTGAGCAGAGCTATACTCAAGCCTCATGAGTGGTCTCTGAAACAATCTATAGTGGAAGAGATTTTTCAGAAGTGGGGCCGCCCATGCTGCGACCTTTTTGCTACACCCCAAAACAGCAAATGCCCAGACTTCTTCTCTCTCTTTCCACTTCCGGGCCATCCCCCCAGAGACTCTCTTACCCAGGATTGGCCCCGGGGACTTCTTTATGCCTTTCCCCCCTTTCCGTTAATTCCTAAAGTACTCCAGAAAGCTACCGTCTTGAGAGCCAAAATGATTCTCATTGCCCCTTACTGGCCTCGACAAATTTGGTTCCCGTTCCTTCATCACCATCTCTTGGTGCAGCCTTGGCATCTGGACCCAGTTCCAGATCTTCTGACCCACCAGTTGGGTCAACTGCACCGGTCCATTCGTTCCCTCAACCTCACCGCTTGGTTGCTCCACTTCCTTCCTTAGCCAGGCTTCCTATGATCTCTAACCCCGTTAGAGATATTAACTCATTACCCCCAGTAGAGCTCTTTTGGGTGTGTACTACCTTCCCAGTGGTGTGGGTGTGGCTTTAAAAATTACGTTTACACTACTTACAGGTCCAGGTACTACATATTGACAGAGTTATCAATATATACATATCATTGTGTTTGCATATTTGCTATAAAATAATAAAAAAAATTCCTAATGTGTGTGTGGAAGTATTGGAAGTAATATGAATATAAATATTTAAAAAATATTTTGCGGGGAAAGTAACTGGAGAGTAGTAGCAGAAATGCCTGTAGACGTCACTCGGCTGTAATGAGTTATAGTAGCTTCTCTAAAGTCCTGTACCAGGAGGATTTCCTCTAGCAAATGGAAACGTTTCTCCTTTTGGGCAAAGTCTAAGAACATAGACCCTTTTACTGCCCCTATTCAGTCAGTCTTGGACTTTCTAGCTGAAATATTTCACTCCGGTTCTTCTTCTTCCACAGTTAAAGTCCAGTTGGCAGCAATCTCTAATTTCCATGTTGGATTTGCAGACCAGAATATTATGTCACACAAACTTTGTAAAGCCTTTCTCAGAGGGGTGTTCCTACTTAAACCCCCTGTTAGAGATCCTCCACCACAGTGGGACCTAAATTTAGTGCTGGCATCCTTGATACTTCCCCCTTTCGAACCGGCTGCTACATGCTCATTAAAATTTCTTTCTTGGAAGACACTCTTTCTAGTTGCTATTACTTCGGCTAGGAGAGTGTCGGAACTACATACTCTCTGTGTTCGTCCCCCTTACTTGGTCTTCCACAAGGATAGAGTATCCTTAAGAACCAATCCATCCTTTTTGCCCAAGGTTGCTTCTAAAACAAATTTAAATCAATCCATTGACCTTCCTGTATTTTTTCCCAATCATTCTAACAGGGCAGAACAAAGATTGCATTGCCTAGATGTTCATCGCCAACTCAGGTATTACTTGGACAGAACAAAGCAATTTAGGAAATCTGATCAGCTTTTTCTTTCTTATGCTGAAAATAAGAAAGGTCTTCCTGTTTCTAAAGTAACCTTATCCAGATGGCTGTCTTCCACCATTTCTGACATTTATCAGCTTAGGGGCAAACAACTGATCTCAAAACCTAAAGCACATTCTACTAGAGGTCTAGCCACATCTACAGCCTTTCAGGCTAGACTACCCTTAGACACTATTTGTGCAGCAGCCACTTGGGCCACTCCTCATACCTTCGTTTCTCATTACAAATTGGATTTGGCCTCCAGGAACAGGGCAAGTTTTGGTTCCACAGTTCTCAAGAGTCTGTTCCATTGAGCCACCCAGGATAGAGGTGCTAGGGACGTGGTTCCATCCAGCAAGAATGAAGGCGAGATTGACAACTTAACATTTAGAAGTTATGTACCTACCATAACATTCCATGTTAGTTGTCTTCTCTCCTTCTTTCTTCGCCTCCCTCCTGTCCCCCTAGCCTGGACAGACCTTGATTTTCCTTTTTCTCTGGGAGATTGTTCTCCCTTGGACACCAGTTAGCTCTGGACCTTTATTACCTGGGCTCCCCTTACAGTCTTCTCAGGTTAGTTGTTCTTCTTTCCTTTGTGGAAAGATTGTGGGCAGTTTTTCCCTCTAGATACCAAATGAGATCTGGGTAATCACTGCCTTGCATCATGGGATATAGGGCTGCCTCGAGCTGGTAAAAGTGACTCTCGAGCTTAGCAAGTGCCGAGTCGGAGCCGAGGATCGGCTCCGAACCCATCCACCAAGAAAGAAGGCAAGAGAAGACAACTAACATGGAATGTTATGGTAGGTACATAACTTCTAATTTTTGATGATTTGCTTATATTTACTGAGTCTTTATCTGGATGTCAAGAGTCATTAACTTGGGCTGTGTCTCTCTTGACCAGTCTTGGCTTCCAGATAAATAGTACAAAATCTTCCTTGACTCCATTTTACAGGATTGTGTTTCTGGGCTCCTTATAATTACGAAGGCCTATCTGACACAAGAGAAGGTGGATTTTTATTTGGAATTTTTCCTGAGTGTTTCAAATCTATGGCAGACTTCTGCAAGAGAATTTCTCAGTAGCCTAGGGTTCATGGCTTCTATGATTCTTATGATGACTCTAGCCAGGTTACACATGTGAAAGATGAAAAGATTTCTAAAACACACATGGATGCAACAAATTCCAGTACTGGATTTTACAGAAAGGGAACTGCATTGCTGGCAACAAATTCTAATGAACCCTGGTTTCCCTTCTCTCCTCAGATCCCAAATTAGTCTGTCTCCACTGATCTGTCAGGTTTTGCATGAGGAACGGTTTCCATTGGGGTAAAGGTGCAAAAACTGTGTAGTCTTTCAGACAGACTGAAACACATCAACATGAAGGACATGTTTGCTGTGATCCCATGCCTCAAAGCCTCCCCATCACCTATGGTCTCCAGGACTGCTCTAAGAGACTGAAGACAGTTACACAGTAATTTGGCACGTAAATAGGGAAGTACAAATTACTACACCCAATACAGGCTGACTATAATGGCTTGGGAGTTAGCTCTTTAGCATTTTGTGACCCTTCAAGCATTGTACATTCTATCACTGCAAAACTTATAGATAAACATGCTGAGAAGGACCAGGACATGACTCCCATGAATGGAAATTGAAGGAGGGAGTCTTTTAGGAACAGATCGAATTGTGAAGAATAACTGAAATAATCTGTTTACCTCCTTTCAAAACATACAGCTAAAAAAATTTTTTTCTAGGGCTTCTTGCAAGCAAGGCTAGAAAACAGATGCTTTTTCATTACCTTGGAAGGGATTGGTCCTGTATGCATTTCCACCATTTCCACTGATATCCAGGATAACTGTACAGATTCAAAAGGCTATCCCCAAATCATTGTGGTGACCCCCTTTTTGGCCCAAGCAACATTAGTATTCCCTGTTTTTGGAACTGACCAAGGGTAGTTACTGCTGCTGCTTCCTCAAAGACTGGATCTACTTACTCAAGACTGAGATTTTGATACAGTCCAGCAGCAGTCAACTTCAGCTGCCTGCCTGGATGATTCACTTCTAATACCTTTTAGGCACTTATTTCATAAGTATGGGTACTAAAATAGACAAGAAAGCCTGATACTAGAAAATACTTTACTGATAAATGGAAACAATTTCCTAGTCAAGTGCGTGAGTAACCAGAGGCCCATCATGAATTTTGTACCAATTTTGCTCAAAAATTCCTGTATAAAATTTCATCTTGTGGTCATTTCAGCACGTCTGCCCATGCATCCTCCTTTTGCTTCTCTGTTTGTTGTAAAACTGTTTCAGAAAAGAGTTTTACAACTGAGCATCTTAGTAAACAGGTTGCACCTCTTTGGAACTTCAACTCTGTGGTGGTAAATTGTCACATTTTGAACTTGATCATCAATCTGTTTCTAAGCTTTTTGGCTTGAAAAACTGTACTCCTCAGTGTTGACTTCTGCAAGAAGAGTATTTGAGTTGCAAGCTCTCATGGAGGATGAACCCTATCTGGTTTTCCATAGGGTTTAGAGTCTCTAAGAGCAAAACCCCTAATTTGTGTCCAAAATGGTTTGAGTTTGCGTGAACCAAGTTGTCATTCTCCCAGTTTTTTTGTCCAGAAGTTAAACAGGGAGAAAGGATTTTGCATAGGACACATGTGGGCTCAGGTCTTTTGAAAAAGTTCATCAGCAAGTTATTTCTTATCAAGGGGCAAAAAGGGACACCTTTTGTCTAAACATAAAACAGGTGGTTATACTCAACATTTTTTTTTTTGTTATTCCCACCACGGCACATTAATCCCAGTCAGTATCAATGCACATTCTACTAGAGCCTTGTCTTCTTTGATGGCATATTGGAAAGTCAGCTTTGCCTTCTTTGATAGCATACTGGAAAGGGGTGGACTATATAAGTATTCTAGAGGCAGCTACATGATCCTCTTTGCATGTTTTTGCAAAGCATTGCAAACTGGACTCCTTTTCTAGGTCCAGGTCAAACTTCTAGGACCACGCTCCAGTGGCTCCAGTATCCTTTTTCCTTTCAGGTTGGATAGGGTTTGGTAACCAACCCATGTAGCCTAAAGGCTACTGCAGCAGTAGTGGGAATGGTAAACATAGTACACTTGTATAAGTTGCACTTACCCATAATAGTAGAAGTTTGAATTTCTCACTCATGCAGTAGCCTCACACACCCTCCATCCCCCTACTCTTACATGTAGCTGTAATTAGGATATAAAGTATAGTTTTGTGTGTATCTGCCTTAGATGTTTCATTGTTATTTTGGTTGTTGGTTGCTTCAGGATTGTTAGGCTCTCTTCTCCTTGTATGGGCAAGAAAGTCCTGAAGAAATCCCAGGGAGGGCTATCAGCAGTCAATCAGCTATCATAGTGAAGAAGTTGAAGTGGAGGCAGCCATAGCTTTTTGAAGCTGGCCAGTTGTATCCTAGGCAGGAAACAACCCTTATAGCCTAACATCTACTGCAGCAGTGAGGAATTTGACTATTTAGTGTTATGGGCAAGTGTGTGTGCCATATTGTTGCAGTTTGTACCATTAAATGAGAGATCTGTGTCAGAGCAACCTCAGAGATATGTAAACAAAAACTATTGTTTTGTGCATACGCAGCTAACCGGTATTCAGAGCATTTCCTTGGAGACCTGGATGCTGTTTTCAGTAGGGTACCACCAACTGATTTTGTAGTCAACTTTCATGAGGGGAATGATGTAGATACCTGGATATGTATGAGTACCTCCTCAAAACCCAGGTAGTGAGCCTTTTTTGGCTACTCTGCTAGCCATGGACTGTCCCTAACAAGTACCATACTCAAACGTAGGAGTTTACCAATGATTAACAGTTTTGTAGTCATACCATCAGATCTGAACCTGTATGTTGTTGACATATTGGTCTGCAGAACAATTCTACTCACAGCAAAATAATTATTAGTTGTGAACTGAATCGGCAGACTGGGACAGTGAGGGCTTACTGGGATGCCTAGTTGGTGCTTTTGTATGGGACAAGCTTAGATCGGAATCTCTCCAAAATCTTCTTTAGATTATCTGGGGATGTGGAATCTGAAACAGTTGTGGCATCAACAAGAGGCTGTGGCCAAAAAAAAAATAATTGATGCCTGTCACGGTAGTAACTTAGAATCAGCTGCACACCATGTCAAGAGAAGCCATCAGGTTTAAGGTAGAGGCCTTTCACATAGTGCTGGCAGGGAATCACTGGATTTGTTCAGTAAGTGCCTAGAAGTGAGGAAGGCAAAAGGTATTTGTCAAAGTAAAGGCTCAGGTGCTGGAAGAGTTTATTGAGGCCATGGAGAATGTTTTTTGGGTAATCTCAGTGAGGGTGCAGCAATCATCACGCAATTCATGCAGTGGTGAACAGGATACCTGAAAAACTGATGAATATATTGGATGTGCCATTCTTTTCCCATCTTAATGAGCAGGTGCCAGAAGCAGCTGGAGGGACAGAATCCATTTCTATAGAAGGCGTTACTACATGATCTAAACAGTCCAGGGCAGATATGCTGAAGACTAGGCATTGTTGGGATATCTTCATTAGCATGCCATTTAAGTGCTATATGGAAAGCTGGGACAGTATGTCTGAACTAGCAATTTGGGTAGTGGTAACCATTTTCATAAAGTATGACAGGAAGGGTATACTGCAGTTATAAAGGGAATCACACATCTCAGCATTTCTGGGAATACTTTGGCCAGGATGCTATATATAAAAAAAAAAGTCCAATAGTTCAGCATGTGATTCAGAAGGAGTAGTGTGGATTTTGTTTTGGGACTAGAGCAAAGGATCAAATCTTTGTCTTCGCACATATGTTGGATCAAGTGGATTGTGCTGGTATCATGTGCATATGTTTTGCAAACCTAGGAAATATTGTGATTCTGCATCCCTGATTTTTTTTTTGTGTTGGTGAAGACTACAACGGTGAGAAGTATTAGGACGTCTGCTGTATGTCATTTGCTGCCTTCATTGTAAGGAGCAAGACTTGTGTCTACATTATCAGGATTAAGTTAAATACATGCAGGATTTTGATACAGGATGCTGTAAGGGTGTATGTTACCTCCCTCCCTGTTCATGATTTTCATGGTCAGAATAATGGGCTGCATCCAAAGTCTGGAGAGTATCCAGTTTTGTGACTTGAAGGTTGCATGTTTGTTGTTTACAGATGGTATTGTCATCTTAGCCATATGCAGGATGTGCTGCCGTGGTTCCCAGCTGAGTATGATGAGGATGGGATGAAAACCAAAACCTCTCTAACTCAGAAGCTGTGGCTCTCTCCATGAAGAGAGTAGGTTGCTTTGTACATGTTGGGTGAGGCATCTATTTCAGGTGAAAGTGTTTATATATTTTGGGGGGTTGTTCTCAAATGAAGACATGGGGGTGCAGCAGTGACATTACTGTAGGTGATGTATCAGAATGAGGTGGTAAGGCAAGAACCAAGTCTCAGGAGGGGGCTGTCACATTTACTGAGATGTCTGTCTTCATCTTCACCTGTAGTTATGACTCTTGGGTAGTGACCAAAAAGATGAGATTTGCAGGCAAATGTGGAAGAAGTGAAGTCCCTTCTCAAGAAGGCTGGGCCTACTCTCCATAACAGAATTTGGAGCTAGGAACTTGGAGTACAGCTGCTACTCCTTCATATTGAGAAGAGTTATTTGAGATGCTTTGGGCTAAGCATGCCGCCAGGTGCATCACTTAGGAGATATATATGAAGCACCACCTTCTTTGAGGAAAGGCAGACTCAGAAGATCTTGGAAGGGTTTTATCTCTCAACTTCAAATAAAACCAACAATAGTGTCACTGCTTCAATAAATCCAACGACAACTCTAAACCACACCAAAGAGTTTAATATAAAGCTTTCGTGTCTACACCCTTCATCAGTATAAAATTATTACATTAATCCAACATTTAAATAGGAGATATAATTAAATCACATGCTTCAGCCCATCCCACATTTTAACCAGCAATTAAATCTTAAAAAAAAATACTTAATGTCATATAACAGAAATAAAATGCAACATAAGAACATTAAATAAATATCCATATATAACAAAATAATGAAATATATCATAGCACCTTTGCAACCACATAAAGGACATGAAAAATATATATACACATACATTTATATTACTATACCTACAGATAATTTACCTATAAAATAACATACTATAATCTTTTCCTCTGCGTTTCCCTAATACTGGCTTTAAATTAACAGCATTATTTAAACCAGGGTCGTTATCCACCTGAAGCCTAATGATCCATTCTAACTCCTGTAACTCTCCTTTCTCTCTCAACTTGCCAGGCAATGCTTGTGGATCCCACAGACTGAGCTGGGAACTCTTGCAAGGAATAGAAAATTCTGATATAGGTTCATAGACAAATACTAGTTTGTCAGTCTGTGGACTATTACAAGCCTAGCCAATAACCAGATGTCAGAGTCAAATCCTGTGTCTTGTATCTGTGATCTATTATGCCAACCCTCCCGCATTAATAGTGTCCCTAGTTCATTGGTGAATACTAGGTCATCTGTCTGCAGACCATCACAAACCTAGCAAATATCCAGACGTCAGAATCAAATTCTGCACTTCATATCTGTACCTTGCTACTGTTATGACCTTCACCAGGCAAGTAGTTTAGAAAGTGGATTTTATCATAAATTAGTTATACATGAAGTAAATAGTAACTGCATCTTCAAAGGGGCTACCAGTGAAGTGATCAAAGATAACAGTGTAGCATATTATCATTTGCCTTGGATAGTTCAGCAAAGATTGGTATGTGTACTTGGATACATAAAAAAACACTATCAATAGTAAATGGTACCACTTGCTGTAATTTTGTTTTGCTGTGAATTTTGGGCTGTTCAAGCTGTTTTCTACATTTAATGAAGTCTTCAAAATGCCTTTACCATGCTTTATTCATTTGTATTAACAGCTGGTCTTGTTTGCAGTTCTCAGTTAAAATAGGCTGATCTTCAAGTGCAATTTTTGATGAGCAAGTTTCTGTTCATATTTTTGCTTTTGACACATTAATTCTGAAGAATTTTATCACTAATTTCACTTGCATAAGTATTTCATTTTCTCAGTCTGCACTGAACCTCCAGTTCTTAAGCTGTATTTTTTCAGTTTTTGACCCGAAATGTCTGTGATGAAACAGCCGTCATCTCTGAAGCTGCACGAGAACTTCAAAGAAATGGAAACTCTGGATTTAAAGATTTTAACCGTGTCTTATTGCCATTGGTGTGCCCCCCCCTCAAAATAGCGATGCCTGCTCACTGACAACCTCCCTTACCAATTCCATCAAACACTGAGACTCTGACAAACGCTGGTCGCCTGGGCCTTAGTTAAAGCTTCATCCCTTTATGCTACTGAAGTTGGTAAGAGTGAGGAATCTTGGAGCTTGCAGGTTAACATAAGAAGTTTGTATGCAACTTTGCTTACTGCAGCCTGATCTTTGATAGACCTTAAGGTAAGTACCTCATCCCAGTAAGGTGGACTGCAGCAGTAGATGAGGCTTTCAAACAAATGAAAGCTATTTTGTATTTGCAGACCGTGTTAGCTGCCTGTGACTTTGATAAATGCTTTGCTGTGTGCACACATCTGTAACTTATGATGTTCATCGTGTTTCACTGTTGCAGCCATCACTGTAGGGTTCTTCCTGCCGGCAGGCAGCCCTTGGTCGGCCAGAATCCCAAAGTCTGGGTCTGGCATCGGCTGTTCAGTCATCTCCCTGACGTCAGAGCGACAGGGGTACAAAGCTCCCAGCCGACGCCATGTTCTCCAGTCTTTCTTGCCGTGCGGTGGAAGCAGTTTGCAAGTGCCGGTCGGCTGACTCCTGATATTTTTGGTGCTTCATTCCGAAGACTTTCTTCTTCTTCTTCTCAAAGATAAGTACCCCGTTGGGGAAACTTTTTTCTTGCTCCAGTCCGATGTCAGAAAAAGTTAATAATTGTATTTCATGTGGGAAGCAAATACCTCATAAGGATTTCTACTCTTACTGTATTCCTTGTCTAGGTCCTGACAATGACGTAGCTAGTTGTCAGTTTTGTGCTAGATTTAATCAACGTACTATTAAGCGGAGATATGATTTTGCTTTTCACTACTTTGGCAGGCGATTTAATTACAATATGTCATCGGACACGCTTCCGACTACCGGAGTTCACAAAAAGCGCAAGGATAAGGACAGGCCTCCGAGGTCCAAATCAGATGACGGTTTACAAGCAGAGCCAGCTGCAGGTTCAGCCGTCGTCAGTGAGGCACTTTCGCAGCCCCTGTCATTGGCCACTTCAGAACCGCTTGCCGAAACGGACTCCCACGAGGAGCCAACTAGGCCTTTGAGTACTCCAGGTGCAGGACCTTCAGACAATGCTCCCTCAGATGGGTCCGGAGCCGCTGTGCGGGTACCGGCTTCCGAGGGGGTTTTCAGGCCTACGCAGCTTCAGATAAAGGCAAAGGCAAAGACAAAGGCAAAGACTCCTTCAAAAACAAAGACTCAAGCCCAGGCCTCCTCTGATCCGGGACCTAAATCACAAAAACAAATGCTTAAAATGGCGGAGGACTTACTAACTATGATTAGGGGTTCACATCCCCCTCCAGACAAAAGGCCAAGACAAGAATTGGACTATGAATCCTCTGATGATGCATCTATTTCTTCAGTGTCTTCCTCTGAACAGGATTATTCTTTCCCTCCTTATGAGGATTCTGATGCTGAGGAATCCATTCCTTCAGCTTCTCCCACTGAGAATTTTTCTTTTGGGGAAACTTTTACATGACATGAGGGAACATTTTCACTGGGAAGGACAGGAGTACTCTTAATCTAAGAGAAGGCTTGGGGATTTCCTTCTTCTTCCCCAACACAGACCCCTGGCTATTCCTCCTATTTTGGATATTGTGGATGATGTCTTTTCTGAGGCTAATTTAACTCCTGACTCCTTTACTCCAGCCCCTGCAAAGCCTGATAGATATTACAGAGTCCCAGACTCCCACCAGTTTCTTTATAAAAATCCTACTGCTGATCCAGAAACCATTTCTCAGGGTCCTAAGGGTGTTAAGGCTGCCACTGCTAAGAACCATATTCTGTCAGATAAGGATTCTAGAGCTTTGGAAAGATGGGGCAAAAAAGTGTACACTTCTGCTACTTTATCCATTAGGGCTTTAAATTGTCAATTTCATATGCTAAAATATCAGCAATTTCTTCTGTCTTTTATGAAACAAAAGCTAGGTACCATTTCTGCATGTGCAGATAATAAGGAATTACACGATTTGATGCATGCTACTGAGCAGGTGGGGAAACATACCTTACACTGTGGTTTTGATGCTTTGGAGGCCTCACGCAGGGCGGCTGCCATTGGAGCACGGTCATTAGAAGGCATGCTTGGTTAAAGGAACAAAATTTGCCTGATCAAGTGAAAGCAAAGTTACTGGATGCTCCTGTTCAACATAATGTTTTGTTTGGGTCTAAGGCTGAAGAGGTGATACAGAAAATGGAGGATAAGGCAAAATCATGCAAACAGTTAAGGATTTCTTACAAGTTCAGCCCCCAAGATTTAGCAGAAATTGGTCAACTAAAAATTGGTCCTTTCCCAGCTCAGACAGGCCTCAGAGGGGTAGATATAGGTATCCCAGAGGGAGGGCCCAAGCACAGACCTCTTATAGACCTAGACAGTGGAGTGCTTCCACCCCTCAGGGGTAGAGAGGACAGACCTCAATCTTATAGGAAACAGGCTCAATGACTCCCCCTGTATGGCTCCAGGAACCTTTCTCCTGGAAGCCCCTCTAGGAGGAAAACTCTCTCTTTTTCACCAAAATTGGACTTACATAACCCAAGACATGTGGATTCTGGATGTAGTTTCAAGAGGTTACAAATTCCACTTTCATTCCTTGCCAAGACCAAACGGATGGCCAGACCTACCAAAACACTAATGGACAGAGGCATTAAACCAGGTGGGATCCCTCATGGCTATGAGGGCCATAGAACTGGTTCCACAATCAGAGACAGGGCAAGGCTTTTACTCAAGACTCTGTCTAGTTCCCAGAAAACAAAATTCTTGGAGACCCATCCTGGATCTGTCAGTCTTAAATACTTTCCTGGAGATACCAAAGTTCAAGATGCTTACTTTGCAGCAGCTCCTGCCAATGTTGAGCAAAAATGCATGGATGGTGACATTAGATTTAAAGGAGGCTTACCTACACATTCCTATCAGACAGGAGTGCAGAAGATACCTCAGGTTCAAGGCAGGCTCGAAGCATTACCAATTCTCTGCGCTGCCCTTTGGCTTGTCTACTGTGCCCAGGGTCTTCACCAAGTGCCTGGCACCAGTAGTAGCTTACTGCAGACTCAAGGTGATTCAAATTTACCCTTATCTGGACGACTGCCTTATTCAAGCAGACAGCAAGGATGTCTTACTTCAGCACCTAGAATTTGTTCAAAATCTACTCAAGTACCTGGGATTCACTGTGAACTTAGTCAAATTTGTCACCCACACAACAGATAACTTTTCTGGGTGCTCTTTTAAACACAACAACCCAGATGGCATTCCTGACAATCGAAAAACAACTTCAGCTGGCTTCAACTTTCAAAACCCTGGCGTTAATGTCTCAGCTAACTGCAAGGAAATTCCTGCAGGCTTTGGGCTACATGGCCTCCTGCATCCTTCTCATACCATATGCAAGACTGCATATGAGAAAGATACAATGGTACCTAAAAAGCGTATGGTCCCAGCATTGTCACAGTCTAGACACACAGATTGCCTGGCTTGCCTTGCCTGCAAAAGGAATTCCATTGGTGGGCCATGGCATGTCTTCAAAACAAAGGGAAAACCTTCAGTCTGCCTCCAGCCTACCAAGTGTTAACCACGGGTGCCTCAGATTACGCATGGAGAGCCCATTTGCAGGGGAAAGGCCTGCAAGGTTTTTGGACAGAGGATCAGAAACACCTACATATCAATTTAAAAGAGATGTTAGCTGTGCAGAATGCCCTCTTGGCTTTCAGGGATCTTCTACAGCCAGGGCAACTACTGATACAGACAGACAACCCGACAGTTATGTGGTACATAAACAAGCAAGGGGGTTCACACTCCTACCCCCTTTGCAGACTAGCCATGACTCTATAGAACACAGCACTAGCTTGCAAAGTGGACCTACAAGCTCAGTTCCTGCCAGGGGAAACAAAATATTCTGGCAGACAGCCTAAGCAGAAATCTGTCAGACCCACACGAGTGGATGCTAGACTCCCAAATATTCCAGATGATTACAGAAGCCTGGGGCTGCCCAGACATAGATCTATTTGCATCACCCCTCAACTACCAGTTACAGACTTTTTGCACAAGGACATATCACAAACTAGCATGGAAAGTGGATGCACTATCATTCAGTTGGAGGAACCTCTAGAAGTATGCCTTTCCTCCTCTACCTCTTCTTCCACGGGTGTTATTAAAGATAAAACAGGACAAACCCAAGATGATTTTACTGGCCCCAAATTGGCCTTGACAGTTTTGGTACTCAACACTGATGAATCTATCCCAGGAGCCTCCTTGGATTCTACCTCCGATTCCAAATCTTTTGTCCCAACACCAGGGCCAGGTTCTGCACTCCCATACCAAAACTCGCAGCCTGGCATATTCAGGGTCTATGATTAATCATACCCTTTCCAAACAGGTCATGGATGTCATCTTAGAAGCCAGATGGCCTAGCACTAGAAAATCTTATGAAGGTAAATGGAAGAGATTTTGCACCTGGATGCATGCTCAGGATTCAGATCCTCTCATTCCTAATATTCCATTGATTTTACATTACCTGACAGACCTGTTACATAAGGGTTTATCCTTTTCATCCATAAAAATACATGCCTCCGCTATCTCTGCACATTACAATACAGATCCTCCAATTTTTTCACATCCACTTCTGAAACAATATCTTAGAGGAGCAAAGAATTTAAGGCCCCCTAGGACACCTCCCGTACCTGCCTGGGACCTCAACTATGTTCTGGAAAAACTTACTCTGCCTCCTTTTGAGCCTGCTGCCACATCTGATATAAAGTATTTATCATGGAAGACCGCTATCCTACTGGCTTTGACTTCAGCCAGGAGAGTCTTGGAGTTACAAGCACTCATGGCTGTGGAACCTTACATTATTTTTCATCAAGACAGTGTTTCTTTAAGGACTAACCCTACTTTCATGCCTAAAGTGGTTTCTAAAGTGGCTTTAAACCAAACTCTTCACCTGCCAACCTTTTTCCCCAATCCACAAAATAAGGGGGGGAGGATCTTGCATTCTTTAGACATGCACAGGCAGCTTCGTTTTTACCTGGCCAGAACCAAGGATATCAGAAAAACAGAACTGTTTGTTTCTTATGCAACAAATTCCCAAGGCAAGGCTATTTCAAAACAGACCATTTCTAAATGGATTGCTCATGGAATCAGATTTTGTTACTCTCATCATGGAAAGCAAATCCCAGGAAAAATCAGGACTCACTCCACCAGAGCTGCTGCTACTTCTGCTGCCTTTCTCAGGGGAGTACCTACCAAAGATATTTTGGAAGCTGCAACTTGGAGTTCAGTGCATACTTTCTCTAAGCACTATAATCTTCCTCTTTCTTCTAAGTCCATGGCAGGCTTTGCTTCTGCAGTCTTGCAAGGCCTACTAGCCGCCCCTTCTACTCAATAACCTCCACCCTTTATCTCAGCTTTGGGATTCAACCCTACAGTGATGACTGCAACAGTGAAACACGATGAACATAGTACAGTTGTGTACACTTACCATAAATGTAGATGTTAGAGTGTCTTCACTGTTGCAGTCTGGGTTACCCACCCCCCTCTTCCCTCTTATTCTCTCATTAGTGTGGTTCCCTGCTTCACCCTCCTTCTGAGGTGTATTTTCTACAGGGTATGGGGTTTTGTTGTACCTTACTTTTAGCCTTTACTTTTGGCCACCTGACATCTGGGGCAAGAAAAACTGGAGAACATGGCGTCGGCTGGGAGCTTTGTACCCCTGGCGCTCTGACGTCAGGGAGGATGACTGAACAGCCGATGCTGGACCCCGACTTTGGGATTCTGGCCGACCGAGGGCTGCCTGCCGGCAGGAAGAACCCTACAGTGATGACTGCAACAGTGAAGACACTCGAACATCTACATTTATGGTAAGTGTACACAACTGTACTTTATCCATGTCACTATTCCTCACTCTTGTTCTTGGATCCGACATTGGATCTGAGCTGACAATTTTATAGACTGCTACTAGGCTTGAGCTCCTCCCACTCCCATGATCCCTTGCTGCCCTCTAACCTCCAGATCTCATTTGCCACGCTAAGCTTCAGGTGCAGATTCTTTGACTCGAGCCTCCAGTGGGGTTAAGTAGCTTTATTTCAAACTTTTTATCATTAGTTAATTTAGTGTTTTGTTGCTAGTGTTTAGTATAGCTCTTAGTTCCGGCAATTTTAGTCCTTCCCCTCCCATTTGTTTCAGTTAGCTGTGTGTGTGTGTGTGTTTTGGCACCCTTTTTTATAGTGGCCATTATGCTGTTTGGTGATGTTTTTGTAGTAGATAGTCTTGTAGTAAGTTAGTGCTTCGTCTACATTTGTCGTTTGGCCTTTTTCCATTTTTTTTGTCCCGTGCTTGTTCTACCGGTTCTGTGTTTTGCATGTCCCTTTGGCTGCTTCAGGTTTGATAAGCCGGTTGACTTTAAAAGGTGCTCCTCGTGCAGTTGGAAGATGCCAGTCCCCATTTCACATGAGTGTCTATTGTTTGGGTGCCCGACCATCTGGAGGTTCAGTGCAACATTTGTGCTGCTTTCAACCCCAGGGCTTTAGTCAAGCACCAAAACAAGCTCCTGTTAAAAGGGTTGGCTTAAGAGGGCCCTTTGGCTCAGTCCCTTGCCAAGTCTGCACAAAAAGAAGGCCCCCTCTCTCCCTGGGTTTTCCTCCTAAAAAAAAAAAAAAAAAAAAAAAAAAAAAAAGCGAGACTGTCTGACCCCAGTACCTTGGATCTGACTCCAATCTCGACCCAGTCGGATCAGATGCCCTTGGGTCCTAGGCCCAGTGACTCCTGCCATGGATCCAGAGCTTCTGCTCTGAGGCCCTCGGATCTTAGGTTGCGGGAGTCCAGTCTTGGATTCAAGGTCTCTGGATTGAGACCTTCGGATCCAGTTGGATCTGGACCACCCATGGATCTGACTTCCGCTGATCCAAGTCATGTGGGATCCAAGCATTTGGATCCTTGCTTGTTGTTGGATCCAGGACTGGTGTCTGATCCCGGTATTATAGAGGATGCTCCATCTGGTTCCAGCTTGGGGCAGTCCCCTTCTGCCTCCAAGCATGAGAGTCATTCCTTAGAGGCGAGGTCCTTGGGATCTCGACATTCATCCCCGGCCAGGTCCTCCATCTCCTCTAGATCCTCCAGGAGTTTGCTCCCTTCTGATATGCACAGGAAGATGCAGTCCTTTCTCAATGTTCAGACTGAGTTGACCAGTCCATCATGCCCCTGTTGCACAAGGACAATTAGATGTGCTCTGTGGATCTCCAGGAACACGTACTATCCTATACAAATAGACAGGTGCTCCAGGAGACATCTCCACTTTTGAGTTGGGACCAATCAATACCAGTTCGGACCATGCCCTTTGGCGTCACCACAGCCCTCACCAAGTGCATAGCAGTGGTCGCAGCTCACCTGAGACTGCAGGGATTCAAGATGTTTCTGTACCTTGACGATTGGCTCCTCACAGCTCTTATGAAGCATTGTCTGGCCACTGCCTCCCAGTACCTACTCTAACTATCGAACCAGTTAGGGATTACAGTGAATCTCCTCAAATTGAACTTGATTCCTTCCCAAAATTTGGAATTTATCGGGATCTAGTTGGACACGGTGTTAGAGATTGCAGCTTTACCTCTCCGTCACATACATCTCATCAGAACCCATGTCCAATGCCTTCTAGATCAGCCTCATCCTCAGACCCACCTTATTCTCAGGGCCTTAGGGTCCATGGCAGTGGCAGTCTATCTGGTATCGTTAGCCAGGTTCTACATGAGAGTTCTGCAGTATACTGTACCATTTCAGTGGTCTTCCCTGTATCATCTGATGACAGTCCCACTCCGTCTCACTTCAATGTGTAGGTGTCATCTCCTTTGGTAGATCCAGTCTCCCGACCTTCTTGCAGGCAAGACCTTTCTCCTTCCTTCCTCCAGCTCCACAGTGTCCTTGGATGCTTCCCTGTTGGGGGGGGGTGCATTTTCAGGGAAAGACCGTTCAAGGCTCGTGGTCGGCTGCAGAGCCCAAACTGTATTTCAGTGTTCTGGAGATGAGTGTGGCCCTCCTCACATTGCAAACCTTTCAGGACTGCCTCCCTCCAGGTACCATTGTAGTCCACACAGACAAACATGGCTGTTGTGTGGTACATCAACAAGCAGGGGGGGGTACATGGTCATATCTGCCTTGTAGTGAGGACATGAGGGTGTGGGAATGAGCGATGTCTCCTCAGGGCGCTTTCATGTTGCAATCATATTCCTGAGAGTCCAACATACTAGCAGACAAGACTCATCAGGGCAATCCCGAGTCCTCACGAGTGGTCCTTGAATCCTTCGGTGGCAGAAGACATCTTCCTTTGCTGGGGTCAACTGAGCTGAAATCTGTTTGCTTCTCCTCTCGATCACAAAGGCAGCTAGTATTTCGCCCTAATTCCCCCAGATGGGAAATCCCACAAGGATGCTCTGGTTCATGACTGGCCGTTTGGTCTCCTTTATGCCTATCCTCCTTTACCTCTTATTCCCAGAGTACTTGAGAAAGCTTGTTGCCTCATAGCCCCCTTTTGGCATTGCCAGGTGTGGTTCCCCCTTCTACGGTCTCATTTGAAGTACCCCCCAGGTACTAGATACCATTTTGGATCTGATTTCCCATCCCTCTCACCTTCTGATTCCCAACCTCCGGGTGCTTTGTCTGGTGGTATGGTTCTTCTACTTCTGGTAATTTTGAAACAGTCCAGGCTGGCTTCTCCTGTCAAGAACATTATTCTGCCCTCTCAGAAAACTTCCACTAGAAATGTTTGCTCCAGTAAGTGGAAAAGGTTCTCAATTTGGGCTAAGCAGTGCAATCTGGATTCTGCTTTGGCTCCCATTTCAGATATCTTGCTCTTCTTGTCTTTACTGTTTCAGGCTGGCACTAGCTTCTCTGCTCTCAAAGTGCAGTTGGCAGCTATCTCCAACGTTCATGTCTGTGAGGAATCTACTGTTTCCTCTCGCTTATGTAAGGTGTTTTTGAAAGGGATTTTTCTGCTCTGACCTCCTGTCAAGGATTCTTCCCCACCATGGGACCTTTCCTTTCTGCTGCAATCTCTCACATAGTCCATTTGAGCCTGCTGCCACTTGTGATATCAAATTCTTGTCATGGAAGACCGCTTTAGTAGCCATAACTTCAGGTAAAAGAGTTTTAGAATTGCAGGCTCTTTCTATCAGACTGCCTTTCATGGTTTTTCATAAAGACAGAGTGGCTCTGCAAACTAACTCTTCATTCATGCCTAAGGTTGCTAAGAATTTCTTCCCAAATTTTGCTAATAAAGGTGAATATTTCTTGCATACTCTAGATATACATAGGCAGTTATGGTTCTGCTTGGATAGAACAAAGGATTTCCGCAGGAATGACCAAGTGTTTGTGGCATTCTCTCTTAACAGGAAGGGTCAGGCGGTTTTCAAAATAACCATTTCCCATTGGATTTTGATGTGCATTTCCTTCGCTTATTCAGCCAAACCCTTATCCTTACCACGTCCAATCAGAGCTCATTCTACTAGGTCAATGGTTACATCAGATGTCGATTTTGCCCATCATTCCATAGATAACATTTGTGCGGCAGCCACCTGGTCTTCTCCTCACACTTTTGTCAATCACTACAAGCTTGACATTATCTCCAGGAACAGGGCTTCCTTTGGTTTTGCAGTTCTTCTGCATGTCCTTCCATGAGGCCACCCAGGATTCAGGTTACCTGGGGACTATGACCCAAGTGTGAGGAACAGTGACATGGATAATATCAGAGTTATGTACTTACCATAATTTGGCACCTGTGTTATCTTATGTTACTATTCATCACTATCCCTCTCTCCTTCCCCTGTCCTGTAGGATCTAAAGGATGTGGAGATGTCCTATCTGGTGGTCAAGGTCTTTCTTAGCTGCTTTCTAGCTTAGGGCAAACTCAATTGAGGGGTTAGCGGGTGGCGAGGGATCATGGGAGTGGGAGAAGCTCGAGCCTAGAAGCTGTCTATAAAGTTTCTGGCTGAGATCCGATGTCAGATCCATGACCCAAGAGTGATGAATAGTGACATAGGATAACACAGATGCCAAGTTATGGTAAGTGCATAACTCTTTTCTCCAGCATGTTCCGTTTGTCACAGACAAAATTAAGTTCCCTAGACCTTGTATTTCTGGTACTCTTTGACTTATATGTAGGAGATTCATAAGTGTCGGGTTTGTGGATGCCTTGTAAGCCAGGCGTAGATCACCCCTCAGCAATCTATAGGAGATCAAGTAGAGGGTAAGGGCTTTAAGGCGCTCTACATAAGGCAGGTTTGTTATGCCTTGTATCCTTTTTGTAAGGAGCCTCGGAGTTTGTGCTAGCTGCTGCATATGCCTGGTCAGGTACGTACCAAAGAGACCATTGTACTATATAACTGGTCTGATAAGTGCAGAGTAGGTGGGGTAATGATCCCTTTGGACCTAGATGGCATACTCTTACTTATAAGTTGCACAGCATAAAAGGATTTCCTGACCACTGTAGAAACGTGGAGGTCGAAGGTAAGGCTACTGTCTGCTTGCGTACCCAGATCCCTGACCATTGGGTCAACTCGTAGAGGTGTATTATCAACATGCTAATTAGCCCAGATGGTTCACTTTCCAAAGGGTACAATTATGCATTTCTTAGCAATAAGTTTAAGACCATGGCTGTGGCACCCTTTGTTAGTCAGGAATAGACCTTCTTGAAGACTGCTAGTGTCTGCAAGGGAGTCAATGATAACCCCCAACTTACAATCATCTGCCAACTTAGTCCGCCATAAACTTTCTTCATTTGCTTCTATTTCAGAGAAATAGATCCCAAAAAGGAGCGGGCCCAGTACCGAGCCCTGGGCTACTCTGCTAGTGACTGGCCTTTTCGTGGAGGTGCCTGACCTCCTGGGTCCTATCAGTGAGCCAGTTCACTATCCATAAGATGATAAAAGGGTTTATACATAAATTAGTGAGCTTGTTTGGCATATACTTAGAAGTACAGGCAAGCACGGAAGGGCTGTGGCTGACTAAGTTTGTGGACTACTGCAAACTGGGTGCTATAATAGTCTCCGGCCGACATGGAGATCCTCCAGAAGGGCCTAAATGAGACTGATGCATAGTGTCAAAGCCATGGTCTCAAGCTAAATGCAAAAAAATGCGTAGTAATCCCCTTTGGAAAAAACAGAGTACCCGCAAAATACAACACAGGAGGTAATCCCCTGAAATCTGTAGAAGAAATAAGGGATCTAGGGACCCAAGAAGATAGTCAGCTTTCCTTTGATAACCATGTTGCCAAAGTGGTTAGAAAATCCTTCTATGTGACCCATCTGATCACGAAAGGGTTCGCATCAAGATCTAAGGATGTAATGGTGCCCCTCTACTCTTCCCTCATCAGACCCATTATTGAGTACAATGCACCAATTGGAATGCATCTGGATAGACATCTCCAGCAGCTGGAGAGACCACAGAGGTACCTAACCAAGAGGATTACTGGTCTCAAACAGTTGCCCTATGCAGCACGATTGAAAAAGCTAAGACTGTTCTCTGTTGAATACCGCTTTCTCAGAGGCGATCTCTGTCTAACGTACAGAGCCATGTCCAACCCAGAATTGTTGAACATATGGTCCATCTTAGCAAAACCAAATCTACTCGAGCTACACGCTCTAGGGATATAAACCTCAACACAACAATGAATAGAACATGCTGGAGGGATAGATTCCCTTCGCAGAGACTTCCCTTACTATGGAACAGGGTCCCGATCTACATATGCAGAGCCCCTCACTATCACTCTTCAAGAGGAACCTTGATGAGTGGATGGGTAACAAAGTTCACACCGGGAATCACACCAACAGCACTACTAGATAGGGGCCAAGGGTACTAGCTACTAGTACAAGGGTCTAGGGAACTACTAAAGAGGCGGTGAATAACGCCCAATGTGGCTGGGCTAATATATGCCTTCGGGCAGATAGCCCAGTACCAACCTATGAACCTATGTATATAATGTCTGAGAGAGGTATTGTATCAAAAGCCATGGCCAGATCAAGGTAAGCTGCGTGCACAGTCTTACCATCATCCAGTGCTTTGGTGAACCTCTCAAAGTCCACCAGATTTAATAGGCATGACCTTCTTTTAACAAAGCTGAAATGTGATGGCTCCAACATTTGCAGGTTACATCTGTTCTCATTTATCATGACACTTCTAATTTCTCCAAATCTTTTGGGTTTCCAGTACCATGACAGGAGTGGACCCCATTCCTAAGTCAAAGTATGGTTAAAGTTCATGAAATTAGTATTGTTTCACTCTTTGATGTCAGCCAAAAGTGCTCTTCGCAGCAGCCGCAATGTGCCCAGTAATGACTCCTCCTTCAATTTGTATGGGGTTACATGGATTGGTAACATGTCTAAATATGATTTTAAATTCTTTTTTATAAGACCCGTTGCTCCTACTACTATTGGAACTGTCTGTGTATCTTTCTTCCACACTGCTCTCATTTCTGCTTGCACATCTTGATATTTTATGAGTTTGTCTCTCTCTATATGCACAACACCATAGTCACTGGGTGTGGCGATTTCAGTGATTAATGCTACTTTTGTCGTCTTTTCTTGGACCACTATATCCGGTTTTCTAGCGTCCATCTTTTGAACTGTTGGTAATGGGTGATCCCATGTGATATAAACGTCATCATTTTCTATAATGCTTTGTGGCTTATGTTTCTATTGTTTTTCAGCCACTTTGAAACCATAATGTTTGCACAATCTCCAGTGCAACAGTCTTGCCACATTATTATGTCTTTCAGTATGCAGTCTTTCTGTCGTTAGTGTGTCGCAACCAGCACCAAGGTGCATGACTGTTTCCAGTTCGGTTTTACAAACTAGTGTGTACGTAGCCCACTGTCTTGGGCTGCCAATATTAACCTTTAATTTATTGGTTTGAATTCTCCTGTCCTTAATCATTCCTGTGTTTGTTCTTGATCAACATGAGGCTATTTCAGAAGTTTTCTATACTTGCAACTATATTTGTTTTTTTCCACTTCTTGGCTTCTCATCTGGTCCTTCACCTTATATTCTCCTCATATTTCAAAACTTTCACTACATTTGGATCTTGTGAGGTCAGTATATATGTGTGGAGTCCCATGATTGCAGATCTATACATATAATCAATTTCAAGGAGGCCCATCCCTCCTTCAGAATGAGGAATATATAATCTTGGTATACACTGATTTTTATTAATCATTTGGTGAGCATGAAGCATCCTTCTTATTTTTATATCTAATCTGCCCACTTTTTGGGGCCAGTCAGTCACTTCAGAACTGAATGTTAGGACAGGAAGAGCAAATTGATTTACAGCTTGGATCTTGTTCCTAGATGTCAGTGCCATTCTCCGGATTAATTTAAGTCTTCTGAAGTATTCCTTATCGAGTTTTATTCACATTTGTTTGTGTTTTATTACTGATCCTTCATCAATTCCCAAGTATTTATACACTCCCTCTTGCTCAAGTTCTTTTATATCACATTCTTGTCCCAAACTGATGTTTTCCTGGTGCTGCAGTTTTCCTGCTTTAAAGGTTGCTTTTGCACATTTATCAAGACCCAATGACATTCTAATGTCATCTGAAAAAATTTTGACAGCCTGCAGCTGTGCTTTCAGTTCCTCATCTGATGAACTGTACAGTTTTAAATCATCGACAAAGAGAAGATGACAGTTGTTTTCTAGGAGCCAAATTATAGCCATGGCCTAAGCTGCTAAGTAAGCAGCTTAATGGATTAATGGCAAGGCAGAATGGCAGTGGTGAGAGAGTCACCCTGGAATATCCCCCTTTGAAATGTTATCCCTGGGATAATAATCTGTCCTTTATCGTGGCTTAATTGCAAAGTGGTCTGCCATTGTTTGACTACATTACAGTAACCATGAATCGGTGTAGGGTGTATCTTATACATTTTAAGCACTCTTTTATCCATGAATGTGGGATACTATCAAATGCTTTTTTGTAGTCTATTCATGCTATACTTAGATTCTTCCCCTTTTTACAGTTCTCCACTATAACTTTAACAGTAAATGATCCTTTTGTTCCATATGACTTTCTTCTATTGCCCTTTTGTTCTACGGCTATAATTGAGTTTTCTTCTAAATGACTATAATCTCTGTCGGCGTCAATTCACATGTATAGTTTATACGTCCTTGAAAGGCATGTCTATTATGATTCTTTCCATGGCCTTACATATGAGGCTGGTAAGACTTATGGGCCTGTAGTTATTAGGATTAGTGGTTGGACCTCCTTTGTGCAGGGGAATGACTGTAGCCATCTTCTTTTCATTATGCACAAAAACCTGACTGAAGGCTCTTATTGAAAAGTGATTCAGGTGGACCAGAGAGGTCATATTTCATGTTTTTTTATTAAACATTATCTGGGCCCACCGATGCAGTATTTTTGGCCTTGGAAGGAGCACTGATGACCTGTTCCCTAGTAATAGTTGTGGGGATTGCATTATGTGGTATTTCCTTTGGACTGTCAGGGAGGGAGTAGGGTGAGAAGTTCCTGTCAGCCAACAGGTTGGCAATGGTCTCTGGTTCATTGTGGGTGATGCCATTTACAGTAAGTTTTGCTCATTGTTGTCCGTAACCTCAGAGGAAATACACATAGCCGTAAAAAGCTTTGTAGTTGTCCTTTGCCTGAGAAGCTATTTTTTTCTTCAAATTTAGCTTTTGAAGCATTAATTAACCCTCTTTGCTGCCTGTTTAGATTGATCAGGGGGCTTTTAGTATGTATGAGTTTGTTCCTGTTATACTTGGCCAAGACTTTTTTCTTTTGTTGTATAACCAATTTATATTGTGATTCCACCAGGGTGGCTTGTCTTTTGAGTTTGTTTTATTCTTAATACAAGTGGGCACAGCTATATAGCTATCAGTATAGCTGCACAGAGATTTTGTAAATAGCTCGATACTTCCACGATGGTATTCAGTTTCTCCCCTTCCTTTCCCTCACTACCATGTGGTCTTGTGGTAGAACTTTCAGTTATTAATTTAGTAGCACAGTAATATATCCTGTTTACTTCTGTTAAATCACATGGATCTCTATAGACAGTCTTAATTACTGCATTCATTTGTTTCATCAGACTTCTAACTTTTGGGGTTTTATTGACCTTCTGCAGTCTATTTCTCTCACTGATCTTAATATATCTATCCATGTCCATTAAATCAAGGAACTCTTCTCTTAGCTCATTTTCTTCCAAACTGAGGGCACATCCCTTGTTTTCCCTTGTATGCCTCAGTATAGACTCACCAATGACCAGGAAATTTGGCTGGCTATGTGCTGGTTTATCTTAAGGGCTTAGCAGTGGAAGCACTGGATACAGCGTTACCACGTGTAGCTGTGGGGGGTGTTTTAATAGAGTGTTTACTTGATGGATGAGGACCCTCTTTGATTGTACTGTGCTGAAGGTCTTAGTTTTTTATGAAGGTTACCTCAAAGTGCCTCAGCATAAGTAATTTTATGTGTAGTGTCTTTACCCTGTACAGCAGGTGTGTTGCAAGTGTCATTGACTGCCTCTGTAGGATTAGTTTTGGTTGTGTGAGAGTTTTGCCTCCAGGATTATAGTGTATTTACAACTCTCGCATACTGTATCTGTTTTGTTAAGAATAAGTGGGTTCAGGGCTGGTGCCTCCAGCAAATTTCAGGTTGGGGGCCATTCTCTGGAGAATATCAAGTGTGACCATTGCCATTGCACCCTCTTCTCTGTCAAGCTCATCCATCACCATTTAACAACCACTAGTGTCACTGCATTCAGATCATTAAGAATTTGATGTGCCACGGTACACATTGGCATTTAGCACCAGTGTTACTTTACAACAACCCCATCTACCACAGCAAGGTAGCTACTCACAGGTGCACACACTGACTGGCATTTAGTACCAGTGTTACATTATGACAGACCCTTGTACCACAGCAAGACTGCCACTCACATGTGCACGCACACACTCACTGGCATTTAATACCAATGTTACATTATGACAAACTCTTGTACCACAGCAAGGTAGCCACTCAAAGGTGTAGACACTGACTGCATACTCCTCAACTGCCCAGATTTTCACCGAATGTCCAGATGTTACTCTCTTGGTCTGTTCTTCAATATGCATTTTCTGGATTTTTTTGTGGCAAATCATTGATTGAATTCACTAAATGACAGGCATTTGAGTTTAACTTTATATCCTTCAGAACCTGCATGGTAACACCTTTTATTCTAGCAACTTTTTCAGTTTATAAGACCTATATTTAAAATTTGCTCTGATCTTTGGGCTGTGATACCATTATCTCTGGCTTTGTCCAGATTTTTTTGTGCTGTGAGATTGAGAGCTATGATTGGCATTTAGTAGCAATGTTGTTGCATTATGACAAGCCTCTGTGCCGGATCAAGGTAGCCAGTCCCACAGAGGTACATAAGGACAGACACCCGCACTGACTCCCACACACAGCAATACAGCAAGGCTGAACAGAGACATACGCACAGACTCCCTCACATAGGACAGAAGCACACCAAGACAGAGACTCTTGCACACAGGGCAGACACCCACACA
Organism: Protopterus annectens; assembly: GCF_019279795.1. Lineage (NCBI taxonomy): Eukaryota > Metazoa > Chordata > Ceratodontiformes > Protopteridae > Protopterus > Protopterus annectens. The sequence goes on along the minus strand of NC_056734.1, from coordinate 986,548,593 downwards.
TGAGGGACAGCATTATAGCAAGACTGAACAGAGACAAGACAGACAGCTACACAGATTCTTGCAGACAGGACACCCACACATGATAAAGACAGCACTACAGCAAGACTGAACATTAACACCCACCCCACAGTACAGAGACAAGATAGGACAAATCTACTGCAAGACTGAGCATAAACCCACACAGGACTAAGCCAGCACTACCACAAAACAGAACTGAGACACCACTCCCAAACACAAGATGATAGCAGCAATATGGCAGGACTGAAACGAGCAACGTTAGCTAAACTGACATCACTCAAAACAATTACTGACATGCGGAACAGTAACACTGCAGAGGTACACAACACAGCTATGGGGCAGACAGAAAAGACTGCAAACACACAAGACATACAAGGGAAAGCCATGGGGATTACAGAGCCTGAGGCAGTCTCTGACCTAAACAAACCCAAGAGAACATCATGGGGATTACTGAAACTGAGGCAGATGACTCAAACCCAAACAGAGAGCGCAGTGGGGATTACTGAGCCTAAGGCAGACAGACTCAAACCCAGAGAAGCACAAGAGAGCCATGGGGATTACTGAGCCTGAGGCAGACAGACTCAAACCCAAAGAAACACACGAGAGCAATGGGGATTACTGAGTCTGACATAGGCAGACTTAAACCCAGAGAGAAAAAGGTGACGTCAAACCAGTGTGTCATTCGTTTTCACTGTGCAGTTACCTCTTCAGCTTTTCTGTTTGCTGCCACTTGTCTGTTCTTCCTGTACTTCTGTCCTAGCCTCATGACGAGTCCTGCCACTCCTAACTGTTCTAGTCTCACGACGAGTCCTGGTGTTCCCGATGAGTTCTGCTGCTTCTAGCTGCCTTTGCCAAACATCCTGCTAGTTTCATCCTCATTGTGCTACTTGGTCCTACCTGCTGGAGTAAGGAAAGAAAAATAAATAAATCCGTGAATATACAGCATACTATACAAATCACGCTATGGTGCTACTTAAAATGTTCTGCTTTACAGCATTGTAAAAGATTACTGGAAAGGAAATATGAGCACATACCTAGAGTTTTACTGGGATGTTACGAATTTTCTTCTTGACAGTCTTCAATGAGGCTGCCATGTGATACAGTTTTCCCCACTTCATGCTCAGTTAAGAGTACAGCTAAGCCTGAAAGTCTTTCCGGACTTGAGTTCTACAGTAGCCACTGTAACAGGTGTAGTCAAATAAAAGCTCAGTGAAACATAAGTATTTGTATATATGTCTTGCAAATGGTTGCAAATGAGGAAATTTAACACAGTTACTGGTGATGATTCATTATCAATCATTTGAGAAAGGCTTTTCAGTTCATACCCAAGGTCAAAGTCGTCAATGTCACAATGGCCACTTATCCTGTCAGTCAGTTCTTCCAGTCTTGCAGTGTTGGAGCAGTGTGTTATCTGCAACATCACTCAAGGCTTTAATATTTGATAAAAATCCAAAGTCCTTATCAAACTCTGAAAGCTGCTCAAACCGGTCAATAAATAACTGTATTGTTATGTCCAGCAGCACACTGAAGAACTTTACATGTAGTCTTATCATTGGATCCTGTACAGTTTCATCATCTCCTTCATAATCAAAGAAGTGCTTTACTCTCCTCTGCCTCTTTTCTTGAAATGTGGTGCCAGCATCAGATTCTTTCGCTATCTTGGAGGCTTCACCCATGACATGTTGAAATCATGTCTGTAATTCTTCATCAGGTCCATAGTTGATGCCAGCATTTTGACACATGTCGAAATATCAACCGATGGACTCTGCAGAACTTTGCTTGCACAATTTACCTCTGTCCGCACATCATACCAAATCACTAAACATACAATGAAGTGGTATGACACAAGTTCCGAGCACAGTCCCCTTGCTTGTTGATATGTTGCAGCATCACTTGTATGTACAGCTTCACCTATCTGCTGCAATGCTTCAACTGAAATCTTACTGCCTTGACAGAGTCTGTCCTACATTCCTAGTGAGTCTCTGACAGTGGCTTCACAGTGACATTTGTGTGCCATTTCAAGATCTGCCATTGGTTTGTTGGTGCTGAACAGAGTATGTAAATGTTCTGCAGACATTCAAAGAATGACACTGCCTGTAGTGGTGAGTGTGCACCATCAGTAACTATAAGATTTAATTTATAGCAGGCACATGGCACATAAAAAGCCCTTATTAAATCCATCTGTTTTATCCGGGCCTGCACTCCAATTAGTTTCCCCTTCATGTTGCTGCCATTATTGTATCCTTGTCCTCGACCGTCGTTAATTTCCAGTTGATGATTTTGCAGAGTCTGAAGAAGTGGTTCTGTAAGTCCTGCCCCAGTTGTATCATTCACAAGCACAAATCCCAGAAAGTGTTCCTCAACTGTGGCTGCAGTCATTAAAATATCCACATGCCTAACTACTACAGTCATTTGCTCGTGATTGTCTGGCATGCAATCAAGAATCACGGAAAAGTACCTAGCTTCCTTCACCTTCCCTACAGTGGTCCTTAAAATAGCATTTGTAATCAGCTGGATAATTTCATTCTGTATGTCCTTCCCAAGATAGTGATCCATTGTTTCTTTATTCCTAATCAACAGAACATGCTGGAGGGACAGGTTCATAACCCAGGGACTGCTCTTGCTATGGAATAGACTTCCCATGCATGTCAAACAGAGCACCTCACTGGCACTCTTGAAGAGAAACCCGATGAGTGGGTGAGAAATAGAAAATTTACCCCAGGGATCACTCCAGTGGCACTACTCAACAGAGGCACTGGGAACTAAGGTTGGGTGGCATGATGTCAGGGTAATCCTATGGGCTAGGTTTGTAAAGGCTCCAGGGCCATTAGCCTAGTACACAGCTATGAACCTAATATGACGCAAATGTTCAGCCATGACAGAATCAAACTGCTACAAAAGTTGCACTTGGCCTAAGAAATTGCCATTCCTGTATGTGTACAAGGCATCACTTGTACCGTAGAATGCTATGTTCAGTTCCGCCAAATATTGGACAATAGCAATAATGCGTTCTAACACACCACACCAGTGAGTTATCTCATTTTCAACCACTACTCGTCTCTTATCCATTGCAGTGGCGGATCCAGGAATTTGCAAAGGGGGGGTGCGGTCTGGTTAATTGACTACTGGGTGAAAGCGAGAAAGTGGGACACTGGGTTTGGTGGTTGTGCAAATATTACCTTAAGAAGCTCTGACATTACGTGTGGAAAGACATCAATTTAAATTCAGTTGCACATGATTGTGCTGTGGATATGGTAGTAAAAATAGGTAATTCCTGTACAGGTAGTACAAGTATTTTCAATGCATGCCTGGAAAAGATGAACACATTAGGTTCATGGAGGGTAGTAGCTCAGCATGACAAAACAAAAAACTACTGGTCTGAAAAATAATATTTTTACATCTGTGAACCTATTAAGTAGGACAGATCCTGGTTTCTAATAAAATAATACTTTTACTAAAAATGCTCAACTTCTGTGCTATACACAAGAGGATAAAAGAATCTTGACCCTCTCTAGTTTTGCTGTCAGCATCCTGTGTAGGGCTGAGTCATACGCTTGCCAAAAATGAGTTTACTGGCTCTCCCTCTGTCAATTAGTCCTGTATCCTTGTTACCGGGTTTGGCTGACAACTCTCTGGGCAAGAACTCATGCTGATTGTCATCTTGGAGACTATTTTCCTCCAGAAATGCTAAAAGCTTTCCCTTTCCTTCCTACAGTAGAACTGTACAGAAATCCATGAAGAATGGCCTTAGCAAAACCAGCTCTAGCTCTGGAAATTCCATCCAACTTGTAGTGTTTGATGAAGACATGCATAGAAGTCCAGGTAGCTGCCTCAAGAATTGAATTGGTGTCAAAACCCTTGAAAAAAAGCATTAGAAGTAACCACAGCCCTAGTGGAATGAGCTTTAACAAAAGGAAGGAAGGGCCTTTCTATGAGAAAAATAACAAAAATAAATGGCTTTAGAAATCCAAGGAGCAATTGTCTGCTTGGAAACAGCTAATCCCAAAGACCTGGGATGAAAAGAAACAAAAAGCTGATCAGATTTCCTGATAGCCTTAGTCTTATCCAAATAAAATCTGAGTTGTCTATTCACATCCAAGGTGTATAGTACCCTCTCACTAGCAGATTGTGGTGAAGGGGAAAAAAGTACACAAATGAATACATCGAGTGACATAAAAGGAGGATTAGTAATGCAAGGACACCCTGTCCTTTTGAAAAACCAAAAGAGGACAAGCATAAGGGCTAGAAGTTCAGACACTCACAAGTGAAATGGGTAAGGGTCACCCAATCCAGGGACCTTAACCTGGCCTGCGACAAATAGGTCTGTCAGAGGTTGTCACACCTCTGGAATAGGCTACCAATTCAACCTCCATAACCCTGTTTAAGTGTAGCCTGGATGACTGGATGGGAAACCATAAATTCTTTCCAGGGATTTCACCTAGGATCCTCCTAGATATGGGCCAGTCATTGCTAACCAAGATCTTAAGATGCTTATAGTGAGTTTCTGTAATATTCAGGTCAATAGCCTAGTAATAACTTATGAACCTGTCTGGCTGAAGTAAGGGCTACAGAACAATGCTACAAGGAAGCTGAAGCCACAGTCTCAAACAGCCAAAGTTAATTTTTTTTCAAAACAAAATTAAGATTCCAGATCCTGAGAGGTCTAATGTGAAGGACACATTTTACAAATTGTTTTGCCTGAAACCTAGGAGTTAAAGGAGGAGATTTAGGCAGACAAGCAGATATAACTGATAAGTGGGGCTTAACAGAAAAATAAGTCAACCCAGCACTGAACAATTCACACAAGTAAGAAAGAACCACAGGAAAATCTAACAAGAGTGGATCCAGGTTACATGAAAGACACCACACAGAAAACCTCTTCCAATTGGATATATAAGATTTGCTAGTATTGGGTTTCCCAGCCTCCTGCAGAACCCTAACCAAGTTCCCAGAGAAAAGATGTCTGTAAGGAATCAGAATCATAACATCCAGAAAGTCAGTTGAAGAGTGGACAGGTGGGGATGGGATTAGGGATCTTTTGCTTTGTGAGTACGTCCACCTGTGAGGTACTTGTGATGACTGCCATTGGCTAAATGCAGAAGACGACTAAACACCAACACTGTCTTGGCCAAAAGGGAGTCACCATCAAGATTTTGGGTCTGTCCTGTTGAATCTTGAACAGAACTTTCAGAATGAGAGGAAAGGGGGGAATGCATAACGAAACATCCCCTTCCAAGAAAATGTGAGAGCTTTCACCTTCCAAACCAAAGGTCCTGGGACTCTGGCACAAAACTGAGAAAGTTGTTTGTTCAGAGGGGAGGCAAATAGATCTGAGGAGTACTCCACTTGTGGGCAATATCCAGATACACATCCCTGAGAAGCATCCATAGGTAGGATTGAGTCAAGGATCTGCTCAGAATGTCTGCCACAAAAATTTGACCTGAGGGAATATAAAACCGCCTGAAGAGTCACATGATACTGAACCGCAAGATCCCATACCATGAGTGCAAGCTTGCAAAGAAGGCAAGATTTTTCTTACCCTGTTTGTTCATATACCACAGGACTGTGGTATTATCTGTAAACACAGATGCCCAGGGGAGAAAGAGGATGGAAGGCATGAAGTGCCTGCACAAGTGATCTCACCTCTTTGATGATGATGTGCTCCTTCGGCTGAACAGACGGGCTGTTCCCCCAACCTACCTCTGAGGCATCTGAACAGTTCTTGAGATGGAAGAGGTGGATGGAAGGGAATGCCTGGGTCCAGAGACAACTGCTGAATCCACCAATGAAGTTCCCTCTTTAGACAAGGAAGAAGAGGAAATGAAAATTCTAGGGGATGCACATGTTGTTGCCAAACTGACTTCAGAAACCACTGAAATTTCCTCATGTGAAGTTTGGCTAGAGATAATAAGGGAATAGTGGAAGCCATAAAACCCACAAGTCTCAAACTCTTTGGCTGTGAAAAAGGTCAGAGGAAGAAGTGTTTGAAAGATGGAAACAAGAGTCAAGGCCTTTGGCAGAGGCAAGAATGCTAGCAAACGCACTGTCTGGAACCCTGCACCCTACGAAAACATGATCTTGAGAAGGGGTTAGACAGGACAGTTTACTGTGAATCCCAGACTTTGAAAAAGAGTAAATGGCAAAGTGAAGATTTTGTAATGTCTCTGGAGAGGATGGCTGAAAGAGAAGATCATCCGGGTAAAGAAATATTTGGATGCTTTGAAGCTGAGCTAGGCATTTGATGCCTACCCTTGGGGCAGTAGAGAGGCCAAAGGGGAAAGCACAGAACTGAAAATGCCAAGGAAGCAACAGAGAAACAAACATTTCCTGAAAAGTGGAGGAATATGTATGTGAAGGCAGTCATTCTCAATACCCAGAGAAGCTAGGAAAGCCTGAGGAAAAATTAAAGGAAACAAGGACTGAAAAGACAACACGTGAAAAAAAGGGATTTTCATAAAGGTATTCAGGTGTGAAAGACCCAGAATGGGTCTCCAAAGACTTTCCTTTCGGGACACCAGAAACATCCTTGAATAGAACCCTTTTCCCTTTTGATCCAGTGAAACCTCTTGAATAGTTCCCTGACCTAACGGATCTTGAAGTACCTCTGGGAAGAAATAAATTGTTCCTGAGGTGGCTGATGAATGTCCATGAAGGGAGAAAGGGATTTCCAAACCATGAAATACCCTTGCTGAATTATAGAAAGAACCCAAGGCTCCTGAGTTATGTTTGTCCAAAGTGTAAGAGAGAGAGCGAATGACTAACGGAAAGAAGAAAGAGTCTGTGAGGAATGTGACAGTAATATGTTACCTGGCTGGTCAGGAAAGGGTTGCTTCTGACCAAGAGAAGCCTGAGAAGTCTTTGGCGGAGGAGCTCTCCTACCAGTTTTCTTACTTTTAGGAGGAAGACAGGCATGTCTATGAACAAACGCTGGTTTGGAAGGATAACTCCTTTGCAACTTTGGCACAGGTGAAACCATAAGATATTTCAAGTCCTGTAACTCCTTGCTTTTCTCTTGCAGACTTAAAAGAATCAGAAGCAGCTGTACCAAACAAACCACTGTTATCCAAGGGAGCATCCATTAACTTGTATGTTATCTGGCAGAGGTTGAAGCCTTAGCCAGGAATACCTTCTTAATACAAATACTGAAGCAGCAGCTCTAGATGAAGTTTCTGCTGCATCACTGCTGTACTTGATAGAATGGTGAGCTACCTGAGAGGTAGTCTCTAGCCAAGACAAGGCTGAAGTTTTCGCCTGAGAATCTGGAAGATCAGAAATAGCTTGAGTAGCCTAGGAAAGGAGATCCAAAGCATATCTAGTCATATGAGCTTGGTAATTAACAGCATAAAAAGCAAGGGTGGCAAAAGTATAGACCTTCTTTCCCAGTCTTTCCATAGTCCTGCTTTCCTTATCTGAGGGAGGAAGTTTAGTGATGGGCAGTAAATTAGAAGGCTTATCAGAGGCCACAGAAAGCACCAAAGGATCAGCAGATGGACACTTGTAAAGAAATTTGCAATCTTCAGGCACTTAGTCAGGCTTCACAGGAACAGGGGACTGAGAATCTGGAACTTGATATGCTGAAGAAAATACATCCAAGTAAAGCAAGCAAAACTGGAGGAACTGCAGATGGGGAAGGAAACTCCATTTGTAGGAGCTCACATCTCTTTTGCACATCAGAAACTTGGGTGCAATCCCACTTCAAATACTCCCTCATCTTAGTAATTGTATCTCCAAAAGTAATCTCCTCCACAGGTGATTCAGCACTAGTAGATTCCTCTTCATGTGATATATACTCTAGAGAGGAAGGAGTCTGTGTGGAATAGGCCAAAGAATCATCATCCAAAGAAACCTCCTGGCCCCTAAATCTCTTTTGAGGGAAGGATGTCCAAGGAGAAGCATGGACAGACACCCCCAAAGGAGGCTTCAAAGCCATAAGGGAATTAAATAAGCCCTAGATAAAAATTTTCCATTCACATTGAAGGTCCCTGTGAGAAGAAACATGCTTTTTTTTTTTTTTTTTTTTTTTTTTTTTTGCTTCTTTTTTACATGGATGTCCGCCTTATGAAACATGGAAGGCCCAGACATCGGCCAACACTAAACAATAGTCGGACTCTCCTCCCTCACCAGAATTTGCATAACGCCCTTAGGCCCTTCTGTAATATTAAGTCCTGGTTCCCCCTACCATCCAAAAAGGACATCTGCAATGCCTCAGAGGATCTGCCTGTTGTCAGAGCCATGGCAGCTTTTGAATAGACTCCAGCTAAGGAATCTGACTCCAGAACTGGGCAAACCTCCAAGATTTCATTAGCGTTGAGAGAAACATCCAATGTAGGAGGCTCAGCAGAGTCAGAACTTTTTTTTTTTGGCTTTACTCTTCAGTGAAGACTCCACGCCAGGCCTAGAAGATGCCTCCATAGCGTCGTTCACTAAAAGTTTGAGAAGCTGACTTTCCATCTAAATAACAAGAGAGGAATTATGACTTTATAAAGTCTTCGGCACTATCTTTATGTGGAATTTGTCTTCCACACTGACATTTGCCTTTTCTGGATGACATGTAGAAACCCCAGAAAAAAAGCAGCAGTAAATAAGAAAAGAAAGCCCCAATACGGCACTTATCTAAACACCTTGATATACCAGCAAACAACACCAAACAACTTGGGCAAACAGACAGACGATTGAAGATAGCGTTCAGACTGCTGGCAGAGAAGTTCTGAGGATGGTACGAGGTCACTTTTATGTCCTACGTATGTGAGGAGCATATGTGCGGCATACCTTAGGTAGTAAAAGGCTTTGGTATACTGGCCGGATTTTGGGATACCCTTGGCAGACAATCCCTTATGTTAAGAATATTGCAACAGTAAAATTAAAGGGCATCCTGGAGATTGTCATAACACCCCTGCATCTAAAATGCCATAAAAATGTCTTAGGCTTTAGGCAATCATTGAAAAAAAACCTCTAACCTGCACAGTCCCTCTTCAGCTTGAGGGAAAAAATACCTTGACTTGTTTTATGATGGAATCAGAAAAATGTTTGTTTGGAAGAAAAACATGTCACATGCTAACAGCAGCTTTGTAATAATTTAACCAGCTCACTGGTGAAATGTCATTGGTCTAGATCAAAGCACCATATGCAGACTTGACGTTCACCTGCAAAAAATTTACTTAGCAATGAGTACTAAAGACAGTCTAGCAAAAGCAAACTACGGCACAACACTAAATACCTAGCTGACCAAGTGCATAGATTTTGCAAAGGCAAAAAAATGCAAGAAAGTGCCTGGAATGTTTCCAATGCAATTTGTAGTTATGATCACACTATAAAAATGGGTAAGGAGACTGAGGTCCTCAGTCTCATGAACAATGCAAGGAGTCAAGAAAGAACTTTCAAAGCAAACTGTAAGTTACCTAAAGAAAGTTTGGTTGAGTAAAAAAAAGAGCTCAAGACTTCTTTCTAGATAACCCAAAAACAGAATACAGAGTGGAGGTGAAGTGTCTGCAACTTTGTGACTAAGGGGTGGAAAGCTAGATTTATTGCCAATGGGGGAGAGAAGTAAAACAGATAACGGGATGAAAACTGTGTTATGGAATTGGCTTAAGTTAGTAAGGAAAAAATAGTAGTAAACGAGAAGTTCTCATAGGAGGACAGACTAAAAGGAGAACTCAGCTTCAACAGGAGTCAGTTGGAATACTATCCTGTGGTGCAAGGAATAATGAAAACTGGAAGATTACCTGATTAAATGCATTACCAAAATTACACTAGCTAAAGGGTAAGGGCAAGTTACTTCCAAAACCTATACAATGCTGTAGAAATGTAGTATGCAGTCATTCTGAAAACTACTGTACAAAAGTCAAAAAGGGTGAAAAGTGGTATGCACTATGTCAAAAATAACCACAATGTCTGGAAATTGGAAACCTGGAAGCTTCAGCATAAAAGTGTTTTTATACCAGCAAAACAAAATAAAATGTTCCCTATGGTAAACTAAACATGCTAGCTATATAGGGGAGAGGTACGCAGGGATTGGATGCACATTTTCTGGACCAACCAGGTATTGCAGCATTTGAAAAATGAGCTAAAAGATGTAAAGAAACTCAATAAATAGTTGTAACTGCAGATTTTGCCAATCGAGGAAATGGAGAAGAGTTCCAAGTTCACTCTACTTACTGTTGTGTATACTATTACTTCCAGCTAGAAAAAAAGTGGATTACAAGACAATAGAAATCCACACAGGCCCCAGTCTGTAAAAACTGTTAACAAATGACTGAGCAGATAAGAGAAAAAGAGAGGGCAGTGTAAAGAAAAAGGCAGAGGTTTGTAAACAGTTTAACTGGCAAGTAAACTAGTAAAAGAAAGGCTAGAAAAGAGAACTGAATCTTCTTTAAAAGCAACAAAGAAAATGAACAAAGTGGCATACACATCTATGTAGTGTTAAAAGACTCTGAAAATGATTATGAAAGATGAAAATGCACAAAGATAGATGCAAAGAATTGAAGATTGTTGTTTTTAAATAAAGACTGATCTATTTGATTAAAGAAAATATCTGCCAATGTAACCTGATGTCATTAGGTTCTACAGGTTTAAACACTGAAACTGAGATTCAAACTCACCAGTGAGCCGAACTATATAAAACACTTATACATAATGAACAGTTCACAGATTATTCAGTCTACAGCTTACAAGTTTCATCCCTTCATATGTATATGGGTAGCTTCAGCTTTGGGTTATTCTAATTGTATCAACCATTGTTTTAATGATAGTTACAGAATTATAGGTTGTATAAAAAGATGTCATATGTGGATAGATTAAAAACTTTATCCCTTTACTCTGTCTCCTACTGACTATTAAGGGGTAAACTATGCCTAACCTACAAGGCACTCATAAATCCAACCCTGATGAAGCTGCTATACATATACAAGTCAAACAGCATGAGGGCTACCTGATCAAGGTAGTTAAACTTAGCTACTCAAACAACCTATGAAAACATGCCCCTTCTTTGGAACAGGCTTCCTATTCACATTAAGCAGAGCCCTTCTCTGTCCTTCTTCCAATGCAATTTGGCTCAATGGATGGGGGCTCGTAAAATCACATCTGTGATAGTGCCTATGTCAGCTGTGGACAGAGGCAACCTGTAAGATACTCGAGGCATTGGCATAAATCCATGCCATCCTCTTGTGTCTAGGGGCCATATATTGGGTAAAATCAGGTTATATTGGCTAGGCTTGTAAGTGCTCTTAAGTCATTAGCCTAGTAATCTCCTTTGAACTCATGAAACTAAAAAGCCAGAAATGATGAAATCATTGTTTGTTTCATTAGACCCAAACTTGAATATTAAATAACAATATGAAAACTTTATAAGAAAACAAGCAGAGTAAATTTGAAAGAGTACAGCAGAAATATACCAGGGGCATCAGTGGATTAGAAAATTTAAGTTATTATGAAAGACTGAAATATTTAAATATGTACAAGGTCTCATACAGATATTTAAGAGGTGACCTTATTCAGGTATATAGGGTATTTAGAGACAACTTCTTCTGTTAATGGTTGGGGTTATCAAAAATAGTAGAGAATCATAGGCAACCTATTCTATAGGAATGAGAAGTGTACTAATTGGCTCTCTGGAAGAGTAGCTGATGCATGGAATAGATGACCAAATTACATAGTAAGCACTAGTCTCGATGTTTTTAAGAGCAGCTGTTTTGGTATATTGGCAGGCTAGAACAGCATTATTGCCTGCGCCTGAAATATATGTATGCTTGTTTGTATGTAAGTGGTAACCCTACTTCTGAAGTTTTCGATACAGAGTTTCTCTTATCCGTATGAATCTCGTATTTTCTTTTCTTGCCCCATTTTCCCAGAAGTCAGTTTTCTTTTTAAAAGTCCTTCTCCTCTCCAGGTAGATTTCGTCTTGCTATACACCAAGCAAGACATTTTTCATCTTCTTGGAGCATAAACATCTAGCTTTCCTAACATGCACTTCCATCCTACTGGTGTTTATTTCAAGAAGGTAACATCCTCAGTGAAAGCATGTCAAGAATTTTACCTTTTTTTTTATAAATCTTCTGTGTTTACTCAGGATTTCTGAAAGCATCACAAATGGTTTCATTCACTTCAGGATTTTCAGCATTTTGCTTAGTTTTTGTCTACTCTTATCACAACAATTGGATCAAACTGCCATTTGGAAGGAGCTCCCTAAAAGTATACCTGCTGATTTTGATCAGAACAACAAATATAAAAAATATGAACACATACTGAGTTATTGCAACATCACCATATAATTCATATAATATCGCAATGAAAAGCATGCATCTCTGCCGAGGGAAGCATAATTCTCAACCAATCAGGGACAAATTTCTAAAGAAACAAGAACGAAAAAAAAACAATACTGCGAAATCACAACAGAGACACTCTGCATGATAATTATGCTATAAGTGCGCCAAATGCAGCACTCTGTCAACTGTCAAAAACTTGAGCAACCAAAGTGCAGGAACAAAGTGCTGACACGCAGCTAGTTGAAGAAAATAGCGTGTAAAATCCAGCGTATATTAGAAGCTTTATTGCACAAAATACGAGTGAAAGACAAATAAGTGCTTTCGTTTAGCGTCTGCCAAACTTTTTCAAACTGTCTGAAACACATTTTCATCACTGGAAGAGCAGTTTCAATGTCGCTTGTCTGGCTGGTTTTAAATTGTCTTGAATAGAGGTTAACTAAATAAAAAAAAACTTTTAACGACATCACAGCCTTTTAATGTGCCTAAATTACAATGGAGATGCAGTAGAGGATCGTTTTAGAAAAAAGTCATCTGACTGCAACCTCCAATCACATCTTTGATGTACAGTATTAGGCGCGTCGATGACAGGATTCTCTGTAAAACTTTTTTTTTTTTTTTGAAATGCAAGTCTAAAAAGGGACCGGCTCGCACCCCTGCGCCCATGCCTAAATCTGCCACTGCATTGTCTGCCTACTCCTTACTCTATTCTCCAGTTCCTTCCACTTCAGCATGCATGCTGTATGCTTTGGTGCTCAGTCATGGTTGTGTAAAGTTTTGGACATCTCTCTGTCTCTCCATGGTCTGTAACCACCTGACCTGAGAAGATGGTTAGAATGTCCAAACAATTTGCATGCAAGGCAAAACAGTGTATCTTTTGAGACTGGTTATGTCAACCAAGTGCGTTTTACTATCTCAAAAATAAGAAATTGCCAAAAACTGCTGGAGCCACGGATGTCGGAAACAGTATTTTATTAAATCCACTAAAAACACTGCTAAAACACATTAACGCTTTGTACCAATATTGCGTTTTCGTCTAAGCAAACCGACTTCTTCAGATACTCTCCCTAAAACAAACCAGCCTTTTATAATTTATTCAAAATTCCTAATCCAATCAAAAACAACTAATTAAAAAATTCATTGGTATTCTTTTTCTGTGTATGTTCAGCAATGCCATCTTCAAAAGTTCTAAAACTTATTTCAAAAAATAAATAACCATAATAACAACATTTTAAAAACATTTTAAAACATTTGATGTGAAAGATATAAACAATATATATACGATTTACAAAAATCCATATTTATTGTTTGGAAATTACTTTAAAAGCAAGAACAATTTGTATAAGTGTAGCCTGCCATCTGCTGGTAAAAATAAAAAATGCATCTATTACCTTATAATATCCCTGCTTGCAATTTTAAAAGTGGCACAATTTAAATAAATTCATTTAGACCAGGGAAATTTGTTGCATCAAGGGAAATCTGCCACCATAGTTCCCTAGATTCTAGTTTTTTCTTCCCATAATCCACCCCTTACATCTTTTTTAACCTGCTCTAAAACCATAAAGTGGAATTTAGCATCCGTACAAACCAGAGTGTGTTTATAAGGAGCGTTAGTCTCCTTTCCTGTAGCTATTTCATATTTGTGTTCATATATCCTCTTTTTTAACACTCTTTCAGTTTTTCCCACATAAAAAGTGTTACATTCTGAACATAGACTTAGATATACCACCCCTTTAGTTTCACAATAGTAGTAATCTACACTTTTAATCCATTTTTGTCTACTTTCTAAATAAACTTTTTCCTTATCAACTATATTACTGCAGTATGCACAATGTCCACATTTATAAGTACCCTTCCTAACCTTATTATTCCTTTGAAAACCTTTACTTTCCAACATATTTTTAAATGATCGGGAATTTTTATACACAACCTTGACATTTCTATTTATTTTTTTCTGGTCCAAATCAGTTAAATTGATAAATTTGGACCATTCTCTTTCAACAATTTTCCTTGTAACTTTAGTGTTGAAAGCATTATATTCAAGAACCAAGGCATGTGTAAAATCAGTCTCTTGAATTGTGGGGGTGATATGGTTAAATACATGGTCTCCACAAGAAATTTTATTTAATTTGTTATTACCTAAAATAGGTCTGAATCTACCTTCTCTCTCCTTAAAAACTTCATCTTGTATTTCCCTGATAAACTCTTGGGGATACCCTCTTTCTAAAAACATTTTATTTAATAATTTACATTAATCTTTGAAATCATCCTCGGAGCTAGTCATTCGGCTACCTCAAACATATTGGCCTTTCACAATGTTCTTTTTACACCAGTAGGTGTGAGCACTTTGAAAATGAAGAAAGGAGTTACAAAAGGTAGGTTTTCTAAATATTTTAGATTCAAACCTATCTTCTCTCATATATTTCCACATCTAAAAATTGAAGTTTTTCAGTAGATACATGAAAGGTAAATCTTAAGAAATTGGTAGTTCCTTCCAGATACAGTTTAAATTCCTCTAATTGTTTTACCTCCCCTGACCATAGAATAACTATGTCATCCAAAAACCTTCGGTATAATTTCCAACAAGAACAAAATTTAGAATCCAGAATGTACAGCTCCTCCCACTTAGCCAAAACTAAATTCGCATAAGTGGGGGCACATGCAGCTCCCATAGCGACCCCCTTTGCCTGTTTGTAAAATTCACCACAAAAATTCAAAAAGTTATTTTTAAGGACCAAATCCATGAATGCCCCACATGTAATTTTGTCATTGTGACTTAATGTATCCTCTTGAAATAAAACATCCTCAAACATTTCCATTCCTTCTGTATGTGGAATACTTGAAAATAAATCAAAATAAATCAACAATATATATTGTCACAAATAACAAATTATCACATAAAGCATCTTTATTAAGTATGTCAAGTAGGTCCCATGAATCTTTTAAAATTGTTTCTTTGTTGACCCACACATTTTTAGTTTATCATCAACAAATTTGATAATTAAACACACCTTTCATGATTTTAGTATTTATAATTTTAATGACATTTATATAGAGAAAGAACATTTTAGCCTGCTTGCAAAGGGATTTAAATTCATACCTTACAAAAAAGGAGATCTTACCCAGTCTATATTAGATCTAAAATTATTTTTTAGAAAAATGAATTTAAATGTATTATTAACATCTGAGGGAGACCTGGAGAATCAAGAACTTAAAAGAAGGGGTATATTTAATCCCTCCCTCCACCCACGATTGATCAACCTGGAAAAAAACATGGAAAAAGAACTAAGAAATAGATATGATAGGTTTGGGTTTCAACCAAACCTAAGTAAGAAGGAAATAAATATTTTACAAACCCTGAGGCATAATTACAAGGTTAGAATAATGAAACCTGATAATGGGGGTGGGATAGTTATTATGGATAATATAATATATGAAGGAAAAATGAACAAAATTGTATTTAATGAGGAAGGTTATACCAATGTGTCTATTAACGAAATTAACATCTCGTATAACAAAATAGACATTTGTTTAAAAGATATGTTTTTTGAAGGTTTATTTGATAAGAAAACCTTTGATTTTTTGAGAGTTGATAAGCCAAGAGTTCCTTCCATCTTCGGAATTCCGAAGATCCATAAAAATGAAATTGACCCCCCATTAAGGCCCATAGTCTCTGCTAATGGGTCTAAAATGCACAGTTTGGCCAAATTTGTTGATGATAAACTAAAAAATGTGTGGGTCAGCAAAGAAACCATTTTAAAAGATTCATGGGACCTACTTGACATACTTAATAAAGGTGTTTTATGTGATAATTTGTATCTTTAAATTTCTAGTCTCCCACCAGGACACAAGTGCTTTCAGCAATTACATTTTGCTAGCCGAGCACACTCAAGCAAATCTGCAATCTGCGGCTACCACTCCATCTATACAGTGTAGGAAGGAATCAGTATTGCAAACTAAACAAGGATATACATTTTGAGCCTCAAGAGCAGGAGCACACTCAAGCAAATCTGCAGTCTGCGGCTACCACTCCATCTATGCAGTGTAGGAAGGAATCAGTATTGCAAACTAAACAAGGATATACATTTTGGGCCTCAAGAGCAGGAGCACACTCAAGCAAATCTGCAGTCTGCGGCTACCACTCCATCTATACAGTGTAGGAAGGAATCAGTATTGCAAACTAAACAAGGATATACATTTTGAGCCTCAAGAGCAGGAGCACACTCAAGCAAATCTGCAGTCTGCTGCTACCACTCCATCTATACAGTGTAGGAAGGAATCAGTATTGCAAACTAAACAAGGATATACATTTTGAGCCTCAAGAGCAGGGTCAGTCCACCCAGGCATTCTACTTGTATGTTTTATGAGAGTGAAACTATTACATTAGCAGTATTTCTTAGTAGTTCTCAGCTTGCTAATAAAACTGACTGTTGTAGCCTTGTGCCCCCCCCCCCCCGATAGTACAGTAATCCTAACTGTCCAATAGACAGTATATATTTAATTCACATCCCTGTGACTAAATTAAATTAACCATCAAGCAGCCCTCTCAGTTCTTTCTGCCTTAGTTTGTATCACTTGGAGGATCACCTGCTTATTTGCATCTCTATCATTGCTAATGTATCTCCCTACTCTAATCTGTGCACAAACTGGTTACTAATCAGCAAGTCAATGTAAAGACACACTCCCAACCTTAATAAACTTTGCTGTCTCTTCTCTCCTTCACTTTACAGGTAGTTTGAATTATTACTTACCCTCTCTGAGGCCTTCACTGATTTCCACTGATTGCCTCTCTGGTTTCTTTGCATTCCACCTGGTTTACACCCCTTGTGCTATCTCCCTCCACCAATACAAAGTCTATATTAGAATCCTGCTGAGCATGGAGCCATCTTTAAATTTCTAGTCTCCCACCAGGACACAATGCTTTCAGCAATTACATTTTGCTAGCCAGTCAGCCATTAGACCTCAGGAATTTGTTTTAAAAGTGTTCAGATTTGTAAAGTAATACTTACTTTTTTCTCTTGCCTTGGTTGGCTCTGGCTCTGCCTGCTCCGAGCCTCGCTAACGCCGGGCTCTCTCGCCCCTGCCCCTATTCCCTCCCACCCCCACTACCACTACATTTATAGTAATCATAGCCACACCCACAACTCACCCTCACATCACCTCCACCAATCACAGCTCCTCAAGTCATATCACATTAAACCACACCAACTTGCTCCACACAAAATACTCCCAATCACTCTCATTCCCACTAGGCATTTTTTGCATCACCCACACTACTTCCCCATCCACAACTACTTCCCCATCCACATATAGTGTAACCCTATAATTCCTATTCAGACCCCCCCCACTTAGAAACAACATAAACTTTATAACCATGACTATCACACAACTAAATCTAGTCTGTCTTCTCATAATTCTTTACAACACTACAAGTTATCACTCTAGCAATATCCCTAAACTTAGTAGCACAACACTGCATTATGCACTCTCATACACAGACACCACACATTATAATAATATCTGCCCACACTTATTCAAGAACTACATAACGGACCAATTCAGAACTAAACACATATGCTCTCATTCCTACTCCAAAAAAAACACAGTACTTTCTCACACTCCTCACCAAACTCCAACATCTGTATAACCATTTTAACTCCAGGCTCACCATAAGTGGGGATATCCACCCCAACCCAGGCCCAAATCCATCCTGTCCAACACAAACTGCTCAAACACAAATGTCAGAACATAACACCCCCACTTTCTTCATCCCTGGGCAAATCAACTACAGCAGCAAAACCAACCATCTTTTAATGCTAAATATTAATATTAGAAGTATCAAAAATAAAATACCTGAACTCCAGGCCACAATAGCACACTACTCCCCAGACATAGTTGCTTTAACAGAAACCTGGCTAAATAAAAACATAGCTAACTCAGAAGTTCTCCCTACCGGCTACAATATCATTAGACAAGACAGACCACTTTGTAAAGGGGGTGGAACTGCCTTACTCTACAAGTCCAACTTAACTGTCCGTCAATTACCAAACTCCTACCCCTCCCCCAAAAATTGGGACATACTTATCTCACAACTTCAACTTCACCCTAAAAAGGTCATCACCACAATTGTGATTTATATTCCACCTGGTAATACACCTGCTAGTCTTGAAGACTTCTTATCCTGGTGTTCTTCCACATACTCACAAGAAACCCTTATTCTAGGGGACTTCAACCTAGATTGGTTCACCTGTATATCAGAACCACCAAGTAATCTAATAAATCTCCATGGCTACCAGCAGCTAGTCCAAATTCCAACTAGGTGTGATAAAAAATCTAAAAGGGAATCCATCCTTGACTGGGTCCTAACTAGCAACCCCACATTGTACCCTCACACAGGCAGTCTCCCAGACACCTTAAGTGACCACAACATAATATACTTTATAATGTAGTAGAACAAGCATATGCAAGACCACTAACTATATATCCACTAGAAACACAAAAAATTCTCTCCTGAGGTCCTCAACACTTTACTCTGTAACTGTGACTGGACCCCCCTAAAAACCCTCCCACTTGACCAGGCTGTAGCATATTTCAACAAAACATTTCTACAACACCTAGACACTGTTGTTCCATTGCGCAAAATCAAGGTTAGAACCTCTACAAACCCCTGGCTCAGTAAAGAAACCAAACAAATCCTCAAGTCCAGAGACACTGCCTGGCTACTATCAAAAAACAAAGAAACACAAAGCCTAACTAAGTACCAAGAACTGCGCAACTGCAAAAAATGCATTAGGCTGGACAAAAAATCCTACTACACAACATTACAAACTAAATACCAACACAATCCGCAAAAATTTTGGCAAAATGTAAACCAGCTACTAAAATCCACCCAAAAGGCTACCCCAAACCAACCACCCCTGACACTAAAGTTCCCATCAAAACACAATTCAACTCCCACTTTGTGAACTCAATTCTATCCTTAGTATCACAGGACAGTTCCTTCCTCACTATCCCCCAACACAAATAACTCTAATACTAGCTTTACCCTCAAAACAGTTTCCACCACTTCAATCAAAAGCATGCTCTCCAAACTAAAAACCTCATCAACAGCAGCCGACCTACTCCCCAGCTATTTCTTGAAACTTACAGCAGATGCTATTGCTATCCCAGTCTCCACTCTCATAAACAGATCAATTGTTGAAAATTATGTGCCCAAACTCTGGAAAATATCCTATGTTACACCCATACATAAAGGTGGGACCTCCACTGAACTTAATAACTACATACCCATTGCTTTACTCTCCCCTGGCCAAAATCCTAGAAAAATGCATCCATACCCAGATGCTAAACTATCTCCTAGACTGCAACATCCTGTCACCTACTCAGCATGGTTTAAGACCTGCCCATAGTACCACTACAGCTCTCCTCTGCTTCACAGACACAGTAAACCATCTCAAAAATGAAGGCCTGCAAGTGCCAACTCTTTTTTTGGATATGTCCAAAGCATTTGACACAGTCTCACACCAAATCCTGCTAAACAAACTAAACCAATATCATCTATCTAATTCCACTCTTACCTGGTTCCAAAGCTACTTAACTGACAGGTACCAAGCTGTGAAATGGGAAAATTCTCTCTCTCCTCAGCTGCCCATAACTATAGGAGTCCCACAGGGTTCTATCTTAGGACCACTACTATTCACAGTCTTCACAAATGACCTCCACACCTCCACACAGCATGCATCTTTAATTCAGTATGCAGATGACACTACCTTAATCTGTGCTGCACAAAACATTCCCACCCTCCTGCAAACAACTCAGCTAGCATTCTCTGACATTGAAAACTACCTTACCAAAGCCCAACTTATCCTCAATCCAAAGAAAACTCAGCTTATGATTATAACCAGTTCTAACAAAAACACTAACAGTCAATTCACTATCTACTCCACAAATGCTACTCCAATTGCTGCAGTGCCACAGGCTAAGCTATTGGGAATAACCATAGACTCCCACATAAAATTTGATAGTCATCTGAACTTAACTATTAAAAAAGTACATGCCAAACTGGGGGTCACTCTACCGTATCAAACCATTTCTTACCAACAACACAAGATCAGCCATTGCTCGCTCCCAACTTCTATCCACCCTACTCTATGCATCTCCCATTCTGACTAATCTCAACAAAACTGAACTAAGCAAAATGGAAGCTTGCTATAACAGAATTGCCTGTTTTGCTGCAAATTGCTCATATAGAACTCATCATTGTACTGCTTTGAGACAGCTCCACTGGCTTGAACTGCCCAACCTCCTAACCTACAATCAGCTCTGCCTCTGTCATTCTATCTATTACCTCCCCAATAAGTGTCCTGCCCTCAAAAACCTAGTACAACATCACTCAGCCAAAAGGCCTCTTAGATCATCAAGCAAACTACTACTAGAAGTCACCAACAGCTACAATAGCTTTGGAGATGCACTATATAGTAGTTCGGTGGCTAAAAAATGGAACTCTGTCCCTACTAGCATTCAAAACACATCATCCAAAGCCTCCTTTAAAGACCTCATCAGGCAACATCTCAAGCAAAGTTGGCATTGCCATGATTGCTCCCCAGGCAAGTGAAAGCGGATAACATATGCATACTAAATCTAGAGCAATTTATAATAGTTTTTCAATCTTACTCACAAACACTGGCTAATCTACAGTGTATGTACTGTACCTGTGTACTATGTATGTATTCTACATACATTCCAAAGTTCAGCTGTACACCACAAATCTATTACTTACCTTTATTTTTAAAATTAATATCTTTTTTGATTGTTCTCTCCACTGTAACTGTTTGTGCCGCATGTCACTGTAAAAACATGTCTCTTGTAATTTGTGTGTATACTGATTATGTCTAAATAACTAAATGTGTCTGTAATTTTTCTTTGTGGAGCTTTTCTCCCCGGGCCTATGCTGAAAAAGGGCCTTTTCGGCTCAGTCAGACACCCCCGGTTAACAAATGTAAAATAAAATAATAAAATAAAATTTGTGACAATAGATATTGTTCATTTATTTTCAAGTATTCCACATACAGAAGGAATGGAAATGTTTGAGGATGTTTTATTTCAAGAGGATACATTAAGTCACAATGACAAAATTACATGTGGGGCATTCATGGATTTGGTCCTTAAAAATAACTTTTTGAATTTTTGTGGTGAATTTTACAAACAGACAAAGGGGGTCGCTATGGGGGCTGCATGTGCCCCCACTTATGCGAATTTAGTTTTGGCTAAGTGGGAGGAGCTGTATATTCTGGATTCTAAATTTTGTTCTTGTTGGAAATTATACCGAAGGTTTTTGGATGACATAGTTATTCTATGGTCAGGGGAGGTAAAACAATTAGAGGAATTTAAACTGTATCTGGAAGGAACTACCAATTTCTTAATATTTACCTTTCATGTATCTACTGAAAAACTTCAATTTTTAGATGTAGAAATATATGAGAGAGAAGATAGGTTTGAATCTAAAATATTTAGAAAACCTACCTTTTGTAACTCCTTTCTTCATTTTCAAAGTGCTCACACCTACTGGTGTAAAAAGAACATTGTGAAAGGCCAATATGTTCGAGGTAGCCGAATGACTAGCTCCGAGGATGATTTCAAAGATGAATGTAAATTATTAAATAAAATGTTTTTAGAAAGAGGGTATCCCCAAGAGTTTATCCGGGGAATACAAGATGAAGTTTTTAAGGAGAGCGAAGGTAGATTCAGACCTATTTTAGGTAATAACAAACCATATCACCCCCACAATTCAAGAGACTGATTTTACACATGCCTTGGTTCTTGAATATAATGCTTTCAACACTAAAGTTACAAGGAAAATTGTTGAAAGAGAATGGTCCAAATTTATCAATTTAACTGATTTGGACCAGAAAAAAATAAATAGAAATGTCAAGGTTGTGTATAAAAATTCCCGATCATTTAAAAATATGTTGGAAAGTAAAGGTTTTCAAAGGAATAATAAGGTTAGGAAGGGTACTTATAAATGTGGACATTGTGCGTACTGCAGTAATATAGTTGATAAGGAAAAAGTTTATTTAGAAAGTAGACAAAAATGGATTAAAAGTGTAGATTACTACTATTGTGAAACTAAAGGGGTGGTATATCTAAGTCTATGTTCAGAATGTAACGCTTTTTATGTGGAAAAAACTGAAAGAGTGTTAAAAAAAGAGGATATATGAACACAAATATGAAATAGCTACAGGAAAGGAGACTAACGCTCTGTATAAACACACTCTGGTTTGTACGGATGCTAAATTCCACTTTATGGTTTTAGAGCAGGTTAAAAAAGATGTAAGGGGTGGATTATGGGAAGAAAAACTAGAATCTAGGGAACTATGGTGGCAGATTTCCCTTGATGCAACAAATTTCCCTGGTCTAAATTAATTTATTTCAATTGTACCCCTTTTAAAATTGCAAGCAGGGATATTATAAGGTAATAGATGCATTTTTTATTTTTACCAGCAGATGGCAGGCTACACTTATACAAATTGTTCTTTCTTTTAAAGTAATTTCCAAACAATAAATATGGATTTTTGTAAATCGTATATATATATTGTTTATATCTTTCACATCAAATGTTTTAAAATGTTTTTAAAATGTTATTATGGTTATTTATTGTTTGAAATACGTTTTAGAACTTTTAAAGATGGCATTGCTGAACATACAAAGAAAAAGAATACCAATGAATTTTTTTAATTAGTTGTTTTTGATTGGATTAGGAATTTTGAATAAATTATAAAAGGTTGGTTTGTTTTAGGGAGAGTATCTGAAGAAGTCGGTTTGCTTAGACGAAAATGCAATATTGGTACAAAGCGTTAATGTGTTTTTAGCGATGTTTTTAGTGGATTTAATAAAATACTGTTTCCGACATCTGTGGCTCCAGCAGTTTTTGGCAATTTCTTATTTTTGTGGTTTTTCAAGCCAAACAACCCATTTTTTGGTTTTGTGGCATTTTACTATCTCCTCATTAGGCAGCACATGGAAATAGTTCTCTGATGTAAATATTTTCTATTCATTGACTGGGAACTGTGGCAACACCACATGCACAGGTCCACGCTGAATGGCAGCTACCCTAAACTCATCCCTTATCAAGTCTAGCCAGGTTCCTAGATCCTCAAAAGATATACCTGACACTCCCTGTAAGTCACAGGCCACATCTGTCACTACGGAAGTATGGGCTCCTTCTGTGTCAAACTCTGGTGATCCAGGCAATACCTCTCAAGTTGAATCTGCATTTGCTGACATACTTTTGCTCATGATGACGACTGTAGGTTCACAGGCAGTAGGCTGTGGTGTAGCAGCCACAGAGTGATCACTTTTAATCTCAAGGATGCTGGCCTAACAGTGAGCAGGCTGTAATGCAGAACCATTGTGTTGTCCTAAAGGCAGACTTTTCCTGAATCTCCCCTCTCTGACAACCCACAGTAAATTTTCATAATGGAACCCTGTCTCTTTGCATCCTAATTCCTCTGCTGCTGAGGCTTTCTTTTTGCTGCTTTTGAAAAGTATGTACGCTTTATCTCTTACTGGAAATGGACGTAAAGCAGAATTACTACACATGCAGACATTGGGTCTTTTGTCATACTGTTAGTAAAAAGCACTACATTTCAGGTACCTGTTATGCAACTTTCTTTCACCTCTTCTGACTCCATAATGTATGTAACTTTCTTTGACCTATTCTGACTCCATAATGACAAGCAAAGCTGGTCTCCAAGCATCCTTTATTGTACTGCACTACTGCTTCTACAGAAAGTCATAAAACGAAATAACCCCAAACATACAGTCTATAACTAGGTAGTACTACATCTTGATA
The DNA here is from genome assembly GCF_019279795.1 of Protopterus annectens. Classification (NCBI taxonomy): domain Eukaryota; kingdom Metazoa; phylum Chordata; order Ceratodontiformes; family Protopteridae; genus Protopterus; species Protopterus annectens. The sequence continues at coordinate 986,524,467 of NC_056734.1, read as the reverse complement.
AGACCACTACAAAATGCATTCCAGTTAAGCAAAAAAACTGAAGCTGCCACACCAAGAGCTACACAATCCATGGTGCAATACACACCCAACAAGTTGATTCCATCTGGCACTGTAGGCAGAACTGAAGAGAAACAAGGACCAGTAGGCAAAAGAACTGCAGTGCATCCATATAAACCAGAAAAATGGGTTAGGTTCCAAAGTCAAGTTAGTATGACTGCAGGCACAAAAGAATGAGCAACCTAATACTGAACACTGTTCATAAACACAAGCTATACAGTACTCAGTATTGTACCATAGGCCGAAGAACTGTTGAGTAACGGTAACCAGTAGGCAAAAACTGTAACGTAGGCAGTAAGCACAATTTAAGTGCATTACAAAATCCATAATGACTTGCACTGACATCAGTCACTGTTGCACTGCAGGCAGAAAAGCTGACCAGTAGGCAAAGAAATTAATGAGAAAGGCCCAAGTTACATTTTATGTTAAATACATAACACTGGAGGTGAACCTCAGCTTTTACTACTCAATTCTTCCCCCCAAACATGGGAAGAAGCCGTAAATGACGTAAAATATTGAACTAGTCTGTTACTTTAAAGTCTGAGGTTAATACAGAATTAGAAATGACACGACACCAAGGCTCAAACTTAACAATTTATTAAACAAAAACTTACTAAATAAACAGAAAAAAATAATAAATCATGTACTTACAAGCATATGCATAAACAAAATCATCTTTTCCACTGATAGGGAGACTTCAGTCCTATTCAGTACAGCGGTCTGTTCAGTCAAGGCAAGGCCAACACTGGCAAAATGTCTCTATGCTCAGTTCAGGCTGGTGCTGTGATCAAATCCGGATGATGATGATTTCCATTTTAGGCTTTGAGCTTTTTATAGTCTTGAACAATCAATAGGGTCAATAGGTTCAACTAATGACATATAGATCACAAGCTTATCATGAGTTGATGGAATATTTTAGAAAATTACAGATCATTTCCTAAGTTGCAAACAAGTATTGTAATGTCTGGTCTTATGCCTTACTTCCCTTTTCCAAATAACAGTTAGCTCACAAACTTGTGATATAGTTCCTCATTGGAATCCCCCATATTGTGGTAAACATCTTTTAGGCTGATACAGGTCAACAAAAGTTCAGTTATACCAGTAATCAGTGAGCAAGGTCTGCTCTTAAGCATTTTGTATTGTTATAATATTAGCAGCATATAATGAGGTAGATAATCAAACATACACAGTGGTATGTGGCTTGAGGCATAAAAAACAGGTAAACAGTGTGGATCTGTCACAAATATTGATATTACAAGCTCTCTGGAACAGATGACTAAAGTCTGAAAGAACAAATGACTAGGAAGTCACAAGTTTGAAGGGGAACACTCCAAATTATAAAGAAAAAGGTTGTGGAGTAAAAAAACGACATTTCCAAAAACTGTTTCTACATTTACTGCAAACTAACCAAAATTCAGGAAAGCAGTGTCAATGACTAACAGGCACTGCATTGCATGTACATTTTCATACACCTGCAGAGTACCTCTCAATCTCTTGGCCCACTTGAACCAAAGTCATTGGTTGAACAAAGGAGTACAGTCATGGATTTGCTAAAAAAAAATCATTTGTGAGGGATGTAGAAGTGCCAAACATCAGGAGACATTCCCACAACCCCGCCTTAGCACAGGACCTGTGGACAAAAGCTTAAAGCCAGGGAATGTACCATGCATTACGTGGAGGACATGAAACTTGAAGTCTATTTCTGCTAGTAGCTTCAGCCCTCGGCACTGTGCTGTGCAATTTTGTGAGCGAGAACAGACCAAAAGCATCTAGACATTGTGCACATTCATGCAGGCCACATCAACCTCCTAACCTCTCAGCATAATTCAAACAGCCAAAAATAACTGCAGAACAAGGCGTAATATCAGGGATCATTTAAAATATTAATGTAAACTTGGCAAAACAGTGTTTGTATTAGCATGTATTAAGACATCAGTACATTCTGCAGAATCCCCCCCCCCCCCCAAAGTCTCGGCAAAATAATTCTGGAAGAAGTGAAAAAAAAGAGAGTAGCATTAACAGTGTGCTTATATAGTATGTGATCCCACATTAAATTCCAGGCAAACATTGGAACACTGCCAAATTCTCACACTCCCAGCCTTTCAACACAATAACTATGAACAACGAAAAGAATTTGTCATTGCGTCAGTGAGTTGAACATTGCTGGTATAGACAGTAGTAGTGTAACAGGGTTTGCATTAGTATACACTCAAACATCTATACCTACTGCAATATTCTCACAGCTGCTAACCACCCTCCCACAGTAGGCACTTTAAACATGTACTTATGAATTAAAAGTGGTAGAACACTTTGCAGTACTATGCATTGTGTGAACCCACAATTTTGATGAGGAACAGACCAAAAATACCAGGCAAACATGTAATTTTGTATTAGCATGGATTACTTCATTAGTACATGGTGTAGAATGCTAACGCCCAATGTCTCAGCACAATTCTGGATGAAGTGGTAAAAAAAACAAAAGCTTAACAGTAACTTGAGTCAAACAAAAAAAAATCCAAGGCAAACACTTGAGCACTGTGCAGCCCCTAATCACACTGACAGCCTGTCAACACAGATAAGGACAAAGCAAAGGAAATTGTCACAGACCAAAGTTGTAGCATCAGGGATAGTTATAAACATCAGTGGTACACACAATACAAGCATAACAGGGTTTGCAGTAATGTACATGCAAACATATGTATATTCTGCCACATTCCCACAACCACTAAGCCCTCCACTAACCTCTCAGCGCAGTTCTGGACAAAGGAAGAAGTTATAGAACAAAGTTGTAGCATCATGGATAGTTGTAAACATTGCTGGTATACATGCATACTGGCATAACAGAGTTGTATCTGTACACGTACAAACATTTGTACTGTCTACCGCATTCTCACAACCCCTATCCCCCCTACCAATTTTTCAGCACAGTTAGACAAAAAAATAAGTTAATGAAAATTCTTGTGCACAACTGACTCCACACCCCCCACTTCAATCCACTTTGCACAAGAACACTGCACAAAAAAGTAATGCAAGCATCTCCGTAGATTACCCCCCCCCCCAACCCCATGATTACATCTGGACATTACAGGCAAACCTCCTTAATCTATTAGTAGAAAATTACAGACAAATGTAACCATGGTACAACCACAGGCCCCCCACCCCCAGTCCTCTTAGCACAGGAATTCTGTTCAAAGGTAAAATAACCTACCAAATAAACCAAGACAAAGTTATGACACCAACTTACAGTGGAAACCAAAAAGCCACAGAAATTCTGGACAATTAACATCTTTCACCATGGCAAACCCCCAATTCTGCTTCCTAATATACCCAAAAGCACAGCTACCATTGCAGAACACTAACAAACATTTCACTGAAAAAATTCTGTCATTAACCAAAAACAGCAAACTACCTAACATCAATCGACATCTCACCCAACAATAATAGCTTAACATTTTTCTTTAAGACCATCTCCACAAAGACCATTGAAAAACTCCTAAAAAAGTCAAATCTACTGCAAATGCAGCTAATAATCTACCAGCAGAATTTCAAAAATATCAGACAAAGCCAGTTCTTACCATATCTGAATACTTAATAGATCCATTACTGAGCAATATATCAGACATTATACTCTTGCACAAATGTGGAAACTTGACAGAACTTAAATTATAGGCCCAGAGCAATTTACTCCCCACTATCTCAACTCCTAGAGGGATGCATTCATTCTCAACTTGTGCAGTATCTCACAACCAATATTTTACTTGCCAAATCCCAACACTGCTTCAGACCTTGTGCTACAACTGCTCTCCTCAGTTGTACCAACACCATCAATTTAGATTCTTTCTAGATTTGTCAAAGGCCTTTGACACAGTCTCACAACAAGCTAACTACTCTTGCCAACCTTAATCTCGGCCTCCTAGCCCTCAAATGGTTCCAAAGCTACCTAACAGGTCATACACAGGCAATAAAATGGCTCCAAGATCTACCCCCTCTACTCCCAGTCTCACAAGGCTCCGTCCTTGGTCCATTTCAGTTTAGAGGATTTACTAACAACCTCAGTACTGCCACCTCCGTAGCATCCACAATCCAGTATGCTGAGGACGCTACCCTTATGTGCCACATCTACCAATGCAGCAGGTCATGTTCTAATCCATGCTGAAATAAGCCAATCTTCACCACTTTCTCCATATGCCTAAAACTCACTTAGACATCACCGCACAAGACTGCCTACCCATCCCTGGTCTAGCCATCTCCAATATCCTTTTCTTCTTTCTATCCCATCATCTATCTCCCCTCCTTTTCATCACCCCTATTGCATTCTCTCTACCTTTTACATTTATTTATGTATTTTATTTATTATTTATTTTACATTTGTTTACCGGGAAGGTCCGACTGGGCACATATCCATTTTCAGTGGAGGCCTGGGGAGGAAAGCTCCACAAGGAACATACAAATACAAATAAGAAACATTTTTTAGGTTTGATTACATATGAATAAACAAAATATTACAAACTGGTTTGATTACATATGAATAAACAATGTGTTACAAACACAAGGATACAGAGTTTCTACTAGTAAGAAATATATACAATTTATCATTTTTTCATGAAATAAGTTATATTACAAGCCAACAGGGTTTTTAAACGGACATTATACAGCCTAAATCATATATGATTTCTGTAAGTAGTCAGAGAACTATCCCCATCCAGCAGCCACGGGTTGCTATGACTGTTATTTCCTCGGCTCGGGTCCCTCGTGGACATCTGCACAGATGTCCTTTAAGGATGCATCTGCAGTCATAACATATGGGTTGTCCTGCCTCAGGCAGCCCTTCGGTCGGCCGGATTCCAAAGTCTGGGTCTGGCCTCGGCTGATGTTGCACTTTCCCCGACGTCAGAGCATCTGGGGTATAAAAGCATCAGCAGACGCCATTTTCCTCAGTCTTTCTTGCCGCGCTGTGCCCAAAGCAGAAGCAGTTTGCAAGTGCCGGTCGGCCAGCTCCTTTGATTCAGCTACTGAAGACTTTGAAAAAGCTAAGTACCCCGTTGGGGACTCTTTCTTGCCTCAGCCGATGTCAGATAAAGTAAATAATTGTTTAACTTGTGGGAAACAAATACCTCATAAGGATTTCCACTCTTACTGTCTCCCTTGCTTAGGCCCAGACCACGACGTCTCAGCCTGCTGTGCCTGTGCTTCCTTCAACTGACGAACGCTTAGGCGTCGGTCGGAGTTTGCAGAGGAATACTTTGGGGCTAGCTTTGCATATATAATGCCGTCAGATACTCCGACTTCACATGTAGTTAAAAAACGGAAGGACAAGGACCGACCCTCGCGGCCCGCGGTTTTGGCTGAAACCTCGGTCTGGCCTACCGCGAGTGTCTCGGTTTCGGCTGAAACCGAGTCCTCGGTGCTTCCTGTTACCGAATCCTTACAACCAACCACCTCAGCCTCGGAGGCTCCGGCCGAGTCGGTTATCGAACTACCTATGGAAACCGGTGTCCAGGACATGTCCGACACCATTCCTTTAGACAAGTCCACCCCTGCACGTGGTGCAGCCAGACCCCCTGCATCCATGTCCATTAAGGCCTTCTCTAGGGCTAAACCTGCCAAACTTGCCAAAGCTTTGCCTCCCAAGTCTACCTCTCAGAGGCCTTTCACCAGCACTCAAATTCTCAGCCTAGCAAAGGACCTTATCTCCTTAATTAGAGGTTCTCAGCCTCACCCGGGCAGGGGCTCTCTTCCACCTCCAGACAAAAGGCCCAGGGTTGAGCCCTCTGACCCCCACTCTTCAGATGAGTCTATGGATGAATCTGTGTTGTCAGAGCACCAGCAGGAGGCTTATTCGGCCTATGAGGATTCTGATGCTGAAGAATCCATTCCTTCGGCCTCCCCTCCTGAAGAGTTTTCTTTTGGTGAGACACTGCATTCTATGAGAGAGCATTTCCAATGGCAGGGCCAGGAATTTTCTGATTCCAGAAAAAGATTAAGGACCTTTTTACATTTACCTCAGCATAGGCCTTTGGCTATACCTCCTGTTTTGAATGTTATTGATGATGTGTACTCTGATGCTAGTACAGCCCCTGATTCTCTACCTCCGGCTCCTGCCAAACCTGATAGGTACTACAGGGTTCCGGATTCTCATTTTCACCTGTACAAGGCCCACACTGCAGACCCAGAAACCATTTCACAGGGCCCTAAAGGGGTTGCAGCTGCCACTGCTAAAAATCCTTTACCTTCTGAAAGGGAATCTAGAGCTTTAGAGCGATGGGGAAAGAAAGTTTATACTTCTGCAACTCTCTCTATGAGGGCATTAAATTGCCAATTCCATATGATCCAGTACCAAGAGTATCTGTTAGATGAATTGTATAAGAAACTTTCCTCCTCTGAGCCCCTTGACCAAAAATCTCTTCAGGATCTGGTACATAACTCACAGCAGGTTAGCAACCATTTTCTGCAATGTGGCTATGATGCACTGGAAGCTTCATGTAGGTCAGCAATGACAGGGGCAGTTATACGAAGGCATGCCTGGTTGAAGGAGCAATCTCTACCGGACCATGTTAAAGCTAAGCTCCTGGATGCTCCAATGGAAAAACAAAAATTATTTGGTTCCACGGCCCAGGAGGTCTTAAAGAAGTTTGAAGAAAAGGCAAAATCTGTGCAAACAGTCAAGGACTTTCTGCAGGTACAACCACCGAGATTCAGCAGAAATTGGCCTACTAAGAATTGGTCCTTTCCAGATCACAGAGAGGAAGGAACAGGCGTACCAGGGGTAGGGGGCAAGCTAGAGGCAACTACAGAGGCCGTCAGTGGCAGCCATCCAACCAGAGAGGTGGTGCAGGTACAGCAACAATAACTGCTACACCAGGACAAACACAATGACTTAATTTTGACCCCGCCGACCAGGGCTCAATTAGAAGCACCATTGGGCGGAAAGCTTTCTTTATTTTCAGAAAATTTGGCATTACATTTCAAGGGACTCATGGACGCTGCAAATAATAGACAAAGGATACAGGTTCCAATTCCACACATTGCCAAAAAGACAAGGAATGCCAGACCTGCCACCAAATCAGAGGGCCGAGGCTTTGAAGCAAATCACCAAATTACTACAAATGAGAGCCATAGAGAAGGTTCCTCACTCAGAACAAGGCCAAGGTTTTTATTCAAGGCTATTCCTTGTACCAAGAAAAGAAAATCAATGGAGGCCTATTCTCGATCTGTCCGCACTGAACACTTACCTCATTGTGCCGAAATTCAAGATGCTGACCCTACAGCAGCTTCTTCCCATGCTGGGCAAGGAGTCTTGGCTGGTGACTCTAGATCTCAAGGAGGCATACCTGCATGTCCCCATTCGACAAAGTTGCAGAAAACACCTCAGATTTCTTGCAGGATCAGAGCATTATCAATTCTCAGCATTGCCCTTTGGCTTATCTACTGCACCCAGAGTGTTCACGAAATGCCTGGCATCAGTAATTGCACACTGCAGACTTCAGGGGATTCAAATCTACCCATATCTGGACGACTGCCTGATACAAGCGGACAGCAAGACAAAATTGTTAAAGGACTTGGACTATGCCATCCAGCTACTACAGGCCTTGGGATACACAGTCAACATCCAGAAATCAAGACTTGTGCCATCCCAAAGGATAACCTTTTTGGGTGCAGATCTGGATACAACCACCCAAATGGCATTTCTCACAGAAGAAAAACAGAAACAACTTCCAGATTACTTCAAGAATCTGACAAGACAAACTCAGCTAACTGCAAGGAAAATCCTGCAGGCCCTGGGTTTCATGGCATCCTGCATAATACTGATCCCACAAGTCAGACTACATATGAGAAGATTGCAATGGTACCTAAGGAGTTTATGGACTCAGCACAGTCACAGCTTAGAAACTCTGATTCCAATCATACCTTGCCTTCAGAAGGAATTCCTGTGGTGGGCTCTAGCCTGCCAGACAAACAGAGGGTTGCCCTTCGTCAAACCAAAAGCAAATCAAACCATCACCACGGATGCTTCAGACCGAGGTTGGTGAGCACACATGGAGGACAAATGTATCCAAGGGCTATGGTCTCAAGGACAGCTGCAAATGCACATAAACCAAAAGGAAATGCTGGCAGTGATACATGCAATCGAGGCTTTCAAACCTTTCCTTCAACAAGGCCACCTGCTAATAAGGACAGACAACACCACAGTCATGTGGTACATAAACAAGCAAGGAGGCACGCATTCCTACCCTCTATGCAGACTGGCTATGAATCTATGGGATCTTTGTTTGAAACTCAATATACAACTACAGGCCCAGTTCGTGCCAGAGAAAGACAATACTCTGGCAGACAGCTTAAGCAGAACTACCATGGATGCACACGAATGGATGCTGCACCCAGACATCTTTTTACTCATAACACAAACATGGGGAAGGCCCGAGATAGATCTGTTCGCCTCACCCCACAATCATCAACTGGAAATTTTTTGCACAAGGACATACCATCCACAAGCATGGAAGGTGGACTCTCTCTCATTCAGCTGGAAAGCCCAAAAAGTCTATGCTTTCCCACCAATCCCATTAATGTCCAAGGTTTTACTGAAGATCAGGGCAGAACAGCCAAAAGTGATTCTGATAGCTCCAGACTGGCCAAGGCAGCATTGGTACCCACTGTTGAAGAGCTCATCACAGACAAAACCGTGGCCCCTCCCATTATGGCCTCTTCTTCTGACGCAGAACAATTACAAGATCCTGCATCCCAGCCTAAAGACCTTGCAGCTAACTGCCTGGAGAATACCGTGACTCCTTCCAAGGACAGCTTATCCCAGAGGGTAAAGGACATTATTATGGAAGCTCGCCGCCCTTCCACAAGGAAGGCACACTCAGCAAAATGGAAAAGATTTCTCTGTTGGAACACAACAAAAGGCCTTGATGTGACAGTGATGAGCATGTCACATATACTGGAATACTTAGCAGAATTGTTCCACAATGGCCTGTCTTAATCTTCCATTAAAATACATGCCTCAGCAATTTCAGCAGAATACAATGTAAATCCTCCTGTCTTTTCGCATCCTCTCTTAAGACAATTTCTCAGAGGGATCAAGAATATCAATCCTCCAAGGAGACCACCTCTACCTACTTGGGACCTTAACTTTGTGCTGGAAAAACTAACACTCCCTCCATTTGAACCAGCAGCAACGGCCGATCCACAGTATCTATCCTGGAAAACTGCATTCCTTCTGGCCATAACTTCAGCAAGAAGAGTATCTGAGTTACAAGCTTTGATGGCAGTGCAGCCATTTCTTATTTTTCATCAGGACAGAGTTTCATTAAGAACCAACCCAACCTTTATGCCAAAGGTGGTATCTAGACTATCCTTGAACCAAGCAATTCATTTGCCTACTTTCTTCCCAAATCCACAAAATAAAGGGGAGAAACTTCTACACACCCTGGATATCCATAGGCAATTATCCTACTATTTGGACAGAACTAAAAGTTACAGAAAGACTGACCAGCTGTTTGTAGCATATGCCGCTGGGATACAAGGAAAAGCAATTTCCAAACAGACAATCTCAAAATGGATAGGAAACTGCATTCGCTTTTGCTACTCCTTTCATGGAAAGACTGTTCCTGTGAATATTAGGCCTCATTCCACGAGAGCCACAGCCACCACTACAGCCTTCCTAAGAGGGGTGGCTACCAAGGACATTTTAGAAGCTGCTACATGGAGCTCCGTTCATACTTTTGCCAAGCATTACAATTTACCCTTATACTCCAGATCCAGAGCAGGTTTTGCTACTGCAGTCCTGCAGGGTCTCTTAACTACACCATCATTTTCTTAGTACCTCCTCCCCCAGATTGGCTATGGTATTCTACCCATATGTTATGACTGCAGATGCATCCTTGAAGGAACATAGTACAGTTTTGTACATACCATAAATGTAGATGTCCGATAGGTATGCATCTGCAGTCAGGTTTACCCTCCCTCCTTCCCCTCTGTGGTATCCCCAGGGTGCTTACCCCTCTATTAGCTAGCTGGGGGATCTATTATGGTGTATTTGTTTGTGTGTATATATATATATATATATATATATATATATATATATATATATATATATATATATATATATATATATATATATATGTATATATTTTTGAAAATGTTTGGAATTTATTGCATTCCTCCAAATTTAGCCTTCCTAGAGGGCACCTGGCATCTGCGGCAAGAAACACTGAGGAAAATGGCGTCAGCTGATGCTTTTATACCCCAGGCACTCTGACGTTGGGGAAAGTGCGACATCAGCCGAGGCCAGACCAGACTTTGGAATCCGGCCGATCGAAGGGCTGCCTGAGGCAGGACAACCCATATGTTATGACTGCAGATGCATACCTATCGGACATCTACATTTATGGTAGGTACAAAACTGTACTTTCCTTGACGTCACCTGTGCAATTCTAAAGTGTTTTTCCGTTTTTTTTATTCGTCCGCAAGCTGCACTCAAGTAGGTCCACAAGGGACCTGACTGACTGCAGCAGCCAGATAACTAAGTGCTCTTTTTTTAACTAGAAAATGATGAAGCAAGGATCTGACTGGTCCTTGCAAAGCACTTCCTGTACAAACTGCATAAATGCTACCTATAAAAATAACGAGTCTGCTCCCAATAGTAACTCGCACATACTCCTCCTAACCAACTGGCAATCAAAATAAAATGTAAATTACAGCTCACGTTCCCTTATATTGTCCCTCATAAAAACAGATCAACCATACTTATTTTGCATATTTCTACCACTTGTGTATTAAGATAAACTTTTCTCCCTGGGCCTCCACTGTAAATGGGTTCTATCCCAATCAGACTATCCAGTAAACAAATGGAAAATAAATTAAAATTGGTACAACCTCAGCCCCAAATCCTCTTAACACAACACGGCTCTACACAAAAGTTAAATAACATTGGTACAGCTACAGCCCCCCCCCCCCCAAAAACCTCTTAGCACAAGAACAGCACACACAAGTAAAAGAAAACTGGTAAAACCACAGCACCTCACCCCCCCACCCCCACATCATCTTAGCACAGAGCACTACACAAGAGTGAAATAAAACTTGTAAAACTGGTAAAACCACAGCCCCTCACCCCATCCTCTTACCACAAGAGCTCTACACAAAAAATAAAACTGGTATAACCACAGCCTCCCCCCCATCCTCTTAGCACAAGAACTCTCCACAAAAGCAAAATAAAACTGGTACAACCACACGGCCCTCACACCGTCCTTTCCAATCTTCTTAGCACATATGCACAAAGTAATGCAATCACCTCCCTAGGTTACCCCCCCCCACACACACAAAAATAAAGTTAAAACTAAACCCCAAAACTTACCTGTATGCTTTTTACTGAAAGGTGCTTCCAATCTTCTGCTCCCTCTTCACGACTGAAGACTCAGGTGCTCTGCTTGCTTTCCCTCCAGACCACTGCAGACCTTGTTAAATTGGCCTTAAAAGGACAGTTTTCAAAACCTTTTGAGGAAATTGCCCTTAGGAGGACAGTTGAGTGTTCTCCAATGACTGCGACTGCTCCAAAGGCTTGAATCCACCATTGATCCATTCTCCAAGGTAGTCCGTCCTCACACTGGTCCAAACAATGCTCGATTTGCCTTGCTCCACTAAAAGGAAAACTCCTCTGTTTAAAAACAAGAGGAGTGATTCTTAATAGCCACATGTGCCTTTTTAAAGGCAGTTTATACAGGAAGTGCTTTGCAAGGACCAGCCAGATCCTTGCTTCATCATTTCCTGGTTAAAAAAAGAGCACTTAGTTATCTGGCTGCTGCAGTCAGTCAGGTCCCTTGCAGACCTACTTGAGTGCAGCTTGCGGACGAATCAAAAAAAAAAAAAAAAAACCGGAAAAACAGTTTAGAATTGCACAGGTGACATCAAGGAACTGTGCAGATGTCCACGAGGGACCCAAGCCGAGGAAATAAGTCATAGCAACCCGTGGCTGCTGGATGGGGGCCCTCATTTGTGGAGAGGAAATCGGGAACTCCCTGCAGCCATGGGTTTCGCGAGTGCCTAATGAGTGGGTTTTTAGAGTACATGAGGCATCCCATTTCAGCCAGACTGGCCACAGAATGAGTCTGGAAGTGCATATCCATGGCTACTGATCTCCTAGAGCCGAGGGAGGAGAACTTAAATATTGAACAAGTCAATAAGACAAGGAACTTGATGAGCAACACATAGCTATAAGCAAACTAGATGGGACTAGGAGGAGTGTCCAAAATCTGATTTATACTAGGGGGCGGGCAGCTCAAAAGCCACCAGTTTTAAAAGTACAGCAGCAGCAGGGTGGATGGGAAGGAAAAGTCAAATGCAGAGATCAGCTGTGTCCATCCCTGGAAAAACTGCTGCTGCCATTAGTAATGTGATTGGACCTATTTTTCCTGTCTACAAGAAACAGAAAGCCAAGCACGTTTCTACTCCTTCTCAGTTTCCTTTGGATAGGAGTAGTTTACTGGGTCTGACTCTGGGTGTAATTCAGGCTATTGAGCTTGTTAAGTAGGTTCTGGTAAAAGAAAAATGAATTTGTCTTTCCCTGAAGAGATTCAAGATTCTGAATTTGAACTGGAAGATGCAGGGGGATGGATACAGTGTTTTTTTCCTCATATTTCTGATTCTGACTCGGTGGAGAGCTCAGTTTCTGATTTCCAGTGGGAGAACACTGAGGTTTCTGTCTGTCAGAAATTACTGAGTTGTTACAGAAAGATTTTCCAGAACCTACATCCATTCTTCCTGTTCTGTCTGCTGTAGGAGATGTTTTCCAGGGGTTATTTCTCATCCTCCAGATGAGACTCTCAAGTTACCTCTTCTTTTTTCTTTTAAGTTTACCTACCTTTTTTTTTTCTTTTAAGTTTACTGGCAACACTGGACTGAAAAGATGCTTATCAGATTCTCTATTTATCCAGAACTTCAGACGTTTAAGGTTTTGTGTGTCTGGATCATATTGTCTCTTCTCTGCCTTACCCTTTGGATATCAGATGCACCAAGAGTATTCACAAAGTGTTTAGGTCCAGTTATAGCTCATTGCAGGCTACAGGGGATCCACATTTTTTCCATATTAAAAAAAAACAAACTTGCTTATCTTTGTTGTCTTTTTCAAAGTGTCAGAAATCTCTCTATTTGGTGAGAGACCTTTTACACAAGCTGGCATTCCAAGAGAAAATTCAAAAATCTTTCTTGACTCCTTCACACAAGATTGTGTTCCTGGGATGTCAACTAGACACCTCAGTTCAAAGAGCTTTTCTTCCACAGGAAAAAACAGATATTTAAATCCTGTGTTTCCCTGGTCTATCTGAGTTGGGAAATGCACAAAAGTACTCATAGTCTAGTCATTTTATTGCCATAGGGCTCGTAGGCTGGTACTAGGCTATCGGCCCTAGGGCCTATACATGCCTAGCCATAACAATTCCCCGGATATTTCTTCCCACAATATTTACTTCCCTGGACCCCTGTCTAGCAGGGCGACAGACGTGATCCCCGGGGTGAATTTCCTATCTCCCATCCAGTCGTCAAGGTTCTTTTTGAAGAGGGCCAAGGAGGTGCTCTGCTTGACATGTATGGGCAGTCTATTCCAGAGTCTGGGGAGTCTGTGGGTCAGGAACCTATCCCTCCAGCATGTTTTGTTCATTGTGATGACAAGGTTTAGATCCCTGGAGCGTGTGGCTCTGAGGGATTGGGATTTCTTTCATTATTTAGTTTTTTGTTTTTTTCCGTGCTGCTGTAAATTTTGCACATTTACGTGGGTTAGTAGATATTTAGAAAGCAAATTTTCTCTGTAGATAGATCCATAAAACTGTAACCTGTAAAGCAGCAATATAGTGCAAATGCCTTGTGCTTTGTGCCCAAAGCAGCTAGTTGGGCCGCAAGTGGGAATGCATACAGATTTAGTAGAATTCAGTATTGTGTAAACGTTAAAGTTAGTAGAATATAGTATTGTTTAGCTTAATCTGCCCCAGTAAAGCACCCTTATTAGCCTGCACAAACAATGCAACCTTAATAACCTTCTAATTCCAATACACCACCCCATTGTAGGTAACAAATCAAAGAACTAGACATTATGGATGTCTCTCGCCAGGTCAGGAATAAACAGGCGAACGTTGTAGGTTCTTGTTCAAGCAGCTGTCTTATATAGAAACGCATCATAAATGAAGCTAAGTAGCTTTAACTTATAAACAAACTAGCTATCATGCACATAGATGTTAACACTGGCTGCACCTTCAGAATGGCAATGAAAACACATGCTTGGTATTTATATGCACACATAGACTTTGGAAATGCTTCTTAAAGGTACAGCACACCTCTTATTCTACCTCCTCTCTCTCTTTGAGAAATGAGTCGGGCATTGTCATTGGTATTAATAAATATGCAATTTACACAGGAATAATTTTCATCATGCAATTATACAAAGCTAGGTACATATATATAACTATGTCCAAGTTGCTGTGTATTTCACACTAGGCTTTGAAATACAACTGTATTTTGTAAAATTTGGGATCTAGTTTAGTGACGGGGACTGCCTCTGCTGACTGTTCAATCTTAGGAACCTTGGCACCATCTGCAGGAACTGTATCAGGAGTCAAGACCTGTCCTGGAACAGGAATATCATCTGGATTTCTCTGAGAGTTAGAGTCTTTATCACAGGGACAATGCTGCGATATCAGTTCTGCTACAGGACGATGATGTCTGCGATTTCTCCTGTACTCCACACCCTCGGATTTAAAAGAATAGGATCTCGGCTGTGCACATATACTCGTTACTTGTCCAGTCCGAAACCTTTTTCTGTTTGTATCCTCACTGTCTCCTTTTTTTCAGCGGACAAAGAAATCTGCTCAATTTGTCATAGCTGGACTTTTGAGAAGAAAGCTTTTTAAATAACTGGGCTCTAATGGATTTGTTGTTTTTAGCTTTAGGCCTCAATAAACTAGAACTGATAAGCAGTGTTGTTCTGGTTTGCCTGGATAGAAGTTTGTGATCAGGTGAGCCAAGTTTATCATCACGGGGTATGTTTCTGAGATTGAGTAAATAAAAAAAAAAAAATCAGCATCATCACGCTTTGCCTTCTCAAGTAATTGGTTTGAACTCTATACTGCACGTTCAGTTCATTTGATTGCGGGTACTCTGGACTACTAGTAACATGTACGAAGTCTCACTCTCTTGCAGAATTCTGAAACAATTGACTGATAAATTGGGTACAGTGTCCGAGATTAATTTCTGTGGATTGGCATGGACTGAGAAATGGCATTTTAACTTAGTAATGACTGTCATTAGTTAGATTAGCTAGATAAGTTAGATTAGGTAGTAGATCGATCTCAAACCAATTTGAATAAGAGTCTACCAGTACCAAGTAATGTTGATTGTTCCACTCAAATATGTCAGTAGCTACCATTGACCAAGGAAGTTCAGGGATTTGACCTAGCTGAAATGGCTCTTTTTGCAAATGCTGTTTAGTGCCATTACATACCGAACAGGAAAAAGTACTCTGTCAATGTCTTTCGCTAGAGAAGTCCAAAACACTAAGTCCTGTCACCCTTCTCTTAGTAGATTCGGAACATGGGGGGAACCATAATGCAAAATCTGGATATACCCTTGTTGTAAGGAAACAGGACCAACAATTTTAGTACCTTTGAAAATAATGCCATCTTCCATCAACAACTCATTTCTGTAAGGAAAGTAAGGTTGCACATCGGGTGATACCCTAGATTGCTTTGACGGTCGTCAAACACTGATGTAGTGATTGATCCAATTTTGCAAAAGCTCAGTCATTGTATGATTTCATAGCTTGTCAAGTGTTGTGGTAGAAAAATTACACACTTCCATAGGTTCATACTAGGCTATCTGCCCTAGGGCATTTATAAGCCTAGCCAGAGTGTTTGGCTTTCGCCACCCATTTTAAATTAATTTTGCTATGCCCTTTTTCGAGGTTAGTATACTGTGCCTCTGTCTAACAGTGACACAGAAGTGATACCTGGGGTAAACCTACGATCTCCCATCCACTCATCAAGATTCCTCTTGAAGAGAGTCAATGAGGGACTCTGCCTAACCTGGACTGGGATTTTATTCCAGAGTGAAGGGAGCCTCTGGATTATGAATCTGTCCCTCCAGCATGTCCTATTTATTTCAGTGCTGAGGTTCAAGTCTCTCGAGCACGTAGCTCGATGGGATTTGGATTTTCTGAGGTGCAGCATGTCCATTAATTCCGGGTTGGACATGGCTTTATATGTCAGGCACAGATCGCCTCTGAGCAGGCGGTATGCCACTGAGTAGAGCTGGAGTTTCTTTAACCAGGCAGCATATGGCATCTGTTTGAGCCCTTTTGATCCTCTTGGTGAGGTACTTTTGGGGTCTTTCCAGTTGCTGCAGGTGTCTGGTAAGGTATATCCCAAAAGGGGCATTGTACTCAATTATGGGCCTGATGAGGGATGAGTAAAGAGGCACGATGACCTCCCCTGATCTATATGTGAATCCCTTCATGATTAGGTGGGCTACATAAAATGTTTTTCTAACCACTTTGGCCACGTGGTTGTCAAATGAGAGATTGCTATCAACTTGGGTCCCCAGGTCCCTAATTACTTCTTCTGTACTTAATGGATTACCACCTATGTGGTAATTTGTGGGCACTTTGTTTTTGCCAAAGGGGATGACTATACACTTTTTGGCGTTTAGCTTGATGGCTCAGGCACCAATTGTCTGTTTCTATGAGGCCATTTTGGAGGATGCTTGTCGGCTGGAGAGTCTATTATGGCACCCAGTTTGCAGTCATCTGCGAACTTGGTCAGCCACAGTCCTTCCGTGTTGGCCTGTACCTCCGAGAAATATATACCGAACAAGAGAGGTCCCAGGACTGAGCCTTGTGGGACGCCACTTGTAACTGGTTTGGAGTCTGACATGGCTCCAGCAATTCTAACCATGTGGGTTCTGTCCTTCAGCCAGTTTGCAACCCATCTAGTGACATAGGGGTTTATATTTAAGCTGGTGAGCTTATCTATAATGCCCGAGTGGGGTATTGTATCGAAGGCTTTTGTGAGGTCCAGGTAGGCTGTGTGGACCACCTTCCCCTCGTCAATGGCCTTGGTGACTGTTTCAAAGAAATCAACCAGGTTTAAGAGGCAGGATCTGCCCTTAACAAAGCCGAATTGGGTAGGATCCAGTGTCTGTAGGTCCCCAATATCTTTATGTAAGAGGTTCATGATGATCCTTTCCATAGCTTTGCAGACCAAGCTAGTCAGGCTTATGGGGCGATAGTTTCCAGGATCCGTTGAGGCACCACCTTTGTGGAGAGGGACCACTGTTGCTGTACGCCACTCTTTGGGTACATATCCTGTAGTAAGGCTGAGATTGAACAGTAGTTTTATGTTTGGGTTTAGCTGCTCTTGGAGTTCATGTAGGACGCAGCCCGGGACATCGTCTGGTCCCATTGATGCTGTGTTTTTTGCTTTGGAGAGGGCAGCTCTTACCTGAGCATCTGAGATGTCAGGGGGGCAGCACTCTGCTGGGATAGATATTTGCCCTTTTGGTGGGGAGGGAGGGGAGAAGTTTGCGCTGAACCTGTCAGCTAGGATGTTTGCAATGTCTGTGGGTTCGGTGTATTTTTTTGTCATTTTGGACTAATTCTGAGCATATCTGGGAATTCCCACCCAGGTTCCTAACTTAACTAAAGAAAGCCTTGTGATTATCCTTAGTGTCCTGTGCAATTTTTCTCTCGAAGCTGGCCTTAGACAATTTTATGAGTGCCTGTAGTTTTTTGCTAATACTGATCAGAGATGCCTTCCCTTTTTGGGATTTTGCTCTATCATGTAGTAGCTTCCTCCTTCTATTGTATAGTTTGTTTATGGCTGGGGTCCACCAGACAGGACGCCTGCCTTTGGAGGATTGGGTCTTGGTTTTATTTGGGATTGCATGATCCATCCATTCCTGAAGGTGTTCATAGAATGCGTTTATAAAGGATTCTGCAGTCTGGGCCGTATTTTCCACAGGCCCGGGGCCTTTGAAGGATTCCACCTCGGTTTTGAGGAGTGTGAAATTTGCTTTAGAGAAGTTTTTCACTGTGGTTTTCAGGGCAGGGGTTGGAGTCGGGATGTGAATATCCAGTGAGATTAGTTTATGGTCTGATCTTACCAGTGAGGGATACACTTCTGGTCTGGAGCATAGAGTCCCCATGTTGATGATGATCAGGTCCAGTATGTTTTCCCCTCTTGTGGGAGTGGTAACAAGTTGTTCCATAACATTTGAGTTTATAAATTCTAGGAACCTTTGGGCTAGGGTGTTGGAGCTAGAGTAATGCTCCCAGTCTATGTTTGGGTAGTTGAAGTCACCCAATATAATGGTGTTTGGAGAGACCTTCATATTTTCCAGTGTTCTCAGGAAGACCTATTGGGGTTCTTGGGTTTGGGAGGGTGGTCTGTAGCAGGCTATAAACTGGAAGGCAGTTTTACCCACTGTTAGTTGCACATGGATAGTCTCTGATGCTTCGTGCTGTGCCACCAACCTGGAAGTGTGGGTATCTTTGACGAATATTGGTACTCCCCCTCCTTTTGTGGTTCGGTCCAAGTTTTGGGGCTGAAAAGCATGGTATGAGGTATAACCTGGTAGTGCTGGGGTGCTCTCGGGAGCCTTGAACCAGGTTTCTGTTACTGCACAGATATAGATGTTCTTCATGCTAAGGAGATTTTCGAGTGCGTGCATCTTGAGGTTTAGACTTCTGGCGTTGAGTAGCATTACTCTTAGTTTCTTATCCCTTGTGATACCTATGGAGGTGGGTTTGTCTTTTGAGCCTTGCCTAAAAAAGGCACTATGGGGGTAGCAAGAGCCTTTGCCAATATCTGAAAGCCCAGGGGTGATAGGTGCAAGCCGTCCCTAGCGAAGCATCATGGTTTGTCGAGCATGTCATCCCAGGCTGACAGGCATTGGATCCCCTTTGAATGACACCAATACTTAAGCCAATTGTTGAAATTGATCATCTTGTCTTCATATTGTGGCATCATTCTTGGTGAGGGTAAGATGCTACTCAAGGTCATGGTCATACCGGCCTGGGCTACATGCTCAGAGAGCTCCTCAATGCTCTTTTCATGTAGTCCAGGGAGGGTACGTCTCAGGTCATTCACACCAGCAAGGACAATGACAGAGTCATATTTGTACTTGCCTTGGAGTGACCTGAGTGCTTGTGTTATGTGGCGGATCCTAGCGCCCGACAGGCAGCTCACCATGACCTTCTCCTTGTTCAGCCTGGTGAGCAGGACGTCAGTGTGCCTGACGATAGTCACCTATTACAAGTGTATCAGGTGTGTTGTTTAGCCTTAAAGGCTGTAACTGTTCGGCACACTGGCTTTGTGAGCTGTGTGTTGCACGTGTTTTGTTTTGGGGTAGCGGTGGGTGTCTGCTTTGGAGGTCTCTGCTGCTTAGGCAGATTTTTATTTAGAGCCTCCGAGTATGTTTTTGTGTGTTTGTGTTTGGTTTGCTGTTGTGGTAGGTCTATGTGAGACTGGAATTGTAGTGAGTGTGGTTTCCTTCTCCTCCTGACTGGTTTCACCAGTACTTAGTTGAGAGAGCTTAGCCTCCAGTATGGTTGCATCTCTCACATGTGTTGGAATTTGTTGGGAGGAGGAGAGGGTTGTCTGTGTACCTGAGGCAGTTGTAACATTGCCTCAAGATTTCCAGATTCACCAGCTGGACTGGAGAGGAGATTGACAACTGACCTTTGGACATGCTAGAATAGTATTGGGAATTCCTTTATAATTGAAAAAAGG
This sequence comes from Protopterus annectens, assembly GCF_019279795.1. Lineage (NCBI taxonomy): Eukaryota > Metazoa > Chordata > Ceratodontiformes > Protopteridae > Protopterus > Protopterus annectens. Next base: position 986,504,641 of record NC_056734.1, on the reverse strand, counting down.
GCCAATGGGGAACAAGGTACTCAAGGGGAGTTTGTGAGGGTGTAGTGCTTTTAATTTTTTAGTGCTGACTTATATAATTGCTTTAGTGAGCAAGTGCCAGGTAACTTAAATGCAGTGTGTTACAGGTAACTTAAATGCAAAAACGACAAACATGGCATTAAAGTCAAAAAATTCTCTGTGTCAAGCTGTTCCATTGTATTTCTGGGCAATCTGGATAAGGTTATCAGCCAGATAAAGAAGTTTGTCTTTCGTATAGACCATTTTGATGTTATACTTTTGCAATTTAAGCAGCATTCTTTATAGTCTCGCTGGAGCTGAATGCATTGGCTTCTTTAAAATATTAACCAAAGGTTGATGATCAGTTTCAGTCTGGATATTGCGACCATAGATATAATCATGAAACTTAGAACATGCGAACACTATTGCCATTTGCCAAACGTTCCTTCTCAATTTGAGCATACCGCTTCTCAGTCTGGTTAAGTGTTCTAGATGTGTAGACTACTGGCCTGCCTCCTGAAGAATAACTGCATCTAAACCAAATTTTGAAGCATCGCAGGAAAGAGTTACTGGTTTGTTGATTTCATAGTACCTTAATGTTGGTGGGATAACAATTTTTTGCTTAAGAACTTCAAATGATTTCTGGTGCTGTTCTAGCCATGACCATGTAACATGTTGTGTGAGCTCTCTCAAAGGCGGTGTCAATTCACTGTAGTCTGGTATAAACTTGTCTAAATAGTTGAACATGCCAAGAAAACATTGTAGAGCTTGCACATTATCCTGTGCTGGCATTGCAAGAATGGCTGCATGCTTGAATGGGTCTGGTCTCAAGCCAATAGTTGTAAATAAATGACCTACATATGTAACTTCTGGTAGTCTGAATTTGCACTTCAGAGGATTGAGCTTTAAGTTCACTTGACGTGCTCGGTCTAAAACTCTCTTAAGATTTCTGTCATGCTCTGCCTCACCATTGCTTCCAGCCAATAAAGCAGCTACTATTATTGCATGGTGAAAGACTTCATTTATTCCAAATTGCATCCTGAGGAATCTGTCTTCCAAATGGGGTACTGAATGTAGTCAGTAGTGAAGATTTGCGATCAAGCATCACTTGCCAAAATGAACTCTGCAGACAGAAAAAATAGTGGCATTCGGTATCAGGGCTGCGACTTCTTCGACTGTATGCATAGGATGATGCGGTCTTCAGTGCTTTGTTTCAAATATGTTGGGTCAATGCATATTCTGATTTTATCTGAGTCTTTCTTATGAGCTGCTATTATGGACTACGCCCATTCGGTAGGTTCTGTAATTGGGCAAATTGAACTTTGACTTTATGCTGCATAGCTTTGGGGAACTCTTCTTGCTGGTCTGACCACTGGACTAAACTCTGGGTCTAGTGTCATAGAATACACCACTGGAATTCTGTCCAAGTTGTCATCGAAAACATCAGCATACTCTGAAAAAATAGTGTTAGTGAAGGTGGAACTGGGACGTGCTTATTTGATGAACAACTTTGGTAAAAGAAAGCAGATTCATTCTCAAACTGTCCCTGAGACCCAGTAATGACTGCACAGGTCTTCGAACTACATTGAATAATAAACTATAAAAGTTCTTGGCCACATAACATGAAAGCACTACTGAGCCTTCAGTTTGAATTTCTTCACCTTCATAAGCAGCAAGTTTCGCACAAGTAGTCACATTTGGTTGTTCACCAGCTCTGACCTTTGCAAAAGTATCCGCAGAAATAACATTACACTGTGAACCAGTGTCTCCTTTGAGTTCAGTGGATTTACCATTGATTAGAACAGTACAAAGCGCTTAATTTCTTGCCAGAAATTCTACTGCATCAGTCTTTCCACCAATCACTGACACACCATCTATGTAGAAAGCAGACTGTTGCAGGTTTACTTGATCAACTTGCTTTTTTGAGTGACCCTTCTTTGTAACTGTGTGAGGTCTAATTGATTTACAAAATCTTTGAAAATGGTTCTATTTCTTACATTTGTGGCATTGCTGACCAAATGCTATGCACTTTTCTCTACTGGACTCATGGTTGGCACCCCAATTGCAGCAGTTAACAATAAAGCTTGATTTGGGTTTTGCTGATTCACCCTTGTACTGTACTGAACACCGTCTGCTCTGCACTGGATAACCTTGTTTCTTTCTGCACTGAGCATGCTCCTTTAACTGAACTGGTCTTGGAATTTGCTAGAAGACCACAGGTTTTACAATTAGTCCTGAAGAGGCTGTTGCTGACATGTGCTTAGGCCTGCTTTTGCCTGTCACATGCTGTATCTTGTCTACATTAGATTTGGAGCCTGTTGAAACCATGCTGTTATCACTAGCAAGCATCCTTGTGTGTCTTTCTGTAACTTCATGGATCTGACAAATCGCAATGGCTTTGCTCGGCATCAAATCACTGTCATAAAGCAAAATCTTTCTCACAGCAGCAGCATTAATACCATCCACGAGTCTGTCCTTTATTAACTCATCTTTTAAATCACCAAACTTTAAACATTTTAGCTGTGTTTCTGAGGTCATTAATGTAAGCTGCAAAAGTTTCCCTTTCCTTTTGATCTCTTGTGCAAAACAAAATGCCTCTCTAATGTAACGTTAGTCTGGGGATACACATTTTTCTGAATTTGTTGTTCAAACACCCGGGGTCTTCCCTTGCTTCAACCTGCACAACAATATGAGTTTCTCCTTCACCTTCATAAACTGCTGGTGCATATACAAATGAATGCTCCCTTAAAATGGACTCTGACCCTGCTAGGTTTAGTAAAATGAATGCCCTGGTGCATGCATCTTCATCAGAATAAGCTGCTTGTTTAAATATATCACACTCTTGCTCAAATATTCTCCAGTTCTGTGCAATATTCTGATCAAATACAAGTCGTCGTGGCTTGTGAAATCAGTCTGCCATATCAACATATCTTAGTGACGACTTTTGAAAATATACACAAACACACACACTTATACGGGTCCCATTCAAAGACCGACGCGCCCGATTCCCGGACTAAACAAATCAACCATGCATGATGCAGGTAGGTATGTATACCACCGACAGGGTGATTCCGAAAGTGGAAAAAGAAACAAGGGGGTAATCTGCGAAATCACCGAGATAAAAGGTGCTGGTGACGGGAGTAGGGTAGGAGTGTCAGGTAAGTAGCTTAGGGTTAAGGCTGGTGGTAGGTGATGTATGATCGTTAGGTCGGGGCTTGGGCTAGGTGAGTTAGGGTTGAGTTAGGGGTGTGGTGCAGGTGGGGTGCGAAGTGTAGTGTGGGTAGGTGTTGGTAGGTGTGGGCAGGGTGTGTGGTATGTAGTGTGTATGGTCGTGTTTACGCTGTCGTGTTTTACGGTGTGTGCTTGTGGTGTTCGTGTTTTGTTTGTTGTGTTTTTGGGTGGTTTGTGTGTATTCGTTGTCGGTGTCTTTTGTTCGTTGTTTCGGGTCGCCACTTATACATACACATATACACGTGCTTGGAATTTATGCCAGTACTTGCAAACTTGTTGCCTCACAGCAAGAGGTTCTCCCATTCGATTCTCGGCTTGGGTTGGGAGTGCCTTCTCTGTGGAGTCTGCATGTCCTCCCCACGGTCGAGTGGGCGTTCAAAAGACGTGCGTTGAATGGGCATGCCTTCGTTAAAGGTTGGGCATCAGGCTGGCAACTCGACACCATAAAAACTAACTGCCAGTCATTAGCAGACCGGAGTTCGGCTGTGGTGACCCCTAACCGGGAGAAGCCGAAAGTCAAACAACAACTTGCAATAGCACAAAAAGCAATAGCACAAAAAGCCTCTGTTTAACTGAACTTTACGAAACAAGCCTCCTGAGCACTGTAATACTATAATAGTCTAAAATCACTTTACTGTAAAAGTCACTTGTCTTGAAATTATTTTACTGTACTAGTCGTTTTTTCTTGAAATTATTTGACTAAAAATCATTTATCATTTTAAGAAACCTTTCATATAACTGCACAGTGCGAATAAACTGGGCAATAGAAGTTGAGAAACACTTTGAAATAACTGCACTTTGCGAATAACAGTACACAGCACACTGAAATTTCCTAAATTATGTTACTGAAGGCTTCAATCAATGCATAGTAGTAATTTATGCCAAAACACAGTAATTTGCCAAAACACCTGCAGTTGTCTTGCTTTATTTATGCTCAATGTGCCCCTTCTGTTAAATTTGTTTTGCTCATTTAATCTCTTTTCATGCCCATTATACCTTCTTGTGCTTGTTTTAACTCTAGACATGCCCATTTTAAACGTGCTTGTTTTACAATTCTAAGGTAGTACTGAACCCCTTATGTACTTTTCTAATACTTGATCTGAAGTAGTTAACTTCATTTGTGCAGCAACTTATGGGAATCTGATCCGACCTCGGATCCGAGCTGGCAGTTTTCAACAGCTTTAGATCCAAGCTCCTCCCCTACCCATAATCCCCTGCCAACCCTGACTGACCTCAGATCTAGTTTGCCGCGGTTTACTTCAGCAGCTTGATCCAACGAGTTCTAGGCAATTCATCACTTTGTGAGAAAAATTTTACCTTTTTGTCCCTTTTCTTAAACTTTTGGTGTGAGAGTGTGTTCAGGTCCCTTTTCTAATTTTTAAACTCTCTTAGTTTACTTTATATTTTTCATATTTAACCTCCCCCTTCCTTCGTGGTTCCGTCAGGGTTGTGTGTGTGTGATTGGGACCTAGTGTGTGTGGTTACCTTTTTTAGTTAATATGTCTGAGGCCCCAAAGCTGATTTTTTTCTAAGTGCACCGAGTGTGGCCATAAGTGGATGGCCACACTCGGTGTGTTGTGCCTTGGGGTTGAGCACATGTCCTCTGATTGTACCATTTGTGCGGCGTTCAACCCCAGGGCGCACTCAAAGACTGGAGGTCTAAGCTGATTCTGGCGGGTCTTCTGCCCCCGGACTCAGCTTCTACCTCCGGTCCTCCCGTGGCTCCCGGTGCGGCGGCTGCCACTCCTGCTTCCCTCCCCCTGGCCGGGAATCAACCTCCCGCCTTAGGCCCGGAGGAGAGGGAGGCCAGGAAGGAAAAAAGGAGGGAGAAACGCTACAAGCTGCGGGCCGAGGCCTCCGCTTTAGCCCCCCCTGGCTAAGCGGTCTTCTCCCTCCAGAACTTCTGGGTCTCCTCCTTCTCGGATCCGGTCCCCGTGCTTTTCACCGGGTCCTGAGGAGGAGTAGACACGATCTCCTTCGAGGTCATCGAGGCGACACTCCCGCCCCGCCTCGGTGGCCTCGTCGAGATCGACCAGAAGTCTCATGGATGCAGATTTGGACCGGATGATGAGAAGATTCCTCCAGGCCCAACTGCAGATGAGAGTGCTCCTGCCTCCCCCCCTCCAGGGGGGGGGAGCTCAACCCCCTTCTTTGCCCTGATAGCTCCATCTCCATCCCGTTTCCCAGGTTCGGCGTCTTCAGAGCCGGGCAGCCTTGGAGCCCGGGGGGTGTCGGCGTCTATAGTCTCGGGTACTTGGGCGCCAACACTTCCCTCTAGTCTGTTTGGTCCATTTTCTTCAGATCTGAGCTCTCGGAGCTGAGGGTTGAGCTTCGGATCTGGGGGTATCGGTATGCCTTCGGCTCCATCCAGGTTGGAGCATACTGGTCCATCGGATCCGATCGCTTCGGCGCCGGCCCCGATCCGTCCGTCGGATCCGAGTGAGGGTCTGCTTTCGGATCCCAGAGAGAGCAGCTCTACCTCAGCATTCGACGTGGTGGAGAGGGCCCTGTCAAGACAATCCAGGCCCCCGGCCCTTGCCACGGCTCCACCCTGCACTCCCTTTTCTGTTGGGTCTGACTTCCATCACCCGGCCCAAGGGACAGCCTGCTTTGACATCCCAGGTAGTTCCATTGGAACAAGATGTGGCTGGTGAAACCTCCTCGGACAGTCCCCCCGAGGAGGTTCCTCACAAGCGAAGGTGCAAAAGGAGGCACCTGGACACCCCCGAGTCCTTGACTGAGGACATGGATTTGGAGGAGGGGGGAGGCTCCCCAAGATCACCCCCCGAAGATGTCCCATTTGGTGACATCATGGAGATGCTTAGAATAAGGGGGGGGTCGTCTGCCCCAAAGCCTACCTCGGATGAATCAGTGTTCCTGGAGGCGTTTGAAGCAGGCCCGTCTACCTCTTGGGTGTCCCCTCCGGCTGACCCCCTGGTAGACTTGATTACTACCAGGGCGTGGAAGGAGCCGGACACTGTGGACCCAGTCCCCAAGCACCCGGACAAGATTAAACCTTAAAGCAAAAACACAACTAAGCGGAAACAAACTGGTAAAATGGCACGGACTGTTTATTACTGTAAGCGCTTTCGGCTGCAATAATACTCACTACTCATTTTCTTTTTGTGTTTGTTGTTCATTTACCTGGACAAGATTCTCAGCCCACCCTCTGACAAGTCCCACTGGAGTAAGGGTCCCCCTGTAGATGCCATGTTGGTGGCGGCGGCCACTAAGAGGGAACTAGCTCAGGAGAGTCCCTCTGTTCCTCCCCCGAGCAAGGAGTCTTGGTCGATGGACCACCTAGGGAAGTGGGTGTTTAGTTTGGCTACCTTCTCTGTGAGGTCGCTGAATTACTTGGCACATGTGCTTCGACTGCAGTGGGACCTTATCAAAGAGTATGCTGCGCCCCCCGAGTCCATGTTGGCGGAGGATAGGCAATTGCACTGCATCCGGATGGCCACTCTATGATCCATATCTAACATCTCTATGTGGCTACTGTCCCATGCCACGGAAGGAGCCACTAGAGCCAGCAGAGCGGGCCTCGTCATGAGACGTCAGGCCTGGCTCTGGCACTGTGATTTTGCAGAACCCTTTAAGGCGTCTTTCGCTAATGCCCCTTTCGATGGTTCTGCCCTTTTTGGCAAAACCGTGCGAGATACCTTGGTCCAGAGCAAAAAGGATGGGGAAGACGTTGTCTGCCGTCGGAGTCTGCTTCTCTGCTCCCCAGAGGTCCTTCTCTAAGAACCAAAAGGGTCAGAAGAAGATGTGGTTCTGGAAGTCACAACAGTCCCGTCCCGCTCCGGACTCCCAGCCCTTCCGTGGCAGAGGAGGGCAGGGTGGATGCCACCCTAGAGGCAGAGGGGGCCCGCGGAATTGTGGATCCAGAGAACCCTTCCCGGACCAACCCATGCAACACTCCTGAGGGGTTGCCCGACTGCTCCACTCTGGAGGCAGTCGGGGGGCGTTTCTCAAAGCACCCAGCAGCTTGGGAGTCTATCGCTGGGTGCTTTGCATTATATCCAGAGGATATCAGATTCCCTTTTCTTGTTGCCCACGCAGCCGCAGATACCTCCCCGATGTTCCACCCAATCAGAGGGAGGCCGCAGCAATGGAAATCCAACATTTGCTGGAAAAAAGGGCCTTCCAGCATGTCCCCCCAGACGTGTGCGGGTCCGGGTTTTACTCCAGGTTCTTCTTGGTGCCAAAAAAGACGGGGGACTTAAGACCAGTCCTCAACCTCTCTTCTTTGAACCTGTCAGTAACCAAAGAGAAGTTCCGCATGGTCACTCTTCAATTCATCCTCCCCCTTTTACGGGAGAACAATTGGATGTGCTCTATAGACCTCAAGGATGCGTACTACCACATTCTGATGGACAGGCGATCCAGGAGGGTCCTCCGCTTCCGGCTAGGAGCCAGTCATTTCCAATTCAGGGTCCTCCCCTTTGGTCTCACCACAGCCCCCAGGATGTTCACCAAAGTGTTAGCAGTGATAGCGGCCCACCTGAGGCTTCAGGGAATTCAGGTCTTCCCGTACCTGGATGACTGGCTCCTGACCGCCCCGACAAGGCATCTACTCTGTGCAGCCAGAAACTACTTTCTTCGTCTAGCTCCCTGGCTGGGGATCACTATCAACATAGAGAAATCGTCTCTTACTCCGACTCAGACCATAGACTTCATAGGGGCCAGATTAGACACAAACTCTCAGCTTTCTTGACCACAGACCGACTACGAACCCTGAGGCTACACGTGCAGGCCATTCTACAATCTCCATCTCCTCCGGCGGAATTGGTCCTGAGGGTTCTTGGCTCAATGGCGGTGGCAATCAACCTATTGCCAATGGCACGTTTGAACATGAGGTTCTTACAATGGACCCTTCAGTGCAGTGCAGTGGTCCTTTCTTCAGTATCCTCTGAGCCATCCCGTTCCCCTCAGCAGTTCTTGCAGGAGGGCCCTCCTATGGTGGCTCCAATCTCCGGACCTCCAGCAAGGCCGCCCCTTCTCTATGACCGCCTCGGGTGGGGGGGGCATTGTTCGGGCAGGACAGTCCAAGGCACGTGGGACCTCACAGAGACCTCACTGCATATCAACGTCCTAGAGATGAGGGCAGTGCTGTTAGTGTTGCAAGCACTTCAGGACCTTCTTCCTGTAGGAATGATTGTGATTCAGACAGACAGTATGTCTGTTGTCTGGTACATCAACAAACAGGGGGGAACCAGGTCTTACCCACTCTGTCGAGAGGCCATGAGGGTGTGGGAATGGGCGATCTCCACCAACCGCTTTCTCATAGCAACGCACATTCCGAGGCGGTCCAACATCCTAGCAGACAAACTAAGTCGCACCATCCTGTTACCATACGAGTGGTCTCTGAATCCCGAGATAGCGAATCGGATTTTCACCAAATGGGGTCAACCCTGTTGCGATCTCTTTGCCTCTCCCTCGAACACAAAATGTTACGGCTACTTTGCTCTCATTTCCCACTCCTGGGAACCCCCGAGAGACACTCTGGTGCATGCATGGCCCCCCGGTCTTCTTTATGCTTACCCTCCTCTTCCCCTGATGATGAAGTTTCTTCAGAAAGCCAGCCAGTTGGGGGGCAGGATTATCCTCATTGCCCTGTTTTGGCCTCTTCAAACCTTTGGTCTCATCTGGTGAATCCTCCTTGGATTCTGGATCCCCGTCCGGATGTAGTATCTCACCCCCTAGAGCTCCCAGTCCCGAACCTGGACAATCTCAAGCTCACAGCTTGGCTGCTCCAGTTCCACTCGTAGCTAGGACTCCCGGTATCTCTTCTCCAGTTAAAACTATTCTAGTAGCAGCGCACAAGCCTTCTACTAGAAAGATCTATAGTAGCAAATGGAAATGTTTCTCCATTTGGGCGGACTGCCAAAAGTTGGATCCTTTCACAGCTCCTTTGCCCGCGGTATTAGACTTTCTGTCAGAGCTGTTTCATTAGGGGGCTAGCTCCTCCACAGTCAAGGTTCAACTAGCAGCTATCTCTCATTATCACGTGGGAAATGAACTGGGCCCTTTGATCACCACGAAATTGTGTAAGACCTTTTTGAAGGGCACCTTTCTGCTCAGACCTCCAGTGAAGGATGTAGTCCCTCCTTGGGATTTAACGCTGGTGCTTCAGGCCTTGACAGCTCCCCCGTTTGAGCCTGCAGCTTCAGTAGATCTTAAATTCTTGTCATGGAAAACGGCCTTTCTTGTCGCTATCACCTCGGCTCAAAGGGTCTCTGAACTACAGGCCCTCTGTGTAAAAACTCCATACTTGACCTTTCACAAGGATAGAGTTTACCTCAGGACCAATCCCTCTTCTTCCCAAGGTTGCCTCTGAATCAAATATTAACCAGTCCATTAACCTGCCAGTCTTTTTTCCAAATTACGGTAACAAAGGAGAATACAAATTACACTCATTGGATGTGCATAGACAACTTTGCTTCTACATCCACAGGACATCTGGTCATTGGAAATCCAACCAGTTGTTCGTCTCCTTTGCCAAATTTAACTTGGGTAAATCGTTGTCTAAAGTTACACTGTCTAGATGGATTTTCACAGTGTATCCTTCTAGCATATGAAAGTTCTGGCAGGCCCGCACCTCAGGGAGTCCATGCCCACTCTACTCGATCTATGTCTACCTCTGCGGCTTTTAGAGCTAGTGTCTCTTTGGATGATATTTGTTCGGCAGCCACTTGGGCCTCATCTCATACCTTTATCAATCACTATAAATCGGACATTATCTCCAGAGGGAGAGCATCCTTTGGCTCTGCAGTGCTCCGGAACATCCTTCCATGAAGGCCGCCCAAGATTCAGGTAGCAGGGGACTCTGTCCCATAGGTTGCTGCACAAATGAAGTTAACTACTTCAGATTAAGAAGTTATGTACTCACCATAACGTTCCATCTGAGTAGGTAAACTTCATTTGTCAGCAACCGTCCCTCCCTCCTGCCCCCTCACTTGCAAATGTATTCATACTCAGGTCCATGGGTTTTACCCTCTTTTTCTTGAGAATAATATTTTTCTAGCAGTTTCTGCTGTTGGGCAAACTTGATCTGAGGTCAGTCAGGGTTGGCAGGGGATTATGGGTAGGGGGAGGAGCTTGGAGCTCGGATCTAAAGCTGTTGAAAACTGCCGGCTCGGATCTGAGGTCGGATCCAATTCCCATAGGTTGCTGACAAATGAAGTTTACCTACTCAGATGGAACGTTATGGTGAGTACATAACTTCTTATTTTATCAAATAATCTTATTTCAAACATTTTGTTTGATTAATGAGCTTTTTTATAGGTTCATAGGTTCATACTAGGCTATCTGCCCTAGGGCATTTATAAGCCAGAATGTGTTTGGCTTTCGCCACCCATTTTAAATTTATTTTGCTATGCCCTTTTTCGAGGTTAGTATACTGTGTCTGTCTAACAGTGACACAGAAGTGATACCCGGGGTAAACCTACGATCTCCCATCCACTCATCAAGATTCCTCTTGAAGAGAGTCAATGAGGGACTCTGCCTAACCTGGACTGGGATTTTATTCCAAAGTGAAGGGAGCCTCTGGGTTAGGAATCTGTCCATCCAGCATGTCCTATTTATTTCAGTGCTGAGGTTCAAGTCTCTCGAGCGTGTAGCTCGATGGGATTTGGATTTTCTGAGGTGCAGCATGTCCATTAATTCCAGGTTGGACATGGCTTTATACGTCAGGCACAGATCGCCTCTGAACAGGCGGTATGCCACTGAGTAGAGCTGGAGTTTCTTTAACCGGGCAGCATATGGCATCTGTTTGAGCCCTTTGATCCTCTTGGTGAGGTACTTTTGGGGTCTTTCCAGTTGCTGCAGGTGTCTGGTAAGGTACATCCCAAAAGGGGCATTGTACTCAATTATGGGCCTGATGAGGGATGAGTAAAGAGGCATGGTGACCTCCCCTGATCTAGATGTGAATCCCTTCATGATTAAGTGGGCTATATAAAATGTTTTTCTAACCACTTTGGCTACGTGGTTGTCAAATGAGAGATTGCTATCAACTTGGGTCCCCAGGTCCCTAATTACTTCTTCTGTACTTAATGGATTACCACCTATGTGGTAATTTGTGGCACTTTGTTTTGCCAAAGGGATGACTATACACTTTTTGGCATTTAGCTTGAGGCCATGGCTCTGGCACCAGTTGTCTGTTTCTATGAGGCCCTTTTGGAGGATGCTTGTGTCGGCTGGAGAGTCCATTATGGCCCAGTTTGCAGTCATCTGCGAACTTGGTCAGCCACAGTCTTTCCGTGTTGGCCTGTACCTCCGAGAAATATATACCGAACAAGAGAGGTCCCAGGACTGTGCCTTGTGGGACACCACTTGTAACTGGTTTGGAGTCTGACATGGCTCCAGCAATTCTAACCATGTGGGTTCTGTCCTTGAGCCAGTTTGCAATCCATCTAGTGACATAGGGGTTTATATTTAAGCTGGTGAGCTTATCTATAATGCCCGAGTGGGGTATTGTATCGAAGGCTTTTGCGAGGTCCAGGTAGGCTGTGTGGACCACCTTCCCCTTGTCAATGGCCTTGGTTACTGTTTCAAAGAAATCAACCAGGTTTAAGAGGTAGGATCTGCCCTTAACAAAGCCAAACTGGGTAGGATCCAGTGTCTGTAGGTCCCCAATATCTTTATTTATGAGGTCCATGATGATCCTTTCCATAGCTTTGCAGACCAAGCTAGTCAGGCTTATGGGGCGATAGTTTCCAGGATCTGTTGAGGCACCACCTTTATGGAGAGGGACCACTGTTGCTGTACGCCACTCTTTGGGCACATATCCTGTAGTAAGGCTGAGATTGAACAGTAGTTTTATGTTTGGGTTTAGCTCTTCTTGGAGTTCATGTAGGACGCAGCCCGGGACACCATCTAGTCCCATTGATGCTGTGTTTTTTGCTTTGGAGAGGGCGGCTCTTACCTGAGCATCTGAGATGTCAGGGGGGCAGCACTCTGCTGGGGTAGATATTTGCCCTTTTGGTGTGGGGGGGAGTTTGCGCTGAACTTGTCAGCTAGGATGTTGGCAATGTCTGTGGGTTCAGTGTATTTTTTGTCATTTTGGACTAATTCTGAGCATATCTGGGAATTACCACCCAGGTTCCTAACATAACTTCTCTTTTGCTTAATAAACATTTCTGTGGTATTTGCTTAGTAATAGATTTTGTGCCCTTGTAATGCTCTGTTTTATCTCTCTTAATAAATAATTAGTTCATGCCTATTTTCTTTACCTTTAGCTTGACTCTGGCCCTTTTTTGCTCTCATTTCATTTAGTTTGCCTTCATTGTTACCTGTGCATCTCATAGCTCTGAAGAGTAGGCTTTATCATCCAAATTCTGACACCATGTCGCTTGCCATTTCAGGAAGAAATAAGCAAATGTTGTGGGTTCTTGTTCAAGCAGCTTTATTCGACAAAAACACATCATAAATGAAGCTAAGTAACTAACTTATAAACAAACTAGCTGTCTATAACTTATAAGTAAATTAGCTATCATGCACATAGATGTTAACACTCTGGCTACACCTTCAAAATAGCACTGAAACTAACAAGTGCTTGGTATTTGTATGCACACACAGACTTTTGGAAATGCTCCTTAAAGGTACATTATACCTGTTATTCTACAATGGATATGCAGTTTTCTAACTTCTCAATAGCCAGCTTGGTGGGTATGGACATCTTGAGACCATGTAGCAGTTGTCACATGCTTACTGACCACCACTTAATCCGTAAAGGAGAACTGCACCCACAGACTCAAAAACATTTATTTCATAGGTTCATAGGTATGTACTATGCTAATGGCCCTGGAGCCTTTACAAGCCTAGCTCATAGAAGTGCCCTGGCATCATGTCACCCGACATTAATTCCCAGTGCCTCTATCAAGTAGAGCCACTGGAGTGATCCCTGGGGTGAACTTTCTATTTTCCATCCACTCATCAAGATTTCTCTTGAAGAGGGCTAGTGAGGTACTCTGCTTGACACATATGGGAAGTCTATTCCAGAGCATGGGCAGTCCCTGGGATATGAACTTGTCCTTTCAGCATGTTCTGGTGATGGTGGTAATGAGGTTGAGGTCTGTGGAGCATGTGGTGTGGAGAGATTGGGATTTCTTTAGATGTAGCATTTCTAACAGAGCTGGGTCAGACATGGCTTTGTAAGTCAAGCAGAGATCACCTCTTAGCAGGCGATATGAGACAGAGAATAGCTGGAGTTTTTTTGAGTCTGTCCGTGTAGGACATGTTTAAGGCCTAGGATCCTCTTCGTGATGTACTTTTGTGGCCTTTCTAGCTGTTGCATATGTCTAATGAGGTACATGCCAAATGGGGTATTATACTCACTGATTGGCCTAATGAGGGAAGAGTAGCGAAAGATGATGACCTCTTTCTTCCTGGATGCATCATGGTTTTGTGTTTCCTACATTTTAACACCACTCTTGGACTATTTGCAGGTTTTTAAATATTTTTATACGTAATTTCTGTGTCTGACCACATGCTATCAGGCATTTTGAAGTAATTCCGATTTAGTCTGCATCTAGGTATCCCACAATACAGTGTTGTCACACAGGCCTTTTTCTTCCTAAAGCTCCTGTCACTGCATTGATTTTACGTGCATGCACTGCTGTCTTTCAGTAAGTTAGTTTTAAGTAACGATGTTAAGTTGTCAATCTCGCCTTCATTCTTGCTGGATGGGTTTGGAGCCGATCCTCGGCTCTGACTCGGCCAATACTAAAGCTCGAGAGCTAATTCCACTGGCTTGAGGCTCCCCTATATCCCACAATGCTAGGCGGTAACTACTCAGATCTCGTTTGCCGCTATAGCTGACGAGGTGCTTTTCTACCGGCTCAGGCAGGTGAGTTAGACTTTTACCTTATTATGTACTTCTTAAAACCCATTTTTTGTTGTCATACCATAACCTTTTAGTTTAATTAAGTATTTAGATAAATCGACCCCTGTTTGTCGAGTCTTTTTTACCTTTCTTCCCTTATCTTGTAGGCCTTCGGCCCCTACCCTTCCTCCAGTCCATTAGTGACTAGTTGTCCTTTTTTTTCTGTTAAGGGCTTGTGTGTGTGTGTGTTTGTGGCTTGCTTTAGCCTTAATTTAATTTAACAATTTAATAATTTTTTCTGTAAAGGGTGTGTCTGTAGTGTGTTTGTGTTGTCAGGCACTCCTTTTTACAATGTCAAAAGACAAGGTCTCAGGCTTCAAGAAGTGTGACTCGTGCTGTCAGAAAATGTCTCTGATAGACGGTCACACTTCTTGTGTGTATTGCCTCGGACCTGTGCACCTGCAGGACTCTTGTGCTGTTTGTCATGGTTTTAGCCCTAGAGTCCTGCAGGAACGCAAGAACAAACTAATCTTGCGGGGCTTATTAAAGCCTGAAGGCCCCCCGACTCAGTCTGTGTCAGGGAAGCCTTCCAAAACTTCCAAACAGTCGGCTCCGGTTCCAGAGTCGACTGCTGGAAAGACTAAGTCGGCTTCGACATCGGCTCCGGCTGGAGCCGATGTTTCCAAGCCTCATACGGTTACCTCGGCTCCGGCTGGAGCCGAGGCTGATAAAACTCCGTTGGCTCCGATACTTTTATCGGAGCCACAGTCTAGGAAGAGGTCCAGATCCCCCTCTATCAGCTCCGTGCATTCGGCGTCAGGATCCCCTCTTCTTTCTGAACGGAGCCATAAAACTCATTCCTCACGGTCTTCCAGGTTATCTGACCATGATTTGCAAAGGGTAGTGAGTAGACTTCTCAAGTCCGAGGCACTCGCCCAAATGCTGCATAGTCCGACTCGCCAGTCAGTGGCTATTTCCGTTCCCCAATACATTCCTCCTCCAACTCCTTTGAGTTCGGAGCCAGGGCTTGTCGGAGCCATGACTGTCGGTGCATCGGATCCGATACCTTCCCTTTCGGCTCCGTCATCTGCTCCGATCTCCTCCTTGGAGGGATCTCGGTGCCGAGCTTCCCTCGTCGGCTCCGAGGGGGCGAGTGGCATTGGACCCTTGTCCGACCCCGCTCTCCCTCTCGGGGCTTCGGCGTTGGTGAGTTCGGCTCCAACATCAGCTTCGGAGCCGTCCCTGTCTGTGCTGGGGGAGGTCCTTGTCTCTTCAGAGCGGGGACCTCTGGCCTTGCCTGACAGGGGTGCCTTCGAGGTCATGCGGAGCGTGCTAGAACCAGGTTCTGCCCCACAGTCTGCTCCTTCAGCCCCCCCATCTACAGTGCCTGCGGTGATTTCTACTCACCCCCTTGTCTTAGACCGCAGAGAGCCAACTCCTCAAGTTTCCCCATTGGGAATTTCCTCCTCTTCCGAGGCCTCTCCTGACCCGGCAGGAGATCCCCCCAAGGAAGAGGCAGTGCAAGAGGAGGAAGCACATTGACTTCCCTGAGTCTATCACCTCTGACACTGACTTAGAGGAATCCAAAGGTTCCATTCGATCCCCCTCTGAGGATGTCTCCTTTGCTGACATCCTTGAGATCCTGAAACAGAGGGGGAACTGGCCAGCCCTTAACCCTTCGGAGGATGAGTCAGTGTATCTTGAGGCGTTTGGCTCTCGCCCTTTTACCTCCTGGGTGTCCCCTCCCTTTGACCCCCTTATGGAAGTGGTGGCAAGGAAGGCTTGGATGGCTCCTGATTCAGTGGAACCCACCCCGAGGAGACCATCTAAATTTATTACTGCCCCTAGAGATAAAGATTTTTTATCTAAAGGTGTCCCTGTTGATGCCATGGTGGTGGCTGTGGCCACTAAGAAGGAGTTAGCTGATCCTTCGGTTCCTGTCCATCCTCCTAATAAGGAATCTAGGACCATGGACAGGTACGGCAAGCGGATGTTCTCATCAGCGACCTTTTCGATCGTTAAGCTGAATTACTTATGCCACTTCACTCGTCTCCAGAGAGATTTACTCAAGGATATGGGTGAACTGATAAAGGATCCTACAGCTGAGGGGTTCAAAGACACAATGAACTCCCAGTTGGCAACCCTGAATTCCATCGTTAACTCCTCCATGTGGCTGGTATCATATGCTGCAGATGGGGCGAGTAGAGCCGCAGGCACAGGTGTTGCCTTACAACGTCACGCCTGGATGCGGCTATGTAACTTTGCAGACCCTTTCAAGGCATCCTTCACCAATTCTCCCTTTGATGGATCATCCTTGTTTGGTCCACCGGCGAAGGATACATTGCCCAGTTGCGAGGTAGAAGGTAAGACTCTCTCTGCCATAGGAGTCCATTTTTCTACCCCTTCTAGACCCTATCCCAAAGGTCAGAGGGGAGGAAAGATGTGGTTCCGCAAGCAATCCCAGGGAGTCTCCTCTGACGCACAAGGCCGATGCCCCTCTAGAGGCAGAGGGGGGAATAATAATAGACGCCGCCCTAGAGGCAGAGGAGGTCTGCAAAACCAGGGTAGCAGCGAAATGTTCTCTGACAAACCCTTTCAGCATCCCTGAGGGGCTGCCCGGCTGTCCACCTTCGGAGGCAGTCGGGGGAAGATTATCCCTGTACCCAAAAGCCTGGCTTTCCCTTACTCAGGACAAATGGGTACAGTTGATCATATCCGAGGGTTACAAAATTCCCTTTGTTCACATCCCAACCCAAAAGATCCCTTCCAGACGTTCCACCCGGTCTAAGGGAACAAGCAGCATTAGAAATTTCAAAGCTGCTATCAAAAAGAGCAATCCAATCAGTCCCAGCAGACGAGCAAGGTTCTGGAATCTACTCCAAATTCTTTTTGGTACCAAAAAAAACAGGGGACTGGAGATGCATACTGGATCTCAGCTACACAAGTATGTCAGGAAAACAAAATTCCGGATGGTCACGCTACAGTCCATTCTACCCTTCTTGGGTCAGGACAATTGGATGTGCTCGATAGATCTTCAGGACGCGTACTACCACATCAAGATGAACAGACGCTCCAGGAGATATCTCCACTTCACGCTGGGAGCCAGTCACTACCAGTTCAGGGCCCTGCCCTTTGGTCTCACTACAGCCCCCCGTGTGTTTACCAAATGCATGGCAGTGGTCGCGGCTCACTTAAGACATCAAGGATTCCAGGTGTTTCCATATTTAGACGACTGGCTTCTTACCGCCACCACCAGACATCAGCTTCTTCTATCCAGGGACTTCACCATCCAATCTTGCCAAGCTCTAGGCATTTCGATAAATTTCGAAAAATCTGCCTTGTCGCCTTGTCAATCTATTACCTTTATAGGCGCCATCTTAGACACACTCAATCTTTCAGCCAGACTCACAGAGCAGAGAGTGTCAGACATTCGGAACCAAGTTTCCCTTCTCTTACAATGCAACAAAGTCAAAGCCAGACTAGTTTTGAAGGTGTTAGGACTCATGGCAGCAGCTATTCCCCTTCTCCCCTTAGCTCGCTTTCACATGAGGATCCTCCAATGGATGCTGTTTACTCAATGGTCCTTTCAATAGCTCCCGATATCCCATACCATATTGATAACTCAATCATGCAAGAATCAACTGTCTTGGTGGATCACATCACCTCAACTTCTCCGAGGAAGACCCTTCACTCCCCAGTCGCCACGTTGACAACAGACGCCTCCCTGATCGGGTGGGGGGGGGGCATTATCAGGGCAGGACAGTCCAGGGCACGTGGCAACCTTTCGAGTGCCACTTGCACATAAACGTCTTAGAGATGAGAGAAGTGCTTTTAGCATTGCAAACCCTTCACGACTCTCTTCCCACTAGGACTATTGCAATTCAAACGGACAACATGTCCGTAGTGTGGTACATCAACAAACAAGGAGGAACCAGATCATACCCTTTATGTCGAGAGGCACTCAGACTTTGGCAATGGGCGATCTCTTCTCAGTGTTTTCTGATAGCAATGCACATTCCCGGGAAATCCAACGTTATTGCAGACAAATTGAGCAGAGCAATTCTCATGCCCCACGAGTGGTCTCTAAAGAAATCAGTTCTAGAAGAAGTATTCCTAAGATGGGGCCAGCCTTGCTGCGATCTTTTTGCTACTCCCCAAAACAGCAAGTGTCATGACTTCTTCACTCTCTTCCCGTTACCAGGCCATCCCACCAGAGACGCTCTAGTCCACGATTGGCCCCGGGGACTTCTATATGCCTTTCCCCCCTTTCCACTGATATCTCAACTAATTCAGAAAGCCATCGCCTTGAGAGTGACAATGATCCTCATTGCCCCTTACTAGCCTTGACAGATATGGTTTCCCTTTCTTCATCATTATCTTTTGGAGCAGCCTTGGCATCTGGACCCAGTACCAGATCTGATAACCCACCAATCAGGTCAGCTGCACCAATCTCTGCCTTCTCTAAACCTCACAGCGTGGTTTCTCCGATTCCAACCTTAGCCAGGCTTCCCTGAGTATCTCACTCAGTCCAAGATATCTTGATAGCCTCTCATAAATCTTCTACCCGGAAGATTTATAGTAGCAAATGGAAACGCTTCTCTTTTTGGGCAACATCAAAAAACATAGATCCCTTTACTGCACCTATCCAGTCTATTCTAGACTTTCTAGCAGAACTCTTTCATTTAGGATCTTCTGCATCTACCATTAGAGTTCAATTGGCTGCCATATCAAATTTTCATGTTGGTGTTTCAGAGTCTAGCATCATGGCTCACAAACTCTGTAAAGCCTTTTTAAGGGGCGTATTTCTTCTCAAACCTCCAATCAAAGATCCCCAGCCTCAATTGGATTTGAACTTGGTTCTGGCATCTTTAATTCTTCCCCCCTTCAAACCGGCGGCTTCATGTTCTCTGAAGTTGCTTTCTTGGAAGACACTTTTTCTGGTAGCTATAACTTCAGCGAGAAGGGTATCTGAACTCCAGGCTCTGTACAGTCGTCCTCCTTACTTAGTGTTTCACAAAGACAGGGTATCCGTCAGTACTAATCCATTCTTTTTGCCTAAAGTTTCCTCTCAAATAAACCTAAACCAAATTATTGATCTCCCCCGTTTTTTCCCCTAACTATTCAAACAGGTCTAAACAAAAGCTACATTTTTTGGATGTTCATCGCCAACTTAGATATTACTTAGACAGGACTAAACAATTCAGGAAATCTAATCAATTGTTTCTGTCATATGCGGAAGGGAAATTGGGCCTTCCAGTTACTAAAGTATCCCTCTCTAGATGGCTCACCTCTACAATTACCTTCATCTATGAGATCAGACATCAAAAACTACCCTCAAGACCTAGAGCTCATTCAACTAGGGCATTAGCTACATCCGTAGCTTTTCAGGATAGGCTGCCAATAGATTCCATTTGTGCAGCAGCCACCTGGGCTTCTCCTCATACATTCATTTCACATTACAAATTAGACATGGTTTCCAGAAGCCGTGCCAATTTTGGTTCCACTGTTCTCAAGAGTCTGTTCCGATAGGCCACCTGGGATAAGGTGCTAGGGCCGGTCCCATCCAGCAAGAATGAAGGCGAGATTGACAACTTAACATTAAGAAGTTATGTACCTACCATAATGTTCCATGTTAGTTGTCTTCTCGCCTTCTTTCTTCGTCCCCTCCTTCCCCCAATCCTGGACAGACCGACAGGAATTCAGTTTGTGTTCTTCCTCTGGAAGTTGTCATTCCCACACGTTCTTCCACCTCTTTTATCCTTACTGAGGTCTGCGATACTTTTTACGCAGATTGTTTTGAGGTGGGTTTCCCTACTCCATTCTATGGAGACTAGGATTGCTTGGTATAGCTATCAAACGAGATCTGAGTAGTTACCGCCTAGCATTGTGGGATATAGGGGAGCCTTGAGCCGGTGGAATTAGCTCTTGAGCTTTAGTATTGGCCGAGTCGGAGCCGAGGATTGGCTCCGAACCCATCCAGCAAGAAAAAAGGCGAGAAGAAGACAACTAACATGGAACGTTATGGTAGGTACATAACTTCTTATTTCATGCCATTCAGTGACTACTTAAAACACAAACCGTGCACATGCCACAGAACAGACTTTCAAACTGCTTTTTACTGCTGCTTCTTTTTAGAATGGCTAAACTGCAGTCTTTTGTGAAGCTTGAATTGTACTACTTTGACTCATCTCCTATGCCTCTTCACACCTAACTTCTGCTAGCTGTCAAAGTGCTAAGGGTAATTTGAGCTGTTACCTGTATTATTGACAACTCACAGCAGAAGACTTGACTCATGTACCATTTCCTTGTTCTAGCCTTTACTTTGTATGTGTAGGGGAAGGACCAGAGACCTGTGATATCACAGCATGTGTAGGGTTTTAGGACAGTCGTGGTGATGTCACTTTGCAGAGGGAATTGACCTTGATGACATCAATGAATTGGAGACTGCAGCAAGCTTCTTCAGGGTGGGATATAAAAGTTTTTTGAAAGTGAAACCAGCACAGTACAATAAGGTACTATTCTAGTGGGAAGAAACAGTCAATTTAAAATATTTTAAATGCTGTATTGTTGTTTATTCATAGCAGGGAGGGTAAATAGGGAGAAAAAGCACAGAGAAGTTGAGCATTTAATAATAGAATCCCATTGTCCTTTAAAGAATTGGACACGGTATGTGAGAGGTGTAATTATACAATGACATTGGAGGCTAAACTCTCTCATACAGGTCAACATCAGGTTCTCGAAATCACACACACACACAACACCCCCCTCATATAGCACACAACAGACACACACACACAGACTATCATATGTTGAGGCATTTAAAAGCAATCTTCCTAAATAGTAAAGATCACCTAGATCACCCATTGCCAAAGCTGTGCCTCAGCAAGACTAAAGGCGTTCAGAAAAAAACACCACCTACCATCACTCATATCGTCACTCTCAGTGAAGCCCCATAAACTAAGTCTCTAAAGCAAGCAAACATATTTCCCAGGACTGTCATCACAGGGGACTCCATTGTAAGATATACTGATGCCCATTTAACCAGGCTGAGCAAGGAGAAGATAATTTAGTTGCTTATATAGCTCTCAACTGTACCAAATTTCTCGGTTTTGAGGTTCAAAAAATGGGGTGCCATGTTTTCCGAGTGGCACCCCTTCATTTCCAAACTTCCCGACTTTGTTTTTAAACAAAACTTTTACAGCTAATGTCATTACGTGCTCGATCAGTCAGGAAAAGGGTACAACAAAAAATGTCCACAGCATTGGATATACCATGGAACATAGTGAAGACAGTCCTCAAAAAGTGGAGAAAATATGGGACAACAGTGACATTGCAAAGAACTGGACATCCCTCCAAAATTGATGAAAAGACGAGACAAAAACTGGTCAGGAGGCTGCCAAGAGACCTTACAGCAACAGGGAAGGAGCTGCAGGAATTTCTTGCAAGTATTGGTTGTGTACTATATGCAACAACAATCTCCCTTATTTTCCTTATGTCTGGATTATGGGGTAGGGTTGCAAGACTGAAGCCTTTTTCTTACAGAGAAAAACATCCAGGCCTGGTTAAAATTTGCAAAACAATGCATCAAGTCTTCCAAAAGCATGTGGGAAAATGTGTTACGGTCTGATGAGACCAAGATTGAAATTTTTGGCCACGATTCCAAAAGGTAAGTTTGGTGCAAAAACAGCACTTCGCATCACCAAAAGAACACCATCCCCACAGTGAAACGTGGTGCTGGCAGTATCATGCTTTGGGATTGCTTTTCTTCAGCTGGAACTGGGGCTTTAGTCAAGGTGGAGGGAATTATGAACAGTTCCAAACACCAGTCACTTTTGGCCCAAAACCTTCAGAAAGCTGAAGATGAAGAAGAATTTCACCTTTTGACATGACAGTGACCCCCAAGCATACATCCAAATCAACAAAAGAATGACTTCACCAGAAGAAAATTAAAGTTTCAGAATGGTGCAACCAGAGCCCAGACCTTAATCCAATAGAAAATCTGTGCAGTGACCTGAAAAGGGATGTACACAAGAGATGCCCTCGCAATCTGACAGATTTGGAGCACTTTTGCAAGGAAGAGTGGGCAAGTATTGCCAAGTCAAGATGTGCCATGCTGATAGACTGCTATCCAAGAAGACTGAATGTTATATTTAAATCAAAAGGTGCTTCAACAAAGTATTAATTTAAGGGTATGCAAACTTATGCAACCAGCTTATTGTGCGTTTTTTATTTTTTTATATTTTTTCCCCTAACAGATTGTTTTTTCAATTGAATTATGTAAGTTATAGATCACATTAAAGGTGGGAAAAGTTTTGAAATGATTTATTGTGGTTTCATTTTTTTATATCACAAAAAACTAGCATTTTAACAGGGGTGTGTACACTTTTTGTATCCACTATAGGTGTACGTGACCTGAGATGTACCTCCCTGGACTTTGTGAAAAGAGGCATTGTGGAGCTTTCAGACTGTGTGTCTCAGGCTATGAGCCTGGCACTGAGCAACATATTACCATCAGCCAGGATGATGCTGCAGTATGAGCAAAAAATGATTAATTTCAACAGCTGGCCATCTGGTATTGTTCTAAGGGGATCCAGTATTTGTCAGCTTGGGAGGACATGGTCAACAGGCATGTTGCTTTGTTAGGAATGGCCTGCACCTTTCCCCTCTAGGCTTTCGAATACTGGCTAAGGCTTTGTCTGCCCACATAGTGCTTTTTAGGCAATGCCAAACTGACAAACCTGCCAGTATAGAAAAATCAACTTAACAGAACTTCAGGTTGTTACTGCTCAATGCCAGGAGCCAGAATTAAAAACTACACTGCCTGCAAGCTCTCTTCACACTTGAGAATATAGACATCTGTGCATATATGGAGACATGGCTTAAAGCAGCGAATACTGAGTCAGTGCAAGGTATCAGTGCCTTCCACACTTTGACCAGTAGCTGCAGAGACAAGGGCTCAGGGTGGAGGTGTCTTGATTATACATCAGTAATAAGCATACCTCTAGGATGATCAAACAGGATGGTTTGCTAGAGTACCTCCATGTGCAGATAACCACAGACAAAATCCTGTACCATATCCTAGCCAACTATAGGTCACCCTCCATGCCCCAAAAACTCAAAATG
This sequence comes from Protopterus annectens, assembly GCF_019279795.1. Taxonomy (NCBI): domain Eukaryota; kingdom Metazoa; phylum Chordata; order Ceratodontiformes; family Protopteridae; genus Protopterus; species Protopterus annectens. The sequence continues at coordinate 986,481,468 of NC_056734.1, read as the reverse complement.
CATACCTGGGCCTACTGGAGATGCTTATTATCCAACATAACACCCTACTGATAGGAAACTTTTTAATTACCCCTGTGTAGATCGGGAATCCAACAGGTCCTCAAATCTACAGGCACAGAGATTCATAGACTTCATAAATACAGACAGCCTTGACCAAATAGTGACAATGTCCACTAGAGGCTCAAAAATAGTGGACCTCATGCTGACAAATATTAGAGAACTCTGCAGTCCCATGTGTTGTCCTCCCTGGTGAGGTGTAACTATAAAGCTGTCTACTTCAAAATCAGAATCAGCGCTGTAATCCCATAAAATCAGTAACATTTAGAACTATTCCAAAGCAAATTCCCTGCTGAGTGATGGTTTGTCAAAATTGTATGCCCTCCAAACCCGAGAACACACTAGCCTATGTTGAATTGCTCTCAAACTCTGTACAACCATGTCAATGGCTGCATAGAGGCTGCTGTACCTACCAGAAATAAGTCCAGAACTCACTCCAGAAATAAAATACCCTGGTGATATCCCAAATTAAGCAGAATATACAATGAAAGGAAAACAAATATGGCAAAAATCAGGAACTGTAATTCCCGTAAAGATAAAAACTCTCTCATCAAAGTTAATAGGTAACTAAGAGGAGTAATTGGTCAATTAAAGCTACCTTTGAGGATAAGGTATCCTCCCAGTGGAACATAACCATAACCATAAGGCCTTCTATAGCTATGTTGGAAACCTCAAGGGCAGCAGACAGCTATGTGCTTATCTGGTGGCTAATGGTGCCACATTCACCAAGCCTGGCAATATAGTGAAACTGTTAGCAAACAAATTCCGTTTCAGCTTTATCCCCCCAAACATCCCAACCATCCCTCCAATAGTACCTTCGAACATAACGCTCTCCAGCTATAACTAGGGAGTGTGTACTGTTTGTACTCGCTAAAGCCAAGAACATGGCCCCAATGGGCCTCAGTAACATCTTAGAATAGTCTAAAGTATGATGTGTCAGGACTCCTGGAGTCAATATTTAATTATAGTCTTAAAACAAGCTTTGTGAGACGTGACTGGAGGACTTTGGCAGCCATCCCCCTTCATAAGGGAGGACCTTCAGCAGATCCTAGAAACTACTGACATGTTAGTCTGACTAGTCTTACCTGCAAAGCCATGGAAAGACTTATGGAAATTATCAACAAGGGCATAGGAGACCTCCAGACACTGGATCAATTCCAGTTTAACTTTGTCAAGGGAAGGTCCTGCTTACTGAATCTGATGGACTTCTTTGAAAAGGTCACTAAGCCAATGAATGAGGGGGGAAATTGTGAATACTGCCTACCTAGAGGTGGCAAAGGCATTTGATACAATGCACAACTCGGGTACTGTCAAGAAGCTTATAGAACTAGGTATATACCCCTTTGTAACACACTGAGTAAGCTAGCTGGCTCACAAATAGGACTCAGGAGGTTAGAATTGGTTAGGCTACCTTCACAAAAAAGCCAGTCACTAGTGGAGTCCCTCAGGGCTCCATGCTAGGCCCACTCCTCTTTGGCATCTGCTTCTCAGATGTCAAAGCCAATGTCAAAGGGCTATGGCTAACAAGTTTGCATATGATTGCAGACTGGAAGCAGTCATTGAATCCCACCAAGGTGAGAACACCCTTCAGGAAGGTCTAATACAGGCAAACACTTGGTGCCAAAGCCATGGCTTAAAACTCAATATCAAGAAATGCATTATAGTTCCCTTTGGAAAGTCTATCACCCCAGTAGCTACATCATCAATAAAATATCCTTAAAAGTTGATTCACGAGTTAGAGATCTGGGAACTCATGTAGATGTAACCTTGCCTTCAACCAACGTGTGCAAGGTAGTAAGAAAATCTTTCTATGTTGTTCAACTTTAAAGCAAGGGCATGGCATCTAGGTCCAGAGAGGTCATCGTTCCACTGTACTCAGCCTTCCTCAAGCCCATCATAGCATACAATGCCCATTTCAGTATGTACCTGACCAGACACATGCAGCAGTTGGGATGTCCACAAAGGTTCTGCACACTAGGGGGTTGGGAGGGTGGCTTAATAGCTAAGGTGTTTGCCTTACAAACACAAGATGCATGGTTTGAGTCTCACAAGGGATAACTGGCTAGGCTTAAAATGACTCGCAGGGGCAGTTAGCCTAGTACTAAACTATGAACCTATGAAAAGAATACAGGGAGTAAGCACAATGTTGTGCAATGATCACCTCAAAGTCCTGTCTCTCTGCTCAGTATCATACAGACTTCTGAGAGGTGGTCTTTGCCTGGCATACAAGGTATCCCTTGACTCTTCTTTGATGAATCTTTGCACATCTGCAAAACAAACAGCATCAGAACTAGTAGATTAAAAGACCTACATTTTGCTTGCAGCATAAATAGGACATGTTGGAGAGACAGTTCTGTTTCTCAGAGAATTCCCATTTTCTGGAGCAGGCTCCATGTGAAGCAGAGTTCACTCCTGGTCTAGCTCCTATGTCTCTGATGGACAGAGGGAGTCAGTAAATCACCCTTATAAATCAAATATAAATCAAATTTCTGGGCCACATTTGGGTAGCATGGATAGGCTTTTAAAGACCATAGCAGTTGTATGCCTACTATACACCTATGAAGATCTTTTATTAAGGTTTTTACTCAAACTTTGGTTACTGCGAGGGAATAGCTTGGTCTTTGGGGTTCATGGCATCTATGATTGTCATGATACTCCTGGCAAGACTCTATATGAGAAAGATACAGTGGTATCTGAAATCTCTCTGATCCCCAGCCTCAACACCCTTTATCTTTTCAAATCCCAGTGCTGGGGTTTGTCAAGAGAGAAATGTTATGGTGGACACAATAGATATCCTTAAATCCAGGTCTCCCCTTCTCTCTCCATGCTCCAAAATGGTCAGTCACCACAGTCACTTTGGACTTTGCTTGGGGAGCAGTTTCAGGAGGGATAAAAGTGCAGGGGGTCTGGGACACCAAGCACAGATGCAAGCACATAAATATCAAGGAGATGCTTGCCATGATCAAGGTACCCAACAGTCTGGACCATCTTTGGTATCCGGGACCTATTCAGGTGCATACAGATAGTACCACAGTCTTGTGGCACATCAGTAAGCAAGGGGGAACCAGGTTGTACTCCCCCCGCCCCTCATTTTGTAGGTTAGCTATGTTAGCTTGGGATATAGCTTCATAGCACAGTCTCACTCTTCAGGCATCCTACATTATGTCAGAACAAAACTGTGTAGCAGACGAGCTGAACAGGTCGAGGGCAGACCCTCACAAATAGAAACTAGATCAGAGGGTCTTCCAAGATTTTATCTATCTGTGTGGGAGTTCCTCATGTACACCTCTTTGCCTCCTCACTGAAAAGTTAACTGTTAAGTTTCTGTTCCAGGTCTCCATGCAAGAAGGCCTGGAAGACAGATGCCTTTCCTTTTCCTTGGACAGGAATGTTCTGTATGCTTTTCTACCCTTTCCACTACTATCCAGGATACTTTTGAAAATTCAGAAGGAATACCTCAAGATTTTTTTGCCGACTCCCTTCTGGCCCAGGCAGCTGTGGTTCTCTCTTTTGTAAATGGGTGGGGGCAATTACCATAAACTTCCTTAAACAGACTGGATCTATTCACACAAGGACAGGATTGTTTGATACACCCTGATATCCATCAACTTCAGTTGTCTTCTTGAGTAATAGAGTCTTATTTCCTTTTAGGCAACTCTTTACTGATGGCATGCAGAAGGTACTGATGCAGGCAAGAACTCCTACTACTAGAAAATCATATATTAGCAAATTGAAAAGGTTTTCTAGTTCATGCCAAAAACATAACTGGCAGCCATTCAGGGCTAGTTGTTCTCTGGTTCTGTATTTCTGAGAGTTACTAGCCTATGGCGTTTCTTATTCCTCTGTCAAGAATCATTTATTGGCCATCGTAGCATGTCTGTTCATGGATCCTCCTCATTCAGTGCAGCCTAATGTCAAAATGTTCTTGAAAAGGGTTTTGCATAAGAGGCTTCCAACAAAATTGTTGGACTCTGCTTGGGATCCTAATTTTGTACTAGAGAAGCTAACACTTTCTCCATTTGAACCAGCTAATCTGGCAGACATGAGGCCCTTAACATGGAAAACAGTTTTACTGATTGTTCTGACCTCTTTAAGAAGGGTATCTGAGTTGAAAGCTCTTATGGAGAGTCAACCGTATCTCATTTTCCTTAGGGAGAGTTTCTTTTAGAGCTAATCTTCCTTTTATGCATAAAGTGGTGTCTGAGTTTACTTTCATCCATACTATCCTTCTCCCCATTTTCTTTCTTGAACTTAAAAGTGAGGGCGAAAGTATACTTCACACCCTGGATGTCCACAGACAACTTGGGTGCTATCTTGAAGGAACTAAATCTTTCTGATCTTTGAATCAGTTAATTTCTTTTGAAGGTCAGAAGAATGGACAATCTGTGTCAAAACAGACCATTTCCAAATGGTTGTCTAAGGCTATTACCTTTTGTTATGCTCACCACAACAAAACTATTCCAGGCAGGGTCAAGACTTATTCTACCAGGGCCTTGACTTCATCTGTGACTTTTTGGAAAGAGTTGAATTCTAGAAGTATACTAGATGCTACTAACTGGCTCTCTGTGCATACTTTTACAAGACACTAAGCTTAATTCATTCTCTAGGTCCAGATCAAGCTTTGCTAGGATCATTCTCCAGGGACTCCTGGACTCTTCTCCTTCCACCTCACAAAAGTAATTAGGTAAGGTTACTGCATCATTGAAAAATATGATGAGTGTATTACAGTTGTGTATATAACTTACCGTAGCAGTTAATGTTCAAATGATCACTGCTGCAGTAGCTTCTCCCTCCCTCCATCTTCCTTTTTTTGTGTCTGTGTTTTTATGTAAGAGTGTGGACATATATTTTTATTTATTTATTTTTGTGTGCGTGTGGCTGGCATCAAGTCTTAGTCTCTTTCTGCTGGGAGGAAAGCTCTGAAGGGATTCACTCCCTAACTTGTCTTTTAAGTTAGCTTAGATCAAGCATGACAGTTTGGGTGTGTGGAAGGTTCACCCACCGAAGCTTTGGAAGCTGACCAGCTTTTGTATCTTTGGCGGGATGTAACCACCATAGCTAAGGGGTGTTATTGCCCTCTACCAAGCTGTTGCCTTCTAATAAAGATAGTAGGGCTATGGAAAGGCTGGGGAAGAAAGTTTACACTGGTGCCACTTTATTCTTTAGGCCCATCATCTACCACACTGACATGACCAGGTGTGTCTTGGCCCTACTTTTCCAGGTTTCTGATCTTCCTGAGTCTGAAGGGAAGACTTTGGCCCCTTCCCTGCTGGGCTGTACTTCTCAAGTTGCACACCAGTCAATCAAATGCAGCTTTGATGCAGCTGGTACCTCTTTCAGGGCTCCTGCCTTTGGTTCTGTTATGAAGCATTATTCATGGCCTCATCTTCAGGATTTACACAATGACATTAAGGACAAACCTTTGGATTCTCCTTTGGATAAAGCTTTTTTGGATCTGGCGCTGACCTTTTCAAGTCTGTCCAGAACAGCAGCAAAGCATTGCAGGAGATGAATGCTTTTCCTGTTCCCATATATCAGATGAATTATCCCTGTAAGTCTAAATTTGTTCGTAGGGTTTCTTCCCCTCCTACTAAGGGCAAGAAGAGTTCTAGGTGTGTGCCTCCTGCCTAGTCTACTTAGACTCTTGCCACCCTTGCTTTCCAGGACAAGCCTGGTTCTATTTGACACTTTGCTTCCTCCTTCCCTCAGTTAGGCTCCCTTGACAAAGTTAAACTGGAATGGATCCAGTGTCTGGAGGTCTCCTATGTCCTTGTTGATAATTTCCATAAGTCTTTCCATGGCTTTGCAGGTAAGACTAGTCAGACTAACATGTCAGTAGTTTCTAGGATCTGCTGAAGGTCCTCCCTTATGAAGGGGGATGGCTGCCAAAGTCCTCATCTGCTTCTGTTAGTGCATGGGTCACTGAAAACTCTCGAGGTCCTCCCTCTCCAACAATTCCCTAGTCTCTAACATACCTTGCATCTTATTTGGCACATTAGCGTACAGATGTGGTCACTGTTTTGCTCTTGAGCCTCTAGCAGTTTCGTACTGAATGAGTTTCTATTGGTATATCTCTGTAATTTCTTATTTATTTTATTTATTTATTTATTGACATTTGTTGACCGGGTTAGTCCAACTGGGATTTTGTCCCATTTTCAGTGGAGACCCGAGGAGAAAAGCTCCAGAATAATACAATATTCTTCCTTTTATTATTTTTATGGCTCCTATTGCACTTCCTCCCTTTTCCCACTCAAACTTTCTAAGGTACTTGTGTGCTCCTTTATTGCCATTGTTGGTATTTTTCATATGCCTGGTACTTCTGTAGTACCATTGTTGATATATTATTATTTCTCTATATTTTTTTTATCTTTTTCCATCATTTTTTTCTTCTTTGTTCTCATTTTACATAGAATTATTGTCTCACAACCCAACCCCTCTGGTTTCAAGAAATGTACAGTTTGTGATCACAGGATTCCCTTGTCAGATGTGCATTCCAAATACATGTATTTCCTAGCCCCATCATACCTTGGTACTAGTTGTGGTAATGTAAGGGCTTTAATCCTAGGGCTCTTATAGACAGAAAAAAACAAATTAATACTCACAGGCTTGCTACCCTCTAAATCTATTTCCAAAAAAAACAGAGAAGGGTTCTAGGAAGCATTCCCTGGAAGCAACCACTTCATCAGCTGCAGAACCTCCTTCAAAACTTTCTAAAACTCTGATCCAAAAGCCAGAACAGAAAAATCTCCATATATTTGATCCCTACTGTTGGCCCTGGATCCAGTTACCTCCAGACTACCTTCTACCTTCTTGGAGTGATCTCTGAGGCATCATCATTTGAGATTTTCATTGACAGCATCTTCAATATGTTCTTCCAAAAGCTTGACCAAAGCAGATGTTGAAAGGATGATGAAGTTCCACTCAATGCAGGTACAAATGAGGAGGGTTCTCCTAGGTCTGACACCTTATTAGTACAACCCCCCCCTTACTAGCTCCTTTTCCGATCTGACTTCTGGTATAGGGGTCATCTGATCTGAAGGTTCCGTAGTCATTCACATTAGATCCAAAGAAACTGGTATCTTCGACTCTGGTGGCATCTCTGAGTGGACTGGCTCCAAGTGCCTTGGAGCCAGATGATTTACGGAGCTGTAGTGTCAGTGCCGGATCTGAGATGTTGGAGTTGAATCCAAAGCTGTAGGAGCTGTCTCTTCACCTTGGAGCCTCGACATTAGACAGCTTGGCTCCAACTCTCTCTTTGACTGCTTTGCCTTCAGGGAGGTGGGAGCTTGCAGCCCATATGCATGTTTTTTGCAGCCCTCTGTTTCCTTCTGTGAGAGGCATGGGGCATTTGAGGTAGTGGAGAGAGATTTCTCAACACCTAGAGCTCAAACATCTCCACATTCAGCTCTGACCACCCTAGTCCAATCTTATCTGTGTCTTGAGCCTAATTTATCCTTACTACTGGGACTGCCAACCTAAGTTGGTTACCAGGATACCCAACAGGGTATACTGATTTCTTCCGACACTTCAATGGAACATCCCACTGAAGAAGTTCCCAGGAAGAAAAAATGCAAAAGGAAGGCACCTGGACTCTCCTCAAGAGTCTGTCACAGAAGATACTGACTACACTGAGGGGGAAGGTCCCCAAGATTACCACCCAATGACGTCTAATTTTGGAGACATTTTGGAGCTTCTAAAGCAAAGGGGTGGTTGGTCTGCAAGAGGAGATTTTTTTTCTTGGAGGCTTTTGGTGTTGCCCCATCTACTTCCTGGGTGACTCTACCTGCAGATGAGCTCATTGATTTTGTCTGTCTGTTGGTGTGGAAGGAACCTGATACCATTGAACCAATTCCCAGGAGATCAGACAGGATTCTGGCACCACCTAAGGACAGAACCTTTAGGAGCAAAGGAGTACTGGTTGATGCCATGGTTGTAGCGGCAGCCATGAAGAAGGAACTAGCAGAACAACTTCCTCTGTCCACCCCCTTAACGGGGAGTCTAGGGTGTTGGACAGATTTGGAAAACATGTTTATGCTTCAGCAACCTTTGCTGTCCGGACATTGAACTATCTTGCACACTTCAGAAAACTCCAGAGGGATTAAGTAACTTTACAAATCCCTCTGTGGGACCATATCCTCTGAGGCAGACAGCAGTATTGCCTTGCAGTTGGCTACCCTTCAGTCCATTTCCAATTCACCATGAGGCTTATCTCCCACACAGCAGAAGGTACCTCACAGGCGACAGATTCAGTATTTCCATCAGAAGGCATGCCTGGATGCAATTGTGTGACTTTGTGGAACTCTTTAAAGGTTCTTTTATCAACACTCTCGTTGACAAAAGTTCCTTATTTGGTCCCAAGGTCAAAGACGAACACTCTAGGTGGGAGCTGGAAGGTAAGACCCTGTCTGCTGTGGGCATGCATTTTTCGACCTCTCAACAAACCTCTTCTAGGAATCAATGAGGTGGTCAAAAAATGTGGTTCAGGAAATCCCAGGGCTCCTTCCAAGATCCATGTGGAGACCGTTCTCCCAGTGGCAGAGGAAGGAACTCTAATGGAAGATGCCACCCTTGGGGTTGCCGCAGAGGTCTGCTAAATCAGGGATCTAGATATGCTTTTTCTGATAGGTCCTACCAGCACTCCTGAAAAGAGGCCCGATTCTCTGTCTCTGGAGGCAGTCAGTGGTGGTAGTTTATCCCTGCACCACAGTAGAAATTACAAATGGTTAATGGATTCTCATCCACCCCCATTGATTTCATAGAAAATACCCACTAATGTTCCTTCCAAGTCACTGTTGCAGTATTCATTACATTTGGGATTCCCTGTGTAGGGCAGCCTGATATCCAGCCAGTATACCAAAGCCTTAGGTTGCTTGAAGGTACACTGTACATCACACACATGCTCCTCACATAGCATAGGGCATAAAGGTGATGTCTGGATGTACCATCCTCAGAAGATGTTCTTCTTGTTTCACTGTTGCAGTTATCACACTTGGGTTATCTCACTGCAGGTAGCCTCAGTCGTCCTGAATACCAGAGATTTAGTATTTCTGCATCAGTTGCTGTCACTCCTGGTCTGATGTCAGGTCATCAGGGTATAAAAACAGGCAGCCGACACCATTACATCAGTCTTTCTTGCCAAGGAGCCCAAAGCAGAAGCAGTTTGCATGAGTGACGGTTGGCCACTACCTAAGTTTTCGTTTCTGAATTGGATTATCCTGAAGTCTTCTAAAGCTAAGTACCCCGTTGGGATACTTTTTTTCTTGCTCTAACTGATGTCAGAAAAAGTTAACAATTGTCTTGCCTGTGGAAAGCAAATACCACACCTAGATTTCCATTCTTAGTGCATCACCTGTCTATTCATTGTCAGGCCCTTATTGTCGCTAAATACTTTCGTTCTCGATCTCCATATTTCGAAATGGCTTCGGTAAGCCATCTGGCTACCGATCTTCCAAAAAAATGTAAGGATAAAGACAGAGACAGACCGCACAGGTCCAAAATCTGCCGATGATGCTTCTGTTAAGCTAGTCACCAGTTCGCTGGTACCCAGGGAGGCGCTTTCGCAGCCCCTGATGCCTGCTTTATTGGATTCGCAGGCCTCTACCGAGACCCATTCGGAGTCCGGTATGCCGGGAGACTCTTCTTCGACTGCGGAACCTGCGGATGTCTCTACCTTGGATGGGTCTGGAGATGCTAAGCAGGCACCGGCTTCTGAGGAAGTTCTTTATACTACCGATATTCGACACAAACCGACAACTTCTTTCACAGCTTCAGTTTTGTCTAAAACTATCAAGTTTCTAAGGCCAGGAGTAGGCACTAAGCCTAAAAAACCAACAACCCAAACTCATGCACCTGCTTCCTTGCCACAACATCAAATGCTTAAAATGGCAGAAGACCTTATGCTGCAGCCTTCCCCTGCTAAGAGAGAGACCTGTTCCCAGCAGCTTTAACAGACCAAGAGTCCGACTCTGAGGTATCTGATTATGAAGACATGCCTTTATCTGCTTATGAGGATTCAGATGCAGAGGAATCCATTCCCTCTGTTTCTCCTCCAGAGGATTTTTCTTTTGCTGAAACCTTAAATAATTTGAGAGCATTTCCACTGGGAATGCCAAGACTATCCTCAGTCAAAAAAGACTCGGAGAATTTCTAGATTTGCCACAACATAGGCCTTTAGCAATAACCCCAGTCCTGGATGTTGTGGATGATGTCTTTATGGAATCCAGTTTAACTCCTGATACCTTACCCCCTGTTCCTAGGAAATCAGACGGGTACTACAGAGTTCCTGACTCCCACAAATTCCTTTTCAAAAATCCTACTGCTGACCCAGAGGTCATCTCCCAGGGACCTAAAGGTATCAAAGTAACTACAGCTAAGAATCCCACCCCTTCGAACAGAGATTCCAGAGCTTTAGGCAGATGAGGTAAGAAAGTATACACCTCTGCAACTCTTGCCATTAGAGCGTTGAATTGCCAGTTTCACATGCTGAAGTACCAACAACATATTATGGAACTTAGTAAGCAAAAAATAGCCACCTTTACAGACTGTGCAGAAAATAAAGAATTACAAGAGCTTATGCATTCTGCAAGCCAAGTCAACAAGCATACTTTGCAATGTGGCTTTGATGCCCTAGAAGTATCTTGCAGGGCAGCAGTCACTGGTTCTGTACTGAAAAGGCATGCTTGGCTAAGGAGCAGACCTTGCCAGACAATGTCATATCAAAATTACTAGACGCTCCTTTGAACAAGGACAATCTGTTTGGCACCAAAGTAGAAGAGGTTCTTAAAAAGATGGAAGAAAAAGCTGAATCTATGCAGTCAAAGACTTCTTGCAAGTACAGCCTCCTAGATACAGTAGGCATTACCCCTCAAAACATTGGTCCTTTCAAGCCTCCTCAAGGTCATCTCAAACTAGACCCAGGGGAAACAGACCCCCCCCCCCCCCCCAGGCTATAGTTTCAGGGTTTGCAGAGATCTAAGCAATAGCGTGCTAAGTCACTCCCTACGGAAAAAATTCACAATGACTTCTCAATTCCACTCCCCACCTCTGTCCAACTGCTTGTGCTCCTAGGGGGAAACTTGCCCATCATGCAAAAAAATGGACTTCCATCACCAAAGACAAATGGGTCCTCAACATTGTATCCCAGGGGTACAAATTTTACTTCCACTCACTGCCAACCCCAAAAGGGTTCCCAGACCTTCCTCCAAACCAATGGGCAGAGGCACAAAACCAAGTTCAATCCCTGCTCTCTATAAGGGCAATTCAGCCTGTTCCTGCAGAACATATAGGTCAAGGGTTCTATTCCAGACTTTTCCTGGTACCCAGAAAAGAGGGCAGTTGACACTCAATCCTAGATCTTTCCATTCTAAACACCTTCCTGGTGGTACCAAAATTCAAAATGCCCACCCTGCAGCAGCTTCTTCTTATGCTGGCCAAAGATGCCTGGTTAGCCACCCTAGACTTAAAAGAAGCCTATCTGAACATCCCTATCAGGGATTCTTGCAGGAAATATCTACGCTTCAGGGCAGGATCTATGCATTATCAGTTCTCTGCACTTCCCTTTGGCTTATTCACTGCTCCCAGCGTATTCACAAAATGTCTGGCTCCAGCCATTGCCTACTTTAGGCAGAGAAAAATTCAAATTTACCCGTACTTGGACGACTGCCTGATTCAGACAGACAGTCAGGAAATGCTGTTGCAGCACCTGACATTTGTAAAGAACCTTCTAACCTCCCTGGGGTACACCATCAATGAAAATAAATCAAAACTAGTCCCCAGTCAAAAGATTGTATTCCTGGAAGCAAGTTTGGACACAGCATCCCAGATGGCATTCCTTACTCCAGATAAATAAGCCTATCTGGCAGACTACTTTACTCAAATGGCCACCAGATCCCAGCTATCCGCAAGGAAAATCCTGCAGGCCCTAGGGTTCATGGCCTCATTTATCCTACTAATTACATATGCCAGACTTCATATGAGCAAACTTCAATGGTACTTAAAAAGTCTTTGGTGCCAACATTCTCAGGACCTGGAAACTGTCATTCCTATCTTATCTTGTCTAAGGACAGTTTCTTTGGTGGGCAGCAGCATGCAACCACAACAAGGCACTGCCCATTACTCAACCCCTTGCCGCCCAGACCTTAACCATAGACTCATCTGGATGACAAGTGCATTCAGGGGCACTGGAGCTCAAGTCAAATTAATCTGTACATCAACCAAAAAGAGATGCTAGCTGTTCAGCACGCTCTAACACAGGGGTGTTCAACCTTTTCAGTTGCAAGGGCCGCATTGAGTCAACAGAAATGGTCTAGTGAGGACCAAAAAAAAGGTCTCTCACATAAACTGAAGAGCAAAAAAAAAAAAAAAAGGTCTCCAACGATGCGTCGTAAGCTGACGAGCAAAAGACCACAGGTATATGCGGACTAATACAAAGTCACCCCACTGGCTGTATTGTAGGTGAATTTGAACAATGAATAAATTAATAAATGCATAATATTTGCCCTAAAATTCAATATGTCATTCTAATTATTAAAAAAAACAGTTAAATCTAACATCTTAGTTACAATACAATTTATAATACACTGTTCTGTACTGTGTTTGGACCATATACATTAATATCAGCTCTCAACTGCCCAGATTTTCACAGAATGTCCATATTTTCACCTTATATATCTTTTGGTGTATTCCTTATCAAATTTGTGGTTTTCTGCCATATCACTTGCATGATGTCAGGATTGCTGTCACACAATAATTACATAATTTGAGTTTCAGATTTCAAATCCTTCAGAAAATGTATTTTGCACAAACCCCTTGTTATTCTAGCTAGCACATTTCTAAGTTTAAAAGAGAAAATACATAACATCTGTCTTTATTTCTGGGTCATTGTCCTCCCATTATGATTATATTGTGCTTTAACCAGATTTCTAGCACTAATAGATTGAGAGCTATGAGAAATATATATGTTATGCCCTGTGACCATTGTGGCATTCTGAGCAAACCTGCTCACCTACTGTGCTCTGAGTTAAACAGGTTTGCTATCCATGTTGCGTCACAAAAGGGTGCTCAGGAGCTGCATTTTCAGTGATGTGAAAAAACTGGGTCAAGATAGTGACGAAAGCCCTTAATTGTTGTGTGCCTCAAAATGTCACAGTATCTTTAACAGCCATCTGTGGTATTATGAAAACAGGCAGAAGGGACTTTGATTTCATGTCTAAGGAAGGCACCTATGAATTTTATAATAAATAATAACAAAAGCCAGCGGTCAAGTGTACATCATTATTAGGAACGTACCTCATTTGGGGTCTTAAAAAGTTCATGTTCCTCAAAGTTCCTCATTGAAAGACTCTGTCACACATTCACTGTTAGGATTTTTTTAAGTGAAATCCATGGTAAATAGAAATTAATCATATTAATTCATTAAAATATCTTCTTTATAAGTAAAACCAGCATATTTTAACTATCCTATGGCCTTCCTAGTTGAAGTTGTTAGTAAGCCATTATGTGTTCCACAGTTTGCCCATTTGTTCCACATTATCAGAGCTAGTGTTCCTCATTTTGGAGATGGAAGGTTGAGAGCTATGACAAAAACACATACAAGAAATTAATTTATTAAACTTCACATCTAAAGGCATTAGCCGAGCCTCTAAGTGTGATATGTGAAGTTTATTAAATTAACTGGCTGTCATTTATTATATAATATTATAATAATATAATATTTGTGCTGGTTGTTTAATATATCTCTGAAGTTTAGCATCCCCCATGAAATGTGACAGAATATGAAGACTACTGCTTGTGCAAAGATGGAACCACAGCTCCTCACACCTTTATAAGCATCAAAGGCAAGTGTGCAAACTGATGTGACACTGACACTCTTAGTGAAATATCCATAACTCCAGGGCTAAAGTAACAGAAGCCTACACTAAAATGAATGCAATCAGTGGGTTGAGCCACTTACAAGATATTATGTATTTTATATCAACTTTCTGGACTTTATTCTGGCTTTCTGACAGCTAGCCTCTTACTAGTATTGTGACATCCTACCTAGGAGATGACCTATAAGTCAGTCTTATGCAGCAACTGCTGTGACACCCTCAGGTTACAATAGCTCCACAAATGTCCATGGAGTACATAACTACAATCATGTCAAACAAGCTGACAAGTATTCCAAAGAAGGAAAAACAAGCAAACTCCTTTTCCACTCAACATCTGCTTAACTGTAAATTTACATGAGAGAAAATGTTTATATATATATATATATATATATATATATATATATATATATATATATATATATATATATATATATATATTTGGGAAGGTGACACAAGGTACAGGGTTTGAGTCTCACAAGGGATAATTGGCTAGGCTTAAAATGGTTTGTCCCATCTTATAAAACAGTTTTCTGGCACATGATTGGGGATTGAAGTCAATAAATAAGACACCCGAGTTTCAGACTTCATATCTTTATGATAAAGGAAACCCAACTGTTCTAGCAATTTCCAAGTTTGTAAGCCCAATTAATTATTTAATTTTAAAATGTGTCCTTACTTTCTGGTCGTTTGCCTCCCATTTTGTGTGGCTCTGTTCGGATTTTTTCAGAGTGAGAGGTATAAAGATGTAGTTTAGTAGACAAACCTCTTCACTGCTGCTGCCAGGGATCGCTCTCCAGTCTCCATCACACACAGGCACATGCTTTTATTTTCTCTTTAACTTACTAGCCAAAATGCTGCTTAGCTAGATAACTGCTCGACCGATCTCTCATTCTCACATACACTGTGTATTTACAACACGCATGCACTCTTACAGGCAAACACATTCACACTTTTCTCACTCGCTAAACAGCAATCCGGCCGTTTATTTGGTCCGAGCTCAATGGCAGTGAAGCAGCGAGCATTACTGGTAAATTAAAGTCCTGCTGGAGAACATTCATTCATTGAGCATGGTGAGATCGCCCATTCTCTAAACATGCATATACTCTTTTAAAATTTAAATCACACTTTGCAGTATATATTTTTTCATAGACACTCTCCATTAACCAAAATATAAGCCACCAAATTATACTTTCAAAGGTGAAAATTCAGCATATGTCACAGACACAGAGGAATGCTGTGTTACTTAATGCCAGTTATCAGACAGCATCCCTTACCTTAAATACACTGGCTATCTCATGTGAAAACACAATATTGTGGTCGGGATGCCTGGGAACACACAAGACACAGATAAAAGTTTTGTCCTCTTGGCAGAACAACTCCAGCCTCTGTCTGTGCTCCACACAACACGGATCTGATTTCCCATTTATAGTACACAACGTTAGCATCTGTAATTTTTCTTTGCAGGATAGAAAAATAGCTCTCAAAGCTTTTCATTTACATTCAGTCTACTTACTTAGTCTACTTACTACTATAACTATAATAAGCTTACCTGTTAATTCAGAAGATCCCTCTCGCTCAATTCTTTCTCCAAATCCTCTTCCTTCAGCTCTTGACATGAAAAGAAAGGGAAAAAGTAAAATTTTAATTTAAGGGTGGCGCATGGAAGAGCCCTGAGGGCTCCTGCTCTAACAGCTTTCAGATCCCTGCTGTCACGAGGACCCCTGCTAATAAAAACAGACACCACAGTTGTGTGGTATATCAACAAGCAAGGGGAAACCCACTCTTACCCACTCTGCAGGCTAGCCATGGCCCTGTGGAACACTGCCTTGGACATGCAGGTCCATCTGCAAGCTCAATTCCTGCCAGGTAAAAAAAACTCACTGGCAGACGACTTGAGCAGAAATCTCCTAGACCCGCATGAGTGGCAATTAGAGCCCAGCACCTTCAGCCTTCTGATTCAGAAAAGGGGGACCCCAGAGGTGGATCTCTTTGCCTCCCCCTGCAATCACCAGCTCAGCAAATTCTGCATCAGGACACCTCACAGTAGGGCCTGGAAAGTGGATGCCCTATCCTTCCAGTGGGTAAACCTCTCAATCTATGCATTTCCCCCTCTACCCCTTCTCTTAAGAATATTGCTCAAAATAAGACAAGGACAGACCAAGGACAATTCTGATTGCTCTGGACTGGCCACGCCAGCACTGGTACCCACTCCTGCGTAGCCTGTCACCAGTACCACCCTGGCACCTACCCCAGAGCCAGACCCTGCTCACTCAGCAGGGGGGCAGATATTGCATCTGCAACTGCAAACCCTAAATCTTGCAGCCTGGCTTATTCCTTGAATTCACCACCAGTGACCAGCCTAACCAAGCAGGTTCTGGACGTCATTCTTGAAGCTAGAAGACCCAGTGCAAGGAAAACCTATGCTGATAAGTGGAAAAGGTATTGCTCCTGGTCCTGGATTAAATCTAAAGGAGAGGACACAACTCTGCCCTCCCTACCTCTAATGCTGGATTACTTAGTGGATCTACTCCACAGAGGCCTTTCCTTCTCCTCCATTAAGATTCATGCCTCTGCCATCTCGGCTCATTACAACTCTGAGCCACTCCTATTCTCTCACTCTCACATCAAACAGTTCCTGAGATGGGCAAACAACTTAAGGCAACCCACCCCTGCTTGGGACCTTAACTTTGTACTGGAAAAGCTCACACTACCCCCTTTTGAGCCTGCAGTATCAGCAGACTTAAAATTTCTCTCTTGAAAAACAGCCTTGCTCCTTGCCATCACTTCAGCGAGAAGAGTGTCTGAGCTACAAGCACTTATGGCAGTGGAACCCTTCATTATTTTTCATGCATCAGGGGATCTTTAAATTTCTAGTCTCCCACCAGGACACAAGTGCTCTTCAGCAATTACATTCTGCTTGCCGAGCACACTCAAGCAAATCTGCAGTCTGCGGCTACCACTCCACCCATACAGTATAAGAAGGAATCCGTACTGCAAACTAAACAAGGATATACATTCTGAGCCTCAAGAGCAGGAGCACACTCAAGCAAATCTGCAGTCTGCGGCTACCACTCCACCCATACAGTATAAGAAGGAATCAGCACTGCACACTAAACAAGGATATACATTTTGAGCCTTAAGAGCAGGGTCAGTCCAACCAGGCATTCTACTTGAATGTTTTATGAGAGTGAAGCTATTACATTAACAGGATTTCTTAGTAGTTCTCAGCTTGCTAATAAAACTGACTGTTGTAGCCTTGTGTCCTCCCCACCCCAATAGTACAGTAATCCTAACTGTCCAATAGACAGTATACAGTATACATTTAATTCACATCCCTGTGACTGAATTAACCATCAAGCAGCCCTCTCAATGCTTTCTGCCTTAGTTTGTATCACTTGGAGGCCCACCTGTTTATTTGCATCTCTATACATTCCCCTTCATTGCTAATGTATCTCCCTACTCTAATCTGTGCACAAACTGGTTACTAATCAGCAAGTCAATGTGAAGACACACTCCCAACCTTAATAAACTTTGCTGTCTCTTCTCTCCTTCACTTTACAGGTAGTTTGAATTATTACTTACCCCCTCTGAGGCCTTCACTGATTTCCACTGATTGCCTCTCTGGTTTCTTTGCATTCCATCTGGTTTACACCCCTTGTGCTATCTCCCTCCCCCAATACAAAGTCTGTATTAGAATCCTGCTGAGCATGGAGCCATCTTTAAATTTCTAGTCTCCCACCAGGACACAAGTGCTCTTCAGCAATTACATTCTGCTTGCCGGTAAGCTATTAGACCTCAGGAATTTGTTTAAAGTGTTCAGATTTGTAAAGTAATACTTACTTTTTTTCTCGTCTTGGTTGGCTCTGCCCCGCTCCATTCGCCTTCGCTAACGCTCGGGCTCTCTCCGCTCCCCTGCCCTGCCCCCTATTCCCTCCCATCCCCACTATCTCTATATTTATAGTAATCACAGCCACACCCACAGCTCACCCTCACATCACCTCCACCAATCACAGCTCCTCAAGTCATATCACATTATACCACACCAACTTTCTCCACACAAAATACTCCCAATCACTCTCATTCCCACTAGGCATTTTTTACATCACCCACACTACTTCCCCATCCACAATATAGTGCAACCCTATAATTCCTATTCAGAACTATTTGGAAAAATGTAAACCAGCTGATAAAATCCACCCAAAAGGCTACCCCCAAACCAACCACCCCTGACACTAAAGTTCCCATAGAAACACAATTCATCTCCCACTTTGTGAACTCAATTCTATCCTTAGTATCACAGGACAGTTCCTTCCCCACTATCCCCCCAACACAAATAACACTAATACAAGCTTTACCCTCAAAACAGTTTCCACCACTTCAATCAAAAGCATGCTCTCCAAACTAAAAACCTCATCAACAGCAGTCGACCCACTCCCCAGCTATTTCTTGAAACTCACAGCAGATGATATTGCTATCCCAGTCTCCACTCTCATAAACAGATCAATTGTTGAAAACTATGTGCCCAAACTCTGGTGGGACCTCCACTGAACTTAATAACTACAGACCCATTGCTTTACTCCCCCCCCCGGCCAAAATCCTAGAAAAATGCATCCATACCCAGATGCTAAACTATCTCCTAGACAGCAAAATCCTGTCACCTACTCAGCATGGTTTCAGACCTGCCCACAGTACCACTACAGCCCTCCTCTGCTTCACAGACACAGTAAACCATCTCAAAAACAAAGGCCTACAAGTGTCAACTCTTTTTTGGATATGTCCAAAGCATTTGACAGAGTCTCACACCAAATCCTGCTAAACAAACTAAACCAATATCATCTATCAAATTCCACTCTTACCTGGTTCCAAAACTACTTAACTGACAGGTACCAAGCTGTGAAATGGGAACATTCTCTCTCTCCTCAGCTGCCCATAACTATAGGAGTCCCACAGGGTTCTATCTTAGGACCATTACTATTCGCAGTCTTCACAAATGACCTCCATACCTCCCCACAGCATGCACCTATAATTCAGTATGCAGATGACACTACCTTAATTTGTGCTGTACAAAACATTGCCACCCTCCTGCAAACAACTCATCTAGCATTCTCTGACGTTGAAAACTGCCTTACCAAAGCCCAACTTATCCTCAATCCAAGGAAAACTCATCTTATAATTATAACCAGTTCTAACAAAAGCACTAACAGACAATTCACTATCTTCTCCACAAATGCTACTCCAATTGTTCCAGTGGCACAGGCTAAGCTATTGGGAATAACCATAAACTCCCACCTAAAATTTGATAGTCATCTCAACTTAGGTTCATAGATTAGTACTAGGCTAACTGCCCTTGTGAGCCATTTTTAAGCCTTGCCAATTATCCCGTGTGAGACTCAAACCCTGCACCTTGTGTTTGTAAGTCAAACACCTTAACCATTAGGCCACCCTCCCAACCTAACTATTAAAAAAGTACATGCCAAACTGGGGTCACTCTACCGTATCAAACCAATTCTTACCAACAACACAAGATCAGCCATTGCTCGCTCCCAACTTCTATCCACCCTACTCTATGCATCTCCCATTCTGACTAATCTCAACAAAACTGAACTAAGCAAAATAAAAGCCTGCTATAACAGAATTGCCCACTATGTTCTTCATTCCACATTGCTGCAGTCCTAACACTTGGGTAGTCCGCTGTCCCAGTCGGCCCGAATACCAAAGTATATATGGCTGGCGGTCACACATTAGTCTGACGCGTCGGGGGGTCCAAGTTACAAAAATCGCATGACCGGCGTCATATCCTCAGTCTTTTTGCCGCATGGTCCGATGCAGAAGCAGTTTTGCGGTGCAGGTTGGCGTTCTGAAATTTTCTGAAGTATCAAAGTTGGCTAAGTACCCGTTGGAATATTTTGTTTTTCTTGCCTCAGTATTTAACGGATGTCAGAAAAAGTGAATAACTGTATTTCTTGTGGGAAACAGATACCTCATAGGGATTACCATACCTTGTGTATACCTTGTTTAGGGCCTGAGCACGGCGTTGTTGGATGTCGCTCTTGTGCTAGATTTAACAAACGCACTATAAAGAGAAGGTTAGACTGTGCCAGGTTAGTGTTTGGGAAGCGTTGTAATTATAAAATGCCGTGGATGCTCCGGCGACCGCTTTATCAAAAAAGCGCAGGACAAAGCAGCAAAGCCTAGGTTGGAAGAACTTCTTTAGAAGGCTCAGTGGAGCCGGAGGTTCTGCCAGAAGTTTCTTTGGAGTCTCAGAGACTTTACTGTTACAGGATGTGTCCTCTCAGGAGGTAGGCCAGGCTGAAGGGGCTTCTCAGGTGGCTGTTCTCCCCTCTATTCCTAAGGTGGTTAGACCCTCCCTTCTGTTTCCAAGGCTTCTTTGAGAGGCAGGCCAGGTTTAACTTCAGTGGGGTCTCTCCTAGTTCTTCAGGATCTTTGCCTAAGAAACATATGCTTAAAATGGCAGAAGATTTGATTACTATGATTAGAGGTTCTATGCCCCCTCCTGCTAAGAGGCCTAGGGTGGAACCTGAGCTTGAGAGTTTTGAGCAGTGTTGAGGCTTCATCCTCCTTATTCTGATTCTGATGTGGATGATTCTACTCCTTGCTTCTCCTCCTGAGGATTTTTCTTTCAGAGACTCTTCATTCCATGAGGGAGCATTTTAAATGGGAAGGTCAAGATTTCTCTGATTCCAGGAAGAGGCTTAGGAATTTTTGTTTTACCCCAGCATAGGCCTTTAGCTATACCTCCTGTTCTGGATGTGGTGGAAGATGTTTTGCAGAGGCTTCCCTGAACCCTGATTCGTTGCCTCCTGCCCCAGTTAAACCAGATAGGTATTATAGGGTGCCTGAAGCTCATAAGTATCTTTTTAAGAGTCCTAGGGCAGACCCGAAACTGTTTCTCAGGGGCCTAAAGGTGTTAAGGCTTCTGTTGTTAAAAATCCTGTTCCCTGATAAAGAGGCAAGGGCTTTGGATAGATGGGGAAAGAAAGTGTATACTTCTTCCACTTTAGCCATGACAGTTTCACATGTTAAAATATCAAAATTATCTCCTTTCACAATTGAAGTCTAAGGTGGATGCTCTGGTATTGAGTGTAAAGAGTTGCAGGATTTAGTTCATGTGTCTGAACAGGTGGGTAAGCATTCCTTGCAATGTGGTTTTGATGCTGTGTGGCTGCCACTGGTTCTGTTCTTCGGGATCAGAATTTAGCTGAGCATGTTAAGACAAGGATTTTGGATGCTCCGTTACAGTCTGACGTGTTGTTTGGTTCGCCTGTGGAAGCAGTTTTAAAGAAAATGGAGGACAAGGCTAAGTCTATGCAGACTGTTAAAGATTTTTGCAGGTTCAGCCTCCAGTTTAGTAGAAATTGGCCTACTAAGGGATGGACATATCCTGCTTATGATTCCCAGTCTAGGGGTAGGTCTAGACGTGGTAGGGGCAGAGCTCAAGGTTCTTTTAGGCCTAGAACAGGAGTTCACCTGCTCAGTCTTCTGGTGAGGGCAGGGGTCAGTCCAACAGACCCAATGACCTGCCTTTTCAGCTGCCAGTACTTTCTCGTCTGGCAGCACCTTTGGGAGGAAGGCTGGCTCTTTTCAAAGAAAATTGGAATTTAATTACCCAAGACAGATGGGTATTGGATATCATTCCCCACGGTTACAGGTTTTATTTCCATACCTTGCCTCCTTTCAAAGGCATGCCAGACATTCCTCCTCTTCAAAGAAAAGAGGCTCACAAGCAAATTTCTCTGTTACTCCAAATAGGGGCCATTCAGCCGGTTCCTGTGCCAGAAAGGGGCCTAGGATTTTATTCTCGCCTGTTCCTAGTACCAAAGAAGGGGAACACGTGGAGACCAATTTTGGATTTATCTATCCTCAACACTTATCTGGACATTCCCAAGTTCAAAATGTTGACGTTACAACAGCTTTTACCTCTGCTGGGCAAAGATCACTGGATGGTAACTTTAGATCTCAAGGAGGCTTACCTTCATGTGCCTATCAGACTAAGTTGCAGGAAGTATCTGCTGGTTTTAGAATTCCCATTATCAGTTCTCTGCATTGTCCTTTGGCTTATCTACTGCTTGGAGTATTCACAAAGGTTCTGGCTCCAGTGATAGCTTACTTCAGGCTAAAAGGAATACAAATCTATCCTTACTTGGACGACTGCCTGATTCTGGCTCAAGAAAAGGAAGACCTTTTACAGCATTTGGAATATGTGATAGCAGTGCTAAGATGCCTAGGGTATTCTGTGAGCGAAATAAAGTCCAGTCTAGTACCCTCTCAAGACATGTGCTTTCTGGGTGTGAGACTGAATACAGCAACAGATGGCCTTTTTAACCCCGGACAAACAAAAGAATCTTTCCATTTACTTCCATCAACTATCTCTTCAGTCCGGGCTGACTGCAAGGACAGTCCTTCAAGCCTTAGGGTTCATGGCATCTTGTATTCTGGTGCTTCCCAATGCCAAACTGCATATGAGGAAGCTGCAATGGTATCTCAAAATGTATGGACACAGCACTGCCAGGATTTGGACACTGTCATTCAAATAATACCTTGCATTCAAAAGGAATTTTTGTGGTGGGCTCAGGAATGTCACCTAAACAAGGGACTCTCTGTGAGTCAGATCCTAACGACAGATGCCGCAGACATGGGAGCTCATCTGAATGGAAAGTGGATACAAGACAAGTGGCCTGCCAGACTACAGCATCTACATATCAACATGAAAGAGATGTTAGCAGTCCAGTTTGCATTAATGGCTTTCAAGGAGTTACTTCTTCCAGGGCAGGTGTTGATTCTAACAGACAACACAACTGTCATGTGGTACATCAACAAACAAGGGGAACACATTCTTACCCGTTATGCAGGCAAGCAATGATTTTATGGGAGACTGCGCTCAGCTTGCAACTAACTCTTCAGGCAAGGTTTCTGCCGGGAGCACAGAACTCCTTAGCAGATGTGTTAAGCAGACAAATCATGGATCCCCACAGTGGAAACTGGATCTTCATGTATTTAATTGACAGTGTCATGGGGAACTCCAGACATAGATCTGTTCGCTTCTCCACTAAACCACCAGCTGCCAAAGTTTTGCACAAAAAGGTTTCATCACACAGCTTGGAAAGTCGATGCTCTTTCTTTCAGTTGGAAAAATCTTCATGTGTATGCCTTTCCACCTCTGCCTCTTCTCCCAAAGGTGCTCCTAAAGGTCAGACAAGACAAGCCAAGGATGATTTTAATAGCTCCAGATTGGCCTCGGCAACACTGGTACTCATTACTGAGGAGTCTGGTAAGGAAGCCTCCATGGCCTTTACTTTTGATTCCGCACCTGTTGTCTCAGAGGGACGGTCATCTACTCAATGTCAAGCTTCACTCTCTTCATCTAACAGCCTGGCATATTCTGTTTTGAAACACAGCAGGTCTCAACTTCCTCAACAAGTTTTAAATGTGATTATGGAAGCCAGAAGACCTAGTACAAGGAAAGTGTACGCAGAAAAATGGAAGAGATTTTTATTTTGGAGTGCAGCAAAGAATTTGGAGATTTCTGAGCCTAATTTGAGTGTGGCTCTTCAATATCTTACTGAGTTATTGGACAAAGGTTTGTCTTTCTCTTCCATTAAGATTCATGCTGCAGCAATTTCAGCTCACTATGATTGTGACCCACCATTGTTTTCTCATCCTTTGTTCAAGCAATTTCTTAGAGGGCAAAGAATATAAGACCCCCCTACACCTGCTTGGGATCTCAATTTTGTGTTGGAGAAACTTACTCTACAACCTTTTGAGCCTGCGGCTACTGCTGAATTGAAATACTTGTCATGGAAGACTGCTTTTTTGTTGGCCATTACTTCTGCAAGAAGGGTTTCTGAATTGCAGGCCCTTATTTTTGATTTTCCATAAGGATAGGGTATCATTACGTACTAATCCTTCCTTTATGCTTAAGGTGGTTTCTAGTGTGGCTTTAAACCAAACTATTTATTTGCCTACTTTCTATGCAGATCCCCAAAATAAGGGGGAAAAGATTTTGCACACTTTAGATGTACACAGGCAGTTGCGTTATTATTTAAGCAGGACTAAGGATTTTAGGCAGTCTCAGCAGTTATTTGTTTCTTTTGCTTTGAGTTCTCAGGGCAAGCCTGTGTCAAAACAAACTATTTCTAAGTGGATTGGGTTTTGCATTGCATTTTGTTATTCCCATCATGGCAAGGAGATTCCAGCTGGGATTAGGCCTCATTCCACTAGGGCTACTGCCACTTCAACAGCATTTCTGCAGCTACTTGGAGTTCAGTGCATACTTTCTCTAAGCATTACCACCTTCCTCTCTACTCTAAATCTAGGGCTGGTTTTGCCACAGCTATTTTGCAAGGCATGTTGACAGCTCCTGCTTCTTTATGATTTGCTCTGCTTTGGGATTCTACCCAAGTGTTAGGACTGCAGCAATGTGGAATGAAGAACATAGTACAGTTTTGTACCTACCATAAATGTAGATGTTCGAGGATCCACATTGCTGCAGTCAATTTCACCTCCTTCGCCTCTGTGTTTAGGGGTGGTTGTGTGGGTGAGGTTATACTCTTGTAATTTTGTATATATTGTACATATATTTGGTGCAGGAGTGTTTGGTGTTTTTTGGTTTCGGCCTTATCTTTTTAGGGTCTTCTGACATCTGGGGCAAGGACTAATGCGCCTTGACCGACGTCAGCCATATACTTTGGTATTCGGGCCGACTGGGACAGCGGACTACCCAAGTGTTAGGACTGCAGCAATGTGGATCCTCGAACATCTACATTTATGGTAGGTACAAAACTGTACTTTGCTGGAAATTGCTCATATAGAACTCATCACTGTACTGCTTTGAGACAGCTCCGCTGGCTAGAACTGCCTAACCTACAATCAGCTCTGCCTCTGTCATTCTGTCTGTTACCTCCCCAATAAGTGTCCTTCCCTCAAAAACCTAGTACAACATCACTCAGCCAAAAGGCCTCTTAGATTATCAAGCAAACTACTACTAGAAGTCACCAACAGCTGCAATAGCTTTGGAGATGCACTATATAGTAGTTCAGTGGCTAAAAATGGAAATCTGTCCCTACTAGCATTCAAAACACATCATCCAAAGCCTCCTTTAAAGACCTCATCAGGTAACATCTCAAGCAAAGTTGGCAGTGCCATGATTGCTCCCCAGGCTAGTGAAAGCAGATAACATATACATACTAAATCTAGAGTACTTGATAATAGTTTTCAATCTTACTCACAAACACTGGCTAATCTACAGTGTATGTACTGTACCTGTGTACTATGTATGTATTCTACCTATGTTCCAAATTTCAGCTGTACACCACAAATCTATTAATTACCTTTATTTTTAAAATTAATATTTTTTTGTTTGTTCTGTCCACTGTTTATGTGCCGCATACCACTATAAAAACATGTCTCTTGTAATTTGTGTGTATACTGATCATGTCTAAATAACTAAATGTGTCCGTAATTTTTCTTTGTGGAGCTTTTCTCCAGGGCCTCTGCTGAAAAGGGGCCTTTTTGGCTCAGTCAGACACCCCCGGTTAACAAATGTAAAATAAATCAAAATCAAAATAAATGCTGACAGAGTCTCCTTCAGGACTAATTCTTCCTTTATGCCCAAAGTGGGTGCCCAGCATGGCTCCCAACCAATCTCTCCATTTGCCAGCTTTCTTTCCTAATCTTCAAAATAAAGGGGAAAGGATCCTGCACTCCTTGGACGTGCACAGACAGCTCACATTCTACCTGGATAGGACTAAGCCCTTCAGGAAATCTGACCAGTTATTACTCAGTTTTGCACCACGGGCAGAATGCAAGGCCATTTCAAAACAGACATTATTCAAATGGATAGTACACTGTATCCATTTCTGCTACAAACACCATGGGAAACCAACCCTTCTGGGGGTCAGAACACATTCCATTAGGGCAACTTCTACCTCTGCAGCATTCCTCAAGGGAGTCCCTACTAGGGACATTCTGGAGGCTGCTACCTGCAGTTATGTACACACATTCACCAAGCATTACCACCTGCCTCTATTTTCCAAATCCAGGGTGGGTTTTGCAACTGCAGTCCTGCAGGATATTTTAGCCAGCCCAAACACTTCATGACTGCCTCCACCCTTTCTACAGCTTTGGGAATCAACCCAAGTATGATGACTGCAACAGTGGAACATGAAGAACGTAGTACAGTTGTGTACACTTACCATAAATGTAGATGTTCGAGTGTATTCACTGTTGCAGTCCTGATTTCCCTCTCTCCACCCCTCTGCTGTCTCTGTCTCTCTCCTCTCTGTGTATACTACTCGCCCCTTACAGGGCTATTGTTATTGGTATTTACTTTTTACTGGTGGTGATTTTTTTCCACCATAGCTTAGTTCCCTATTGGGGTGCTCCTGACATTTGTGGTGAGAAAAACTGATGTAATGGCGTTGACTGCCTGTTTTTCTACCCCTGACGTCAGACCTGGAGTGACAGCAACCGACGCAGAAATGCCAAGTATTCAGGCCAACTGAGGGCTACCTGCAGGCAGATAACCCAAGTGTGATGACTGCTACAGTGAATACCCTCGAACATCTATATTTATGGTAAGTGTACACAACTGTGCTTTCTTTGCCACCAGTCCAAACTCCATCTCTTGATTGTTGGTCTGTAGGCCTACATTCCTTTGCTTGTTTCTGAGCTGCTGCGGATAAGTGCCCTTTTGTGGTTTCTTTTTTTACTTGTCTCTTTGGTTCCTTGTGTGGTTTCATGCCATTCAAGTAGGGTAAATGCCAATGTTGGAGACAAATTCCCCATAAAGACTGCCACAAACAGTGTCTGTTTTGCCTTGGCGTCTCACACAACCATATGTCCTGTTCCATCTGTTAGGCTTTTGTAGCAAAAACTTTACATAGTAGACTTTCTTTGTTGGTGCTGTACCTGGAAAATCAGTAACTTTTCATGAAAAATACTATGGAGGGAGCTTCCCGCCCCAAGGGACCGCCATCAGGGAAGAAGGCTAAGAAGCCTAGGCTGGAAATTTCTGCTGTCCAGCCTTTGTTGGACATTTCTCTTGAGGTGAGTGAATGCCCAGAGGTTCGCCCAGCTTTGTTGTCAGATTTCTCTGCCGCAACCGGGTTGGAGGCTGTCAGGGATCTGGCTTAAGCACGCCCAAATAGGTTTTGCAGGCATCTGTTTCGGACATTCAGGGGGAACCACAGTTGATCATTTCCAAAGGGCCTAGGGCTGTTCCTCAGATTTTAGTCAGGGAAGAAGTCCCTGCTGCTATCATTGAATGCCATCCTGGGTCAGTTTTTCCAAGTTTTATAAAGCAGACATCCCATTAAAAATTTAACCTCCCCAGATTTTTTCTCTTCCAGCTTTCCTTTGGTCCTCTACCCCCTTTAACTCATTAATCCCGAGTACCTTCTCATGGTGCCTCTGTGCTTAACACCGAGCGTGCCATGAGAAGATACCATTTGCAAGCTGTTAAACCAGAGTGCCTTCCACAAGCATGAGGAACTTTATTGCAGATCTGTAGCTGAGCTTAATGCAAAACACGCTGAAAATCGTAACTGAACTTGTAATTTATCTTATGCAGTTACAATTCAGCTTGATTTTACATTAAGTTCACATTAAACTTTTACTCGAAAATCCACTTCCAAAGTGTTTGAGAAAGCAAGTGGTGGCAGCCAATCGGATTCTTGCAATCCAAGTCACCACTTGTGTCACACCTCCACCCCAACATTATTTTTTTTGTTTTCCACAAATAAATAGAGGCTCCAGCAGCAGGTATTTCCTTTTTTTCTGCAAATATTTGGAGATTTTACCTGCTACTGGATCCCTCTATTTTATTTGGGGACTCACAGGTTTCACCGATCGCCAGAGCTACAAGGAGTTCAGCTTACAAGTTTCCCGGTTCAGCTTTTCCTAATAACCAAGGTAAAAATATGCTCTAACTTGGCTCTTAATCACAATGTTTGTCTTGTGTGCTAACACAGCTGCTCTGCCCTTCTGTTCTGACCATTTACTCTCATGTGGCACTATCCCACTAAGATGCACTGTGCTATTCTGCTACTTAGTATGCACGAGCATGGTTACATGCAGTTGAGAGATTCGTAGAATGTTACAAATACATGCATTCTCAAAAATGACATGCAAATCAGCGCTTGGTTTTAGGTAACGCGTACAGGTCAGTCAAGACAACCGCAGGCCCCTTCTCATTTGTAGTATGTTGTGCACGGTCGAGCTAATCTTACTGTCCCCCGGCACTGCTGAAAAAGGGTAGTCTATTAGCAGTAGATATAGCGCCTTGTAGACAAACTATTATAACAAGCATAGAAGCGAAACATTCAAAGTTGCCATCACCCACAAAATGCATATGCCACATACTTTAGACTTATCTTCCCCCTCTTGGCATTCATGTATCACTGGGGTAGGGCCTTAAGGAGGAAGCCCCTATTGCCTGCAGGTGCGGTGCGTGTTTGTTTTCAGTTTCAGCCTGAACTTGTAGCTGTTGGGTGGGCACGGTTTAGAAATGTATTAACACTATTTGCAATAGAAAAGTGGCGGTGGTTGAGGATTAAGTATGGTAAACGGTTTCTACCCAGAATGTTTTTTTTTTTTTTTAAGAGCGCATAGCGTGCCATTGTCTGTCATCCTTCCAGGTCTTCTTACCTGGCAACAGCTGTAGACTACAGCAAAAGCACAATGGCTAAATTTGTTGTGGCTGGTAAGATATGCACTTTATACTCTGAGAGACGCAGCAGTCTTTATGTCAGAATTTCTTCCTGGTTATTACTGTTTCCTGTATCTGTTGAAGTCACACGATTCACATTTTTGCTTTGATTTTTATATTAAAAATGCTGTGTTCCTAATAAGTTATTTAATTGGTGACAAAGCAATCATGATTACATGCACAAGATGATCTGGACATCATTGCAGTCACAATCACTATCTTTCTTAAACACGTTTTATTTTTTAGACATGTTGAGGAACTATGCATAAATGCACAGATCAAAACAAAAATCTAACACTGTTATACCACATTGATGAAATATACTTGCACGGTGCAACACAATGTAAGTTGAAAACAATGCTGGAACAAGTGCCATGGATATTTTCAGTCTTTAAAAAAATTTTCACAAATAGTAGCTTACATAGCTGTGCTATGGTAACAGCTCAGGATGAACTGGAGGAATAATTGGATGTATAATATTTTGATTTATTTTTGCTACAGCAGAAGCCAAAATATTAATGTCTGTACTGCTGCTGTTTTTGGCATCTAGTGGGATAGAATGGGGTTTATTGTTATAGTTAATGGTCAATTAATATAATATCATAAATGTTCAGCCTGAGGCTCATTGTAAGCATTGTCATACTGGGCAATAGAGTGTACTATATTGGAGGATTTGTTTAATGTTGGATTATATCTAGAAAGGTGGATGGAATACTAGCCAAATTAATGCTTGTGTTCAGCATGTGATCCTTAACTAGTGACAGCTGTTCTGCATGGAACATTTTTGAGTTCATTTTGCATTACCTTCATTGTAGCCTCTGCAAGACTATCAAATGTACATTTTAACTTATTTTTAATTTACTGAAGAGTCTTTGCTTTTCAGGAGTGATGAATGTAGGTAGAACAAGTTGCATCTTTAACCTTTACGTCTTGCAGCAAAATAACATTTAGAGTTTCCATTCTTGTTGTGGAAGATGTGCAGACTGACAAAAAGAGTGACTGATGCAAGTTCTGTTGGAAAAGCAATGCTGAGCTATTTTAGAGTTTGATATTAGGAACTTTATTGTAAGAAAACAAAAGGAAGTCTGATATGGGCCAGGGCTTGTTTGTGCACAAGTATTTTTTATGGGATATAAGATCAACAAGATTAATAGAGAAGTAATATCACATAAATCTCTGGGTGAAGGGGTGTTTAGATTATGTGAAATTTTTCACCCTAGAATGTTTTTGGACTGTATTACAATTATCTGCAGTAATAAACTTGAGTACAGTGCTGGTTGTATAGATTAATAATTTGGGAAAATAAGAACTTGGCCTCTTTGTCTGATCCTTTTAACCCATATGTGATGTATCATCTATATATTTTTAACAACAATAATAAGCTGCTACAGAGGACCCACGAGAGGTAATACATTTTAAACATTTTTCTTAACTTCAGTCTGTTGAACATCTTTTTTGTGGGTTTCATGAAATAAACTGATCTTGGCATAGTTTATGTAAAATGCTATAAAAAGTGGAATTTTCTCAATGACAGCACTAGTAGTTTGAATACACTAGCTTCTTCTTTGATTAGAGAAACATACCCCTCCATAAACTGAACTGCATTTTGGCCTTCATCTTGGGACTGAGATAAAGAAACTGTTTTGTACCTATGGCTGGTTTAGCTATTGCTTGGATAGTTGAAACAATGTGAAGGGTTTGAACAACTTCATTTGTAGGGTATCTTGCAATTTATTTTAACCAAATTCAGCCTTTAGCATAATTGTATTTATATTTGAAACAGTGTGTCTGCTTAGAATTAATTTTGTTTTGTTATACCAGAAGTGCTGGTCAAAGGGACTTTGTAACTCTTTGAATAACTAATATTTTAAGCAAGTAGCAGAACATTTGCACAGATACATGAAAAGCAGTTTTCACTTAAGATTTTATTTTATTTTATTTTATTAGTGTATTTGCTATTGATTAGCTCACTATTTTATTCTGAAAGTGAATATTGTCAAATTGTTAGTAATCACACAAGGTGATACTGAACCAAATAAAGCAAGTAAATCAGACTGATGATGCCTAGTGTATTTTATAGGTGAAAGCGCCAAGTCTTGGTTTAAATTTTTATTAAATCTGGTTGCCGTGAAAGTCGTTGATGTTGTGGTGGTTTTATTTGCTTTGTCAAATTGTTGCTATTGTGATAACTGCTCTAGCTGCCCAAGAAATTGGGAATGGCATTTTGATAAAGTACCTTTGAACATTTTTGTCCATTTTAAAATTAAGAGAGCTAAAGCACTGCTTGATGAGGGACAGTCCTGTCTATCATACAGTCATTTAACTGACATATAGAGGTAATACAAGAACCTGGCATATTGCATATTGTGCATTAACTTAATCTTTATGTATAGTTAGCCAACATTAAAGCTATTCTTGCATTGGAATGCAGACATTTGGAAAGCAGCATTTTACTACACAAGGCTAAACATTTTGTCATTACATTTCATAATTATAAACACCTGTGTTTTTTGTCATCTTGATAAGCTGAGCAGCTGCCAATACTGAAAAGGAATCTGACTGTGACCTGCATCAGTTATATCTGTATATATTATCATGTCTTAAGTGACATTTGGAAGAAATATATTTTGCTGTCTGATATTTGGTTAATATTAGACATCTGATTTAAAAAAATAAATGAAATGTAGGCATTCATGAAAGGATAACAGTTTGAGTATGCATTAAATCTCAAGGCCTTTTTAATATATTAAGATTAACCATACAGAAACTTGTGTTGTGAAGGCACCCATTATGGGGAAGACATTTGCCCTACACCTTGTGAAGGGAGTGTATATGTGATTGCTTGGTACCTTGCTAACAAATAGGTGGGAGGAAGGGCTCAGTAATAAGTGTTATACTATTTTTACTGAAAAGTGCACTATTTTTACTAAATGACAATGGCCTTCTACTAACAGATGATGATGACTCTGTGTTACATAGCTGCAGAAGGTAATATAATGAATGCCTACTCAACAGGCAATTAGTACCTGTGTATGAGCATGCATAACTTTACACGTCATTAGCACAGTGCAGTTACAATACAGCAGTGAGTCATTATGACTTTTCAGGTAAAACTGTCAACAGCTGTCACTGTTTGTTATTTACATAAGTAGAAGTCATTATCACATTGATGAATGCACAAGTCAGCTTTAACTTTTTCTCCACTTGGAGTCATTGCAATCCACCACCCACCACCCTCCCCCCACACACACACACACCACTTTCTTTCTGTCATTTTGTAAAGGCAAAATCTGGGCACTTGAGAGTTATAACAGGGATACATTTTCAATT
The DNA here is from genome assembly GCF_019279795.1 of Protopterus annectens. Classification (NCBI taxonomy): domain Eukaryota; kingdom Metazoa; phylum Chordata; order Ceratodontiformes; family Protopteridae; genus Protopterus; species Protopterus annectens. Next base: position 986,449,488 of record NC_056734.1, on the reverse strand, counting down.
TGTTATTTTTGGAAAAGGCAGAGGTAAGGCAAAGTGCTGGCATTGCATGCAATTGGGAGTCATTGCTGCTACCAGCAGTCTGAGTGGGTAACCAGTATGGGACACTTCAGATGTCCACGAGCTGAAGCACCATGCCTGTCCTCGGCATATTAGTGGAGCGGTGGTCCTTAACCTGGTTTTTCCATTTGCATATGCCCTTTCTGTGCCCCCTTGTCAGTCATTGTGTGTAATCTGGTGTTTTCATGGGTGGTAGGTATTTACCTCTGCAGCATCATCACCACTTATGTACCTTATGAAAAGAATACTGCCCCTGTGGCTAGGAGTGAAGATTTGGATGGTCTAACCAGGTAATGCATTATGATATATATATATATATATATATATATATATATATATATATATATATATCTTCCAATAGATCTGTCAAACATCAGTAGCAATCTGTTTGCATTTTCTTTCCTGTGCAGGTTCATCCACCTTCTGACACTGACATGGCTTCCCGAGCAGAAGAACGACAAGTGAGAGTGTGGGTATGTGGCCATTCCTATATTCACTGGGCTGCCAGCCATGCCTCCATAACTGAAAATCAGTACAACTGGAGCTTCCCCACATCCAGTGTGAAGGTATACTGGATTGCAAGAAGAGGTATGCATTGGAGCAGAGTACTGCAGTTGTTGGAAGAGAAGTGTTCCATCTACCCTGAGCCCGACATCCTTGTGCTGCACCTTGGAGGGAATGATGTCATCAGTCAATCACTCGGAAGGCTACGGTTTCAAATCAGAGCAATTTTTGAAGACCTGCAGTCGTGGTGGCCACGTTGTCATTTTGTGTTGTCTGACATAATTCGTCGACAGATATGGAAAACAGCAAACAGTCAACAGGCAGCGCACAAGGCCAGATGTTTACAGAATAGGTTCATGCATGGCTTGATGCACAGGGTCGGTGGATCTACAATCTGTCATGACAGCATCACCACAGAAGATGTTCACCTGTTCAGAAAGGATGGTGTTCATCTAACTCAGGAGGGCATTGCGTTGTTCTTGACTGACCTCCACAATGGCATGAGGAGAGATATGCAGGATTGGTAATATGCAGCTTGTGAGAAGAATGGAAAAACCCATGACCAAGTAGGGACCAGTATGGTAAGTAAAACTTTATTATGAAATGTGTTGTATCAAATATATTTTTCTGAGTTTGGCAAATAACTGTGGTAAAGAGCTGGTGAAGATGCTGAGAAGGAACTGTTTCAGGAGAGTGCTAGCACGTACAATCTAATATGTCAGTAACCATCCTGCAATACTTTATTCTGCTTTTATCAGGCATGTGTAGAGTTTAGATGACAGGAAGGGCTTACTAATACAGAACTTGATCCCTTGGGTCCATTGCTGAATGGACACATGTAAAGAGAAAAGGCAAAGTTAAGGCAGACTGCTGACACTGAAAGAGGTCATGAGACTGCAGTGGTATCAGCTGTCTGAGTGGGTAGCCAGCACAGCTATCGGACAGATCAGATGGCCTTGCCTGCCATTGAAGTCCCATGCCTGTCCTGGGTTCATTAGTGGAGTGGCGGTCCTTAACTTGCTTTTTCTCTTTACATGTACCCATTCAGCAGTATGTTGGCTACACCAAGAATGTGTATATTTACAATCATATGTGTCTTGCAATGTAAAACAACTGCTTTGGAATGCTGTATACATGTACATATATCAGTTTTGTTAGGACTTAGGTTATGAAAATTTATGATTTTTTTCATATTTTGGTAAATAACTTTGCAAGGGAGCATGTCAGTGTGCCAATTAATACCTCATTTTGAAGACAGTATTGGTAGTTCCACCATGGTAACCGAATTGTGTCTGTGTGTTGCACACGTGCAGATATCAAAGTTTGTTTCAGACTTGGGTTATGGAAATTGATTTGTTTCATATTTTGGTAAATAACTTTGCAAGGGAGCATGTCAGTGTGCCAAGTAATACTTCATTTTGAAGACGGTATTGGTAGTTCCACCATGGTAAACGAATTGTGTCTGTATGTTGCACACATGTGCAGATATCAAAGTTTGTTTCGGACTTGGGTTATGGAAACTATGATTTTTTTTCATATTTTGGTAAATAACTTTGCAAGGAAGCATCTGAATGTGCTACGTTATAACTCATTTTGAAGACAGTATTGATAGTTCTAACATGGGGAAAAGAATGGTGCCTGTATGTTGGACTCATGTGCAGATATCAAAGTTTGTTTCGGAGTTAGATTATGGAAATTATTAATTTTTTTCATATTTTGGTAGATAAGTTTGTATATCTGAATGTGCCAAATAATACCTCATTTTGAAGACAGTATTGCTGGTTCTAACATGGTAAAAGAATTGTGCCTGTATGTTGGACACATGCAGATTTCAAAGTTTGTTTGGAATTAGCTTATGTAAACTGTTATTATTTTCATAGTTTGGTAAATAACTTTGCAAGGGAGCATGTCAGTGTGCCAAGTAATCCCTCATTTTGAAGACAGTGTTACTCCTTACAACATGGTAAAAGAACTGTGTCTGTGCACTGTGCACATATACAGATATCACAGTTTGTTTAGTCTTGTACAATTATGAAAATTATACATTTCCAATACTTCTCATTATTATGCCCATATCTTTGTGAGGGAGCATGGAGATCACACAAATGATGCGTCATTTTGAAGTTGACATTCAGATGCACAACTTCTACACTGATATGTAGGCTCTGTCTGTTACAGGTGATGAGATATTATGCTTTGTTTATTTATCAATTATGAGAAATAATATATTAATCATATTTCTGTGAATATCTCAAGAAAGGAGCATCACACAGTAATGGTTAAGGTATCATTTTAAAGCTGACATTCATATTAACAAATTAAATTCAAATTGTATGGATCTGCATGGTACATTGACTAAGATATTGTGCTTTGCTTTTCCAAAAAAGTAAAAAAAAATATGCACAATATCAGCCTTTCTTGCCAGATATTTAATAATGACTTTGATATGCACTATCAACATTTAACACTGTTGGAAAGTTCAGTGTCTGCTGAACAACTTTTGCATTTGCATTTTTAGTCTAGCTCTTATAGTTAAAGAGTTATGAACATTTGTTTTCTGTATGGTATTACAAATGGATTTTCTGAAAATGAGCACAGGCTGCACTGTTGTTCCTATGGTGGAATTAAGCAGGCAGCTTTTCCTGAGCTGCTCCGAAGTGAATGAGTTAACTCATTAACCCCAACTATTGTCTCATGGCACCTCTGTGGTTACATCCGAGCGCGCTGTGAGATGATAGTAACTAGATCTTGTTACACCCGATTGCCTTCTCCCAGCGCAAATAACTTCGAAGTCAGATTGCAACTCCACTGTTGAAAATTAAGTTGGAAAAAGTAACTGAACTTTGTCAGTTACCTTGTCAGCTTAATTTTCAGCATGAAGTTACGTGTTGTTCATATTTGATTTTTCCGAGAAATCGGCTTGCAATTCACTATGTACTTTCCTCTCGACGGCAAGCTGATTTTTCTATGCCTATGTGCTTTGTTACAGCTTTGCTTCTCTCATAGCAATGCTGAATGGTCTTGGTCCATTTTTCCTACCGTGCTGGTTTTACTTAGTGGCTGTAGTTAGAAAATAATGACAGTGATTTAACTTCCACACTTCTGTAAACCCCTAGTGCAAAACCTGTTATTCTATCAACTTTCAAAGGTGTGCATCAGCAATGTGGAATTGCCCCTATTTTTCACCATCTTTCCTGCTGTATGAGGTAGCAAATAGACCTCGTATACACCATACATATGTTTGGGCCATTTTTCAAAAAAGAAAAAGAGGTTTTTCTATTTCATTAGTGGCACAGACTGAACTTGGGAAATTATGATGGATATTTCAGTTACAGACTCCATTTCCAAATCGCTGCCAGTTCGTGCTAACCCTGTTATTCTATCACCTTTCAAAGTTAGTATGAGCAATAAAAATTGTCTCTACTTTTGTCCAGCTGTCTTGCTGTAAAAAAAGGAATCCGCTCATTTATGCCCTCCCCAAGTGTCGGTTTTGGTTTCATCCAAGTACTCCATTTCCTGCCATGTTACAAAAGCCTCTCATCTGTAGCCACGATTTGCTTTACATAATTTCTAGCATAACTGTCCAGAAACATTAGGATTCTGCCCAAATACCGTTGATATAGGACTGAAAGCTAAAGTATGCCATTATTTTATGCCCGCTATACAATTTGAAAAGGCTATAGTTTAATAGCAAAATCAATGCATGAAAAGTTTATACATATTTATATAGGGAGCAGAACAGATGTGTAAGTAATCATTGGAGATAAGTGGGGAAATGAACTGTGCATTTTGATGAATTGGGAATGAAACAGGTTGTATGCATACCATGTACGGCACTAGTGTTGGAAATTCCTTATCAAGTGAGAATGTAACAGGCAGTATAGAAGAGTAAAAATTAGGAAGAAGAGTCTGTTGGATGAATTTAAGTTATATACATATGAATCCACTCATTTATGCTCTCCCCAAGCGTCTGTTTTGGTTTCATCCAAATTTTCCATTTCTTCCCATCTTACAAGGACTCTCATCTGTAGCCACAATTTGCTTTACGTAATTGCTAGCATACCATTCAACTGTTCATAAAAATCAGGATTCTGCCCAAATGCCATGGATATAGAACTGAAAGCTAAAGTATGCCATTATTTTATGCTCGCTAAGCAGCCTTTTGCTGTTTAGTGAGTGAAAAAAAAAGTTTGTGTGTGTGGATGCATGTGAGCGAGAACCAGTTCTATAGTCGTTATTTTACACTCGCTAAGCAGCGCTTTTGCTGTTTAGCAAGTGTAAAACTAAAAGAAACATAAAAAGTAAAGAAAAGTTTGTGTGTATTTGTTTCTGTGTGCGTGTGAGTATTTGTGCTTGCATGCAAGAAAGCCTGTGTGTGTGTACCTGTGATGTTCATCGTGTTTCATTGTTGCAGTCATTACACTTGGGTTATCCTGCTGGCAGGCTACCCGCAGTTGGCCTGAATTCCAAAGTCCTGGTCCGGCGTCAGTTGCTGTCACCTCTTCCCTGACGTCCGTGCACCAGGGGTATAAAAGATGCAGCTGACGCCATTTTCTTCAGTCTTTCTTGCCGCGCGGTGCCCTAAGCAAAAGCAGTTCTCAAGTGCCGGTCGGCCGACTCCTGAGATTTTCAAAATTGAATTTCAGATCTGAAGTCTTCTATAAAGCTAAGTACAACGTTGGGGAAACTTTTTTTTCTTGCTCCAGACCGATGTCAGAAAAAGTTATTAATTGTATTTCTTGTAGAAAGCAAATGCCTCATAAGGATTTTCATTCTTACTGTATTCCTTGCCTAGCAGGGGTGGCCCGTGCTATTGGACTGCTGGACTGCAGCCCCCCCCTAGCTGTAAAAAATAAAGAAATTAAAAGAAAATAAAAGATAAAAAAAAAAATTCAAAATTCGCGGACTTCGCGCATGCGCACTAGTCTGGACTGCTGCTGAGACAGTCTGGAGCATGCGCAGACTGTTTCAGTAGCAGTCCGGACTGGGAAACATGTAAGAGCAAGATCCCAGAAGTCTATGCAGTTGTAACTGCAATAGACTGTCCTGGAAACTCGCTGGGAAAACTCATCGGAGTCGGACTGCGACGTCAGCAGTCTGGAGTTTGCTGCAGTCTCGTCTGAGGAAGATCTCGCAATTTGGAGCTGAACGGGCAGGGTCTCGTGTGGAGACATGGATTTTCGCGATTTGGAGCTTGACGGGGTCTCGTGTGGAGCTATGGATTGGATATATGGTACGAAGGGATTGGTTTACAGCTTGGATTTATGTGTGGACGGGGATTTGGAGCAGGTTTTGCAGCTACAAGATCTACTACAGGTAAGGTGTGTGTGTGTGTTTATGTGTTTATGTGTATATAGACCGTTTCTTAATGGTGATGATGGAGAACATTCAGTTAAGGAAGAAGGTACTGTTTCAAAGAGCTGCGTTTCTAAATCAGTAGATGCTGCTCAGACTAATTATTTTTGTGAATAAGTTATTATGGGGTGGTTTGGCTGATGAAGTACAAGAAATGTTAAACCAAGAGGAGCTCTTGACTGGTATGATAGTTTGTTGAGAATGAGATAATGGAAGGGAAATTATGTCAGAATGGGCAGCCTATAACCTGGATGTGCAACTTCCTTTTGTTCTGGTCAGGCCTCAACAGTGGTCAGGCCTCAACAGTGAACTCACAGCATTCTGAAAGGCATACTGCTAAAGGTAGACATTTTATCTGAGGTAAGATCCCTTACAGATTTGACTTTCGAAATTCATAACTTGAATTTAAATTGCATTGATTCTTAGGATGGTCAGAAGAATGACTATATACTACTGTTTTCACTACATGATGAGTTAAAAAAAAGTGACATTACAATTGCTGACAGATTATCCCGCTGTTTAAGATGCGACTTCTCATTTGAAAACATTATGTGCAGATGCTTTTCATCTTACAAAAGTGTGAGTTGACAGAGGTATATGGAATGGTGAGTGGGTCAGTAATGTCATGCTATATAGGAACACTGATATTGTTTCTCATTTACCTGGTGTTTGCATTATAATACATTATAGGAGTGTCTTACATTACTGGGAGACCCCACAATCATGCTAGTTTGTGGACATTTTGATTATTTCATTCAAATATTCCCAGTAAAATGCTATGCATTGTCTAAGTAGTGAGGGCACACTTGTAAAGAATGTCTGATAAGATGCGTCCAGATATTATCAGGAGGGTCATTTGTGGTATGCTTGCAATATTTATCTACAACAAGCTGAGTCTTCATTCTGTGTGGCTATGGGTGAATGTTCCTATCACAGTTTTACCTGGTACTTTAGAGGTTCCTTGGGGAAGGGGCAGGTATGCCTGAGGCAGTATATTGTACAGATGGAATCTGGTTGATGTAGGTTCTGTTGGCTTACCTGATGTGGCTGACTTGGGCTCTAATGATCCTTTAAAATTAAGGGAAGGGAGAGGCAAGAGGTTAATACAGAGGAATCATGTGATGCTGTGGAAGGGTGTGTGTGTGTGTGTGTGTTGGGGGATCAGTTACTATGACAGTACAAATGCATAAGAAGAAAGGTAGACAGCAGCTATGTAAATTAAATAGTAAAGGAATGGTTAATGTTTTCCTTCTTTCTTTGAATGCTAGTATAATCAGATGTTCAATGAGTTGTTAATTTTATATATATATATATATATATATATATATATATATATATATATACACACACACACACACACACACACACACACACACACACACAATTGGTATAAAGGGTGGCAACGCACGATGCATCGGAGACCATCCAGGTGCAAGTAACCATAGACAAGACTGCTCTGCAATTTGTAGCATGCTACAGGCCACCCTCTCAAACTCAGGAAACTCACATAGCTTTCCTGAAAACACTGGAGGGGATAAATGTATCTCCAAACACCATCATACTAGGTGACTTCAACTACCCTAATGTAGACTGGGATCACTACTCAAGCCCAAACACTCTAGCCCAAAGGTTCCTGGAGTTCATAAACTCAAATGCCATGGAACAACTAGCCACCATCCCCACAAGAGGTGAAAACATACTTGATCTCATCATCACGAACATGGGATCACAATGTTCAACACCAGAAGTATACCCCTCACTGGTGAGATCAGATCATAAACTAATCTCACTGGAGGTCCTCATCCCACCCCACCTGAGATAAAAAAGACCACAGTGAAGAACTTCTCAAAAGCCAACTTCACACTTCTAAAGACTAGTGTGGTCTCTTTTAAGGCCCCCGAGCCGGCGGTAAACATTACTCAAGCCGCTGAATCACTTACAAATGCCTTCTACCAGCACCTACAGGACTGCATGGATCAGGCAATCCCAAACAAAACAAAGACTCTTTGTACCAAAGGCAAGCGTCCAGTCTGGTGGACCCCAGCCATAAACAAGCTCTACAACAAAAGGAGGAAGCTACTACAAGATAGAGCAAAATCCTTAAAAGGTAAGACACCTTTGATCATTATAAGTAAAAAACTAAGAGCTCTCATAAAATCATCCAAGGCAAATTTTGAGAGAAAAATCGCTAAGGACTCAAAAGACAATCATAAGGCCTTCTTTAGCTATGTTAGAAACCTGGGGAGAAACTCCCAGATATGCTCAGAATTAGTTCAAAATGATGTGAAAATTACTGAACCTACAGACATTGCCAGTATACTGGCTGACAGGTTCAGTGCAAACTCCCCCCCTCCCCCCCAAAAGGAGAGATATCTATACCCGAGGATTGTAGCCCCCCAAACATCTCTAACGCCCAGGTGAGAACTGCTCTCTCTAAGGCGAAAAACACAGCATCCATGGGACCGGATGGTGTCCCCGGCTGTGTGCTCCACGAACTCAATGAGGAATTAAACCCTCAGTTAGGACAGCTGTTTAATCTCAGCCTCACCTCAGGATACGTACCAAACGAGTGGCGCACGGCAACTGTGGTCCCACTTCACAAAGGCGGTGCCTCCACCGACCCTGGTAATTACCGTCCCATCAGCTTGACAAGCCTGATCTGCAAAGCCATGGAGAGGATCATAATGGAACTCATAAATAAAGACATAGGGAACTTGCAGACTTTGGATCCAACCCAGTTTGGCTTTGTCAAAGGCAGATCATGCCTTTTAAACTTGGTTGACTTTTTTGAAACAGTCACCAAGGCCATTGATGAGGGAAAGGCAGTCCATACAGCCTACCTCGACCTGGCAAAGGCTTTCGACACAATACCCCACTCAGGTATCATTGAAAAACTCATCAGCTTAAATGTAAACCCATACATCACAAGATGGGTTGCAAACTGGCTAAGTGATAGAACCCACAGGGTCAGAGTTGCTGGCGCCATGTCAGACTCAAAGCCTGTCACAAGTGGTGTCCCACAGGGCTCAGTCCTGGGACCACTCTTGTTTGGCATCTACTTTTCTGATGTACAAGCAAACACAGGAGGGTTATGGCTGACAAAGTTTGCAGATGACTGCAAACTGGGCACCATAGTCGAAAACACATCTGACACAGATATCCTTCAGAAGGGTCTCACAGAAACGGATAACTGGTGCCAGAGCCATGGCCTAAAGTTAAACACCAAGAAATGCATAGTCATACCCTTCGGGAAAAACAAGGTTACCCCTAGCTACCATATAGGTGGCAATCCACTGAGCACAGAAGAAGTTATCAGGGATCTGGGGACCCAGGTTGACAGTAACCTTTCATTTGACACTCACGTTGCTAAAGTAGTTAGGAAGACCTTCTACATTGCCCACCTGATCATGAAGGGATTCACATCTAGATCAAGGGAGGTCATCGTCCCCTGTACTCATCACTCATCAGACCAATGATTGAGTACAATGCCCCATTCGGAATGTATCTGACCCGACACCTGCAGCAGCTGGAAAGGCCCCAAAAGTTCCTCACCAAAAGGATAAAGGGTCTCAAAAATATGTCTTATGCTGCCCGACTGAAAGAACTCCAGCTCTATTCAGTCGCTTACCGCTTGCTCAGAGGTGACCTGTGCCTGACATACAAGGCCATGTCAAACCCAGATTTGATGAACATGCTTCACCTCAAAAAATCTAGATCCCAAAGAACTACAAGGGCGGGAGACTTAAACCTTGACATGGTTATTAATAGGACGTGCTGGAGGGACAGATTCATCACCCAGAGACTCCCTATGCTATGGAACAAAATCCCGGTCCATGTGAGGCAGAGCACCTCACTGGCCATGTTCAAGAGAAATCTTGACCAATGGATGGGAGATGGCAGATATACCCCAGGGATTACCTCAGTGTCACTGCTTGACATAGGCACAGCAAAATAATGGGCATAGTTTTCTTCAAACTAAAGGGGTGGCGAAAGCCACAAAAACTCTGGGCTAGGCTTATAAATGCCCTTGGGCAGATAGCCTAGTATGAACCTATGAACCTATGGTTATTAGGTTTCATTCTCACATCCGGAGGGATTAGTTGGAGTTATTATTGTATGGATCCTTGGGGTGGATGTGTGTTCTGAGATTGTATTTTTTCCAGAACAGAGAAATGCAGATTTTCAATGTTACATTATACCAGTGTTGCATGTTTGATTACAATGGAAAATCCTTAAGCTTATTAATGCATATTTAGATCATACTCAGCAATTGCACTCATTTGTTAATGTCAAGTTATTGTTGTTGATTAATATGGATATTTTTGAAAGGGGAACTCAAGTGGGATTTGTATAAGAAAAGTGGTATAAAGGGATGTAATATTTAATTGTACTAGTGTCTGATGGCAGATCGGGATTTAAATATGAGATAGAGATATGGATTTACCCATCACAGGTTTATTTATATACTATGATGTATATTATGTACTGTAGTTATCTTAAGGAAATAAGAGGTGAGAGTTCAGTGACTGGATTTTCCAACCATTGCGCAATATGTGGGGAGTATGGCATTGATATGATGTCTGTACAGGTGGATCAGTGGTTAAAGTGTTTTATTGCTGAGTGGCTGCAGGTGACAACTGGAGAGAATTTTTTTGCCTTTTATGGATGCAACGTCAATGTATAAAACATTTTATGATACCTAGACTCAAAGGTAAATGGCTTTTTAGAAAAAGTACTGGGAGAATGTGATGGGGTGGAATGAGTGAGATGGAAAGATTTCAAGGCTTCTTATTGTGGTATACTGTGAAAGATGAACTCAATATTTCCTGCTGATGTTGCTGGTAGTTTTAATAAAGGGAGAGAATTCCATGAATTAAACGGGAAAAAATGTGTGATTTACTTCATCAGCATCCTTATTTTTTTAGAGTTAAGAACTTGGTTACTTCATTGCTTGGGAAATGTGTGCAGTGGCATCAGAATGTAATTGATGGTTTGATGTAAGTTAATGGTAAATTGAAGGTTTCTAAGGATGATATTCTTTCGGTGGCTTCCACGTATGTCAGATGACAACATACTTTTAAGATTTTGTTGCTCCTATTGATTATATTGCATGGAGACCAGCGAGAGGCTGCAGAAGCCCATTTATGAAGGAGATGGACATGATGTTGAAAATAATTAATAATTATAGTGTTCCTGGAATGGGTGGCTTGGCTATAGCTTTTATACGTGATTGTCATAGAACTATGACAGTTAGTACAGAGGACTAAAGCTCTGAGATGTTAATGATCTATTTCCTGTGCCAATAGTACAGGGTTTGAATCTTTCCACCTTCATTTGCCTGCAGTGTGACATTGAGCAAGTCACTAACCAGACAGTGTTTAATGGCAACTGAGAATTTGGAAGAGGTTCCTCAATGGTCTCCTGGACTGCATGACTAGTAACTACCTATGAAGAAAAGCTACATTACATTTGTTGGCACTGCTCAGTGAAGGGTTATGGACTGGTGTTTCAGAACCTGAAATTGAAGAGTTTTGACTGTATTTATTTGAAAGAAGGGGGAATAAAATAGAGCTGGAAAACTTGTGTTCAGTATCATTATGCAATCAAAATATAAAATATTTAGCAAGATAATGCAGCTGCAGTTTAGGAATGGTGTGTGTGAAGTTTTAAGTGATGGCCTTTTCAGTGCATCTGGAATTTGTGGACAGGATATGTTGGCTCTGATCAAGAAAGTGGTAGATGTTATTCTGTCAGGTACTGATGATAATATTTTGCTGTCATGTGATGTTAGGCTTTTGGAACTTGCTTGGTGATACATTTGTGCATTACAATTAGGTCTGTTTATTCTAGTACTCATGTCAGGTGTTTATTGAATGGCTGGTTGGCTGATGAGGGGATAATAAAAAGAGATATTCAGCAAAGTTGAATCTTAAATGAGGCATTGCTTAATTTGGTCATGCGTGTTCAAATAATCTACTGTGGCATAATCAATGTCATGTTTCTGTCTTTTTTCATTTATTTATTTTTTATAAGAGCCTTTTGTTAAATACTTTTTGTCGCATGCTGATAAGATTGTGATGTTTTGAATGGAGAAAGTTGTGCAAGTATCAGAGAATTGTTTGGGAGCAGTTGGACAGTGGATGAATATGGGTAAGAGTATGGGTCTTGAATTTGTATATTCTGTGAATGTGATTTAATGGCAGATATTTGAGTTTCAGATTTCATACCCTTCAAAAATTCATACTAATGCAAGACCTACTACTATTCTATTAACTTTCTAAGTTTATAAGAGCAATATTTAAAAATTGTCTTTATTTTTGGGCCTGTGTCCCACTTCTATGTATGGCTTTGTCCAGATTTCTTGCTTTGAGGTTGAGAGGTATGAGTGTCAGAGCCATCACAGTCAGCCAGAGACATTTCAAACTGTGACTTACTTGTTGCACTCCACTCCCCATTGTAGTGGCTCTGGATGTGTCCAAGCAAGACAAGGAGCAGTTATGCAGTGTAAGTGTACAGAGTATTCCCCCATCCAAGGCAGACCACAAGTACGACCGTGGCTTTTCATCTGTCATTGATTTTGCAGAATGATCTGGTTTTCTTATTATTCAGAAAATGCATGCTGTTGCAGTGCCCTGTTGCTCTGTATTAAAGTAGCAATGCTTTAATGACCATCAGGTAAGCTAGTCGGAGATTGTAAGATGCAAGTAAGCTTTAGTAAGCATACTGTTAAAGAATTACCAACATTGAAAGCCTTTTCACTGTTGCCATACAGAGCATATTTACATAATTAGATAATGTATAAGCCTTGGGTATTGAAATGCATATGACAGTATTTGTAATAAAGGACAGGATTTCAGTGTTTTCAGAAGCTCATTACATTTGTTGGATACTTGCAGTTATCTTTGCAGGCTTTACCCGTAAACTAAACAGAATGCCAATCTATCATGTGTGGTCCATAACTTGTGCAGTAATCCTTTAAGCAATTTATCTTGAGCTTGTTTTTTATTCGCTGTTCATTTTTTACTTTGATCATTTTTTTCTCCATGAAACAAGTAGATAGTTGTCAGGCAGCAGGTCTTTTTTGGATAAGAAACATTTTTACAAGTGGTGGTATCACAGGAGACTGCTACTTTCAGCATGTTACTTGGTAATTTTATAAAGCTGAATATAAATTATAATTAGAACTGCAGTGCAAGGAGAAGTGGTTTGAGTTGAGTGCTGCTTGTTTTTTTTTTTTTTATACTTGATTTTGACTGGCATTCCAGTAATGTATTTAAAAAGCAGTTTATTTTTCATGCCTCACAACTTTTTGTTTCCCTCTAGATGTTAAGTAAGTTGTCATGTAGCCAATGCATTGAAATATTTTTTCTTCTACACTTTATTTTGTCTTGATTGGATTCTTGTAATGATGGTTTGGCACCCAGGGCAGAGTATTTAATTAAAGTTCCAGTTGTTGTGGTTTTGAGCATAGCTCCACCCCTTTCTAGTTGGTCACACCCCTTCCCATTGGCCCCACCCATTCAGCTGTTTCCTGCAGCCCCCCCCCCCTTTAATTTGAAGTCACCAGCCGCCACTGTTGCCTAGGCCCTGACCACGATGTTGCTAGTTGTAGGTTTTGTGCTAGATTTAACCAACGCACTATTAAGCGTCGGTACAATTTTGCTTTTCATTACTTTGGCCGAAGGTTTAACTATATTAATGCCGTCGGAACAACCGATGACCAGAATTCATAAAAAACGCAAGGAGAAAGAAAAGGGCAGGCATCCGAGGTCCAAAACTGATGAAGCCTCTTCCAGGCCAGTCGCCAGTTCGCCGGTGCTCAGTGAGGCGCTTTCGCAGCCCCTGACTCCCGCTACCTCAGAGCCACAGGCCGCCTCCGACTCCCACGTGGAGACAACTAGGCCTCTGGATACTCAAGGTATTGGCCCTTCGGAAACTAATCCGTCACATGGGTCTGGAGCCGCTGAGCAGGCATCGGCTTCTGAGGGTATTTCCACACCTACACAACTTTATATCAAGCCTACTTCAGCATCCAAGACAAAGTCTAAAACAGTTTTAAAGACAAGGAAACAAGTACAGCATTCTCCAGGACAGACTTCTATGCCTAAGAAACAGATGCTCAAAATGGTCGAAGACCTAATTACTTTGATCAGGGATTCCCATCCCCCTCCTGATAAGAGGCCTAGGCAAGATACTGAATATGATTCCTCTGATCAGGTTTCCATTTCCTCTGATTCCTCTTCAGACCAGGGATATTCTATTCCTCCCTATAAGGATTCTGATGCTGAAGAATCTATTCCTTTAGCTTCTCCTCCTGATGATTGCTCATTTGGGGAAACCCTGCATACCATGAGGGAGCATTTCCACTGGGAGAGCCAAGATTATTCAGATTCTAAGAAAAGGCTTAGAGACTTTCTTCTACTACCTCAGCACATACCTCTTGCAATTTCACCTGTTCTAGACATTGTAGATTATGTATTTTCAGAGTATGGCCTGTCTCCTGACTCTTTACCTCCTGCACCTGTTAAGCCGGGCAGATACTACAGGGCTCCAGATTCTCATACATTTCTATACAAAAACCCTGCTGCTGACCCAGAAACTACCTCTCAGGGTCCCAAAGGGGTCAAGGCTGCTACTGCTAAAAACTCTGTCCCCTCAGAGATTCTAGGGCACTGGACAGATGGGGGGAAAAAAGTCAACACTTCTGCTACCTTGGCTGTAAGGGCTTTAAATTGTCAGTTTCATATGCTCAAATATCAACAATACTTAATGTCTTTGTTAAAACAGAAAATGTTGACAAATTCTGAATGTTCTGAGAACAAAGATTTGCAGGATTTATTGCATGTAGCTTAACAAGTGGGAAAGCATACTTTGCAATGTGGTTATGATTTCACTAGAGGCCTCTTGCAGGGCCGCTGTAACAGGTTCTGTTATTAGAAGGCATGCTTGGTTAAAGGAACAGACTCTGCCTGATCATGTTAAAGCAAAATTATTGGATGCTCCATTACAGCATGATACTTTGGTGTTAAGGCAGAAGAGGTGTTGAAGAAAATGGAGGATAAAGCTAAATCTATGCAGTCAGTAAAGGATTTCTTACAGGTACAGCCACCCAGATTTAGCAGGAACTGGCCTTCTAAGAATTGGTCCTTTCCCGTGTCAGACAGGCCACAAAGAGGCAGATACAGATGCCCTAGAGGCGGGCAACAGCCCTAGGGCTCGTACAGGCCCAAACAATGGGGTGCTTCTACCTCCAAAAGCAGAGAAGACAAATCACAGCCATATAGGAAACAGTCCCAATGACTTCCCTCTGCCAATGCCAAGCATTTTTCTCTTGGCAGCATCCTTAGGGGGAAAGCTAGCACTTTTTTCACAAAATTGGCACGCAATCACACAGGACAAATGGGTCCTAAACATAGTCTCTCAGGGCTACAGGTTCCACTTTCACACCCTTCCAAAGGCAAAAAAGGTATGCCAGAGCTGCCACACAATCAATGGGCAGAGGCCCAAAAACAAATAACATCTCTCATGGACATGAAGGCCATTCAGACTGTGCCACAACAGGGGCAGGGACAAGGATTTTACTCAAGACTTTTCCTAGTACCAAGAAAGGACAAAGCATGGAGACCAATTTTGGACCCGTCTATTCTAAATACTTATTTGGACGTACCAAAATTAAAAATGTTGAGACTGCAACAGTTTCTACCCATACTGGGAAAGAAGGCTTGGCTTGTAACTTTGTACCTCAGAGGCATACCTGCATGTCCCAATCAGACAATCTTGCAGAAGATCCCTCAGATTCATAGCTGGTTCAATGCACTACCAATTCTCTGCGCTGCCCTTTGGCTTATCTACTGCGCCCAGGGTCTTCACAAAATTTCTGGCACCAGTAATTGCATTTTGCAGACAAAGAGGAATACAAATATATCCCTACTTGGATGACTGCCTTATTCAAGCAGAGACCAAAGACATTCTACTAAAGCATCTGGCGTTTGTAAAAAGAATACTAATTTGTTTAGGGTACACAGTAAACGAAAAGAAATCAAAACTAGTACCCTCACAAGAGATAATATTCCTGGGTGCAAGCTTGAATACAACTGCCCAGATGGCTTATCTCACGCCAGACAAACAAAGGCAACTGACTTCTTACTTCGAAATGTTGGCAACAAAGACCCAGTTATCTGCAAGAAAAATTCTGCAGGCTTTAGGCTTCATGGCATCCTGCATTCTGCTAATTCCATATGCAAGACTGCATATGAGGAAACTACAATGGTATCTAAAAAGTATTCGGACTCAACTTTGTCACAGCCTGGAAACATTAATTACCCTTATTCCCTGCCTGCAACAGGAGTTTCGATGGTGGGCACAGGCCTGTCACCACAACAAGGGACAGCCATTCATTCTACCCACGGCCAGGCAAACACTAACAGATGCTTCAGATTATGCCTGGGGGGCCCACATGGCAGGAAAATGTATTCAGGCCAGCAAGCCAAATGCATCTTCATATTAATCAAAAAGAGATGCTAGCTGTTCAGAATGCCCTGACAGCCTTCAAGGATCTACTTCATCCAGGACAACTGCTGGTAAAGACGAACAATACTACAGTCATGTGGTACATAAACAAGCAGGGAGGCACACATTCCTACCCCTTCTGCAGACAAGCCATGACTTTGTGGAACACAGTATTGATTTATCAAGTACACCTGCAAGCACAATTCCTGCCAGGAAAAATAAATACTCTGGCAGACACATTAAGCAGAAATCTCAAGGATCCTCATGAGTGGAAACTAGATCCACAAATCTTCAGCATGATCACAAGGAAATGGGGATGCCCAGACGTAGATCTGTTTGCCTCCCCGCACAACTGCCAACTACAGAGATTCTGCACAAGGACTTATCACAAACAAGCATGGAAAGTGGATGCCCTATCATTCAGCTGGAAAACCCTTACAGTATATGCCTTTCCTCCACTGCCTCTCCTCCCCAAGGTACTCCTAAAGGTCAGATAAAAGAAGCTAAAAATTATATTGATTGCCCCAGACTGGCCACGCCAGTACTGGTACCCAGTCCTAAAGAGCTTGTCTCAAGGCCCAGCCTGGACATTACCTCAAATTCCTCATTTGCTGACCCAACAAAACAATCAGATCCTGCACAGCCAACTCAGAACCCTAAATCTGGCTGCATGGTTGATAACACACCTCTCTCTAAAGCAGTTATGGATGTTATTTTGGAGGCCAGGAGGCCCAGCACCAGAAAATCTTATACAGAAAAATGGAAGAGATTCTGTGCTTGGAACCAGGCACAAGGAATGGACGCGCTTGTACCAAATATTTCTCAGATTTTACAATACCTAACTGAGATGCTGGACAAAGGCCTATCCTTCTCATCAGTTAAGATCCATGCCTCTGCCATTTCAGATCATTACAATACGGATCCACCTATTTTTTCACATCCACTGCTAAGGCAGTACCTCAGAGGGGCCAAAAACATAAGACCTCCAAGGAGAGCTCCAAAACCTGCATGGGACCTCAATTTTGTCTTGGAAAAGCTCACACTGCCTCCTTTTGAGCCAGCCAATACAGCTGAGATAAAATACTTATCATGGAAAATAGCTCTGCTCCTAGCAATAACCTCAGCAAGAAGAGTCTCAGAGTTACAGGCACTAATGGCTGTGGAACCTTTTATTATTTTCCATCCAGACAGGAATTCTCTAAGGACAAACCCAACATTTATGCCTAAGGTAGTGTCTAGTGTGGCTCTTAACCAAACCATTCATTTGCCTACCTTTTATCCAAGCCCACAGAATAAGGGGGAGAGACGTCTGCATTCTTTGGAAATACACAGACAGCTACGCTTCTACTTGGACAAAACTAAAGCCTTCAGAAAGACTGAGCAACTCTTAGTGGCATATGCTGCAGGATCTCAAGGAAAAGCTATTTCAAAGCAGACTATTTCAAAATGGATAGCCCATTGCATTCATTTCTGCTATTCACAACATGGCAAATCAGTGCCTAAGGGAATTAGGCCACACTCAACCAGAGCAGCAGCCACTTCAGCAGCCTTCCTCAGAGGAGTACCAACCAAGGACATTTTGGAGGCTGCAACTTGGACTTCAGTGCACACTTTTACAAAGCACTACCACTTACCTCTTTACTCTAAATCCAGAGCAGGCTTCACCACTGCAGTTCTGCAGAGCCTCATAGCCACTCCTAGTTCTATCTAGGCCCAGCCACCCAACCTCAGCTTTGGGATTCAACCCAAGTGTAATGACTGCAACAGTGAAACACGATGAACATAGTTCAGTTGTGTACCTACCATAAATGTAGATGTTCAAGTGTATTCACTGTTACTCCCTCCATCCCCTTTTCTTTGCTGGGACTTATCTGTACTTCTCTATTCTATACAACCTATGTGGTGTATTTGCTTGTAGATGAAGGTAATGTTTATGTTAGTGCATGCTTTTTTATGAGCAGAATTTTTAGCCTACCCTTTTGGGGGCACCTGACATCTGGGGCAAGAAAAACTGAAGAAAATGGCATTGGCTGTATCTTTTATACCCCTGGCGCACTGATGTCAGGAAAGAGGCGACAGCAACCGATGCTGAACCAGGACTTTGGAATTCAGGCCGACTGCGGGTAGCCTGCCAGCAGGATAACCCAAGTGTAATGACTGCAACAGTGAATACACTCGAACATCTACATTTATGGTAGGTACACAACTGTACTTTTTATCACCACTCCACATACTCATATGTAACATTGTTTTTGGTGTGCTGCTAACTCTGTTTTTGGGGAATGCTTCATGTGAGGATGTTTAATGTTATGTATACTTTTCTGATGTCAGCAGCATTCTGAATGTGTGTGTGTGGGGTTGGTGTTCACAGTGACTGCTTACACTTTATAGAAACATTTATCTTTCCCCCTTCCTACATTTTCTTTTGTTGCGTTTCATCAGCTGATTTGGACTATAAGATTTGGACTAAAATTCAAAAGGTTATATAAAGGGAGGGTGGCCTAATGGTTAAGGTGTTTGCCTTACAAACACAAGTTGTAGGGTTTGAGTCTCACAAGGGTTAATTGACTAGGCTTAAAATTGCTTGCAAGGGCAGTTAGCTTAGTACTAACCTATGAACCTATAATTTGAATTTTTTTTTTGTTTGAGACTGGTTAAAACACAATATCAGCTTATATCACAGAATGCTATGTCTAGCCTTAAAACATGTGTTGCATAGTCCTGGTACATCTTTATGAAAGTGGCTATGTGATTTAGCCATCATTCGTTTGAGAAAGCAAGTACACATCTACTGTTACATGGGAGCAACCTGCTTGGAGTTGTAGTGCAGTAAGCACTGAGTGCGTTTTAGGGTTGTTGGAGTCAGTGCGTCATGGGTTGAAATTGCAGATTTGTTGTATTGTCCCATAGAAGTAATCGTTCGTACCCCCCCCCATTTTATTTGACACTGAGTTGTGTCTCTAGGTACATATTGATACAGTTTCTGTCTCCTGTGCATAGTGTTACATGTTTTTTTCTCCCTAAATAAATAAAAAGGCCGTTGTGAGGAAAAAGGTTAGGAAAATTTCTGTTGGGTTACTACCATATATGTTGCTGAAAGTTCACCTAGCTAATAAGGTGGGTTTAGCATTATTTTTCAAACATTTACTATCTTGTTTTAGTGGAACTGTTTGATTTGTGGTGATATAAGATGTCTTAGACTATTTGATCCCTAATGATATGAAAGGTAAGGTATGGTGACCCCCTAAGGAGTCTGTAGGGGACTAGATATAGACAGTGCTTCCAGCCTCTCCTGGTAGTTGTTGCCTTTTAATTTTTTGATCTTTTTATTTATGAACCTCAGGGTTTTTCCTGTTCCTTTATTGTCCTGTAGCACATCATGTTCTTTAAGTCCAGAAATAGTTCTGCATATCGTATAATAAGAGATACTGATAAGTGGCACTTTGGGGACTCTGTTTATTTATTTATTTTACATTTGTTAACCGGGGGTGTCTGACTGAGCCAAAAAGGCCCTTTTTCAGCAGAGGCCCGGGGAGAAAAGCTCCACAAAGAAAAATTACAGACACATTTAGTTATTTAGACATAATCAGTATACACACAAATTACAAGAGACATGTTTTTACAGTGGCATGCGGCACAAACAGTTACAGTGGAGAGAACAATCAAAAAAATATTAATTTTAAAAATAAAGGTAAGTAATACATTTGTGGTGTATAGCTGAACTTTGGAATGTAGGTAGAATACATACATAGTACACAGGTACAGTACATACATTGCAGATTAGCCAGTGTTTGTGAGTAAGATTGAAAAACTATTATAAATTGCTCTAGATTTAGTATGCATATGTTATCCGCTTTACTAGCCTGGGGAGCAATCATGGCACTGCCAACTTTGCTTGAGATGTTGCCTGATGAGGTCTTTAAAGGAGGCTTTGGATGATGTGTTTTGAATGCTAGTAGGGACAGAGTTCCATTTTTTAGCCACCGAACTACTATATAGTGCATCTCCAAAGCTATTGTAGCTGTTGGTGACTTCTAGTAGTAGTTTGCTTGATGATCTAAGAGGCCTTTTGGCTGAGTGATGTTGTACTAGGTTTTTGAGGGCAGGACACTTATTGGGGAGGTAATAGATAGAATGACAGAGGCAGAGCTGATTGTAGGTTAGGAGGTTGGGCAGTTCAAGCCAGTGGAGCTGTCTCAAAGCAGTACAATGATGAGTTCTATATGAGCAATTTGCAGCAAAGCGGGCAATTCTGTTATAGCAAGCTTCCATTTTGCTTAGTTCAGTTTTGTTGAGATTAGTCAGAATGGGAGATGCATAGAGTAGGGTGGATAGAAGTTGGGAGCGAGCAATGGCTGATCTTGTGTTGTTGGTAAGAAATGGTTTGATACGGTAGAGTGACCCCAGTTTGGCATGTACTTTTTTAATAGTTAAGTTCAGATGACTATCAAATTTTAGGTGGGAGTCTATGGTTATTCCCAATAGCTTAGCCTGTGGCACTGGAGCAATTGGAGTAGCATTTGTGGAGTAGATAGTGAATTGACTGTTAGTGTTTTTGTTAGAACTGGTTATAATCATAAGCTGAGTTTTCTTTGGATTGAGGATAAGTTGGGCTTTGGTAAGGTAGTTTTCAACGTCAGAGAATGCTAGTTGAGTTGTTTGCAGGAGGGTGGGAATGTTTTGTGCAGCACAGATTAAGGTAGTGTCATCTGCATACTGAATTATAGATGCATGCTGTGTGGAGGTGTTGAGGTCATTTGTGAAGACTGTGAATAGTAGTGGTCCTAAGATAGAACCCTGTGGGACTCCTATAGTTATGGGCAGCTGAGGAGAAAGAGAATTTTCCCATTTCACAGCTTGGTACCTGTCAGTTAAGTAGCTTTGGAACCAGGTAAGAGTGGAATTAGATAGATGATATTGGTTTAGTTTGTTTAGCAGGATTTGGTGTGAGACTGTGTCAAATGCTTTGGACATATCCAAAAAAGAGTTGACACTTGCAGGCCTTCATTTTTGAGACTGTTTACTGTGTCTGTGAAGCAGAGGAGAGCTGTAGTGGTACTATGGGCAGGTCTGAAACCATGCTGAGTAGGTGACAGGATGTTGCAGTCTAGGAGATAGTTTAGCATCTGGGTATGGATGCATTTTTCTAGGATTTTGGCCAGGGGGGAGAGTAAAGCAATGGGTCTGTAGTTATTAAGTTCAGTGGAGGTCCCGCCTTTATGTATGGGTGTAACATAGGATATTTTCCAGAGTTTGGGCACATAGTTTTCAACAATTGATCTGTTTATGAGAGTGGAGACTGGGATAGCAATAGCATCTGCTGTAAGTTTCAAGAAATAGCTGGGGAGTAGGTCGGCTGCTATTGATGAGGTTTTTAGTTTGGAGAGCATGCTTTTGATTGAAGTGGTGGAAACTGTTTTGATTGCAAAGCTTGTATTAGTGTTATTTGTGTTGGGGGGATAGTGAGGAAGGAACTGTCCTGTGATACTAAGGATAGAATTGAGTTCACAAAGTGGGAGTTGAATTGTGTTTCGATGGGAACTTTAGTGTCAGGGGTGGTTGGTTTGGGGGTAGCCTTTTGGGTGGATTTTAGTAGCTGGTTTACATTTTGCCAAAATTTTTGCGGATTGTGTTGGTATTTAGTTTGTAATGTTGTGTAGTAGGATTTTTTGTCCAGCCTAATGCATTTTTTTGCACGGTTGCACAGTTCTTGGTACTTAATTAGGCTTTGTGTTACTTTGTTTTTTTGATAGTAACGCCAGGCAGTGTCTCTGGACTTGAGGATTTGTTTGGTTTCTTTACTGAGCCAGGGATTTGTAGAGGTTCTAACCTTGATTTTGCGCAATGGAGCGACAGTGTCTAGGTGTTGTAGAAATATGCTACAGCCTGGTCAAGTGGGAGAGTTTTTAGGGGGGTCCAGTCACAGTTAAACAGTAAACTGTTGAGGACCTCAAGAGAGAATTTTTTTGTGTTTCTGGTGGATATATAGTTAGTGGTTTTGCATATGCTTGTTCTACTACGTATAAAGTATATTATGTTGTGGTCACTTAAGGTGTCTGGGAGACTGCCTGTGTGAGGGTACAATGTGGGGTTGCTAGTTAGGACCCAGTCAAGGACTTTGAAGGACAATATGGCTTAAATAGTCTGATGATCACAGTGGGAGTTGGGAAGACAGTTGACAGGTGATCCTGTAGAGAATAGTTGCTCAGATAAGGCCATAAAATCCAAGACAAACTCAGTTCACCACACCATGGAAGAATATATACTTTTTTGGAGTCTTTGTTTCTTTTACTTTTCTCAGAGACCTACAAATTGTACAAATAATTTACTACTGCATGTGTAGGGGGCAGTCTGTTGTATTGTAGCAGCCCAGTGCAATTCAGCATGGTACTCATTACTTTCACTACTTTGGTAACAATCTCACACCGGGTACATATACTGGTGATTGGCTTTGTGTGGGAAGGGGTGAGGAGTTAAGACATGCTATAAATATATTTTTTCCTGGTTCCTGTTTGTGTGCCAGTTTGGCTGTGCACTGGGTGAAATACGACTTTGTTCCTAACCTCTGTAGTTTGCCTACAATGCTCAAGTGGGATTTTCTGTCCAATGTCTTGGCCAAGTCAGAGCAGGCAATGTGTACCATTTTTCCTTCATCCATTGCTTTGGTTACTCTCTCAAACAAGTCCACCATGTTGCATGGACATAATCTGCCCTTGATGAAACCAGACTGGTTTCGGTCCAGTGTCTGGAGGTTTACTATATCCTATATATATAGGCCCCCCTCAGTAGCCATCTGTTCATGGACTGCTGCAGGTGCTGTCCTCTGGGCCGATGAAATCATGTCAGTAGCCCTGTGGTGCACCTGCTGTATCCCTGAAGCACGACACCTGTTTGGAAGCTACAGTTAAATAGTAATTCCAACGGCCTGGATAGGTCATGTTTTATATTATTTAGAAGGCATCCATGGGTTATTGTCTTTGCCCATTGATGTGGTATTCTTAGCTTAGAGAGAGCATTATGTACCTGTTCCTTAGTGATACTAGGGTGAGTTCCATTTCATGGTATTTCCTTGAGGGTGCATTGCGCTGGAGAAGAGGGTTAAAGTTGCAGCTGAATTTATCAGCAAGGAGATTTGCTGTATGTGGTGGCTCAGTATTCTAGATATAATATTTCATTGGTGTATCAGGGAAGTGCTTCTGCAAACATGGTCAGACTGCTGAAGTGAGCGTTGGGCAAAAAAGTTTATTGTGTCATTTTGGAGCTTATGCATACACAACAGAAACAACTGATGGGGTTACTGGGGGAAAATAATTCATTAGTGTGTCATGGAAAAGCTTTTGCATAATTGGAAAATCCATTTGGCCATTTTATTGTCCTAGCATCTGGCTGTGTTATACTGATTCACTGGCTTACTGTAATTCATAACATGCTGTCAGAACCTCTTCTATGAGCTGATTTATTTGTTAGAATATTGCAGAAGAAATACGGTGTAAAAAACATCGGTTATCTTTGCCTCAGGGTTTCAGAGATGATTATGATAAAGTTTTTTTTTTGTTGCCAGCTTTCAAGTGTTTACGTGAATTAACTGGGAACAAATTAAACAAGACTGGAATTAATAGCTGGTGGATAACAACAGTGCTCATAAATATATCCAAACTTTCTGAACATATATTCTGATTTAGTGTTTCTTTCTATTGAATAATGTCTGGGTGGTGTGTGAGGCTTGGTGAAATATGCTTTATTGCTGATTGTTGGCACCGTTCAACCAGATATTTTGGACAATATTTCTGCCTATTTCACTGCTGTGTCTTATTGTAACCAGAGGGATGGTTAGGTGAGAAAATTAATTACTATTTTTTGGAGTAATTCTTACACAGATCAACCAGATAAATTACACGTCTGCTTGTAATACTCTTTCTGATTAGACTTAGTAGTTGACTGAGATAAAAGTTATTACTTGCAGACTACTACCAGCATGGAACTACCATATATTTTGGGCAATATTCGTGCTTTGTCATTCATGTGTGGAATTTAGGTGGGAGGAAGGGCTTGGTAATATACAAGTGTTGTACTATTTTTACTGAATTACTCATGTGCTCTTCTAACAGATGATAATGAGTCTGTGTTACATAACAGCTGCACAAGGTAATATAATGAATGCCTACTCAACAGGTTATGTGCAGCAATTATCACCTGTGTCTGAGCATGCATACCTTTGCTGTAATGGAGTTACAATATATTACTGAGTCGTCATCTCTTTTCAGGTAAAATTCTCAGCAGCTGCCACTGTCATTCACATAAGTAGAAGTTATCACTTTGATGAATGCACAAACCAGATTTGGATTTTTGTCTACGTGCACTAATTTCAAGCCACCCTGCCTTTCTCATTTTTCCAATTTGTTTGATACAAAGTAAAGTCCCCATTGTGGTTATGTGCTTCATATTTTTGTGAACTACTGCAATTGAACATCATATCATGTAGTAATTTCCTACAGATATCACAGTTTGTTCAGGACTTGGGTTATGGAAATTATGATTTTTTTTTCATATTTTGGTAAATAATTTTGCTAGGGAACAAGTAATTGTGCTAAGTAATACCCATTTTGAAGACAGTGTTAGTCTGTATAACATGGTAAAAGAACTGTGCCTGTGGGTTGTACAGATTCCAGTTCGTTTTGGACTTGGGCTATGAAAGTTATGACATTTTTTCATATTTTGGTAAATAACTTTGCTAGGGAGCATATAATTGTGTATCACTGCGTACAACATGATAAAAGAACACATGGCTGTTTCTCCTGTTCCTAAATTTCAGAGAAACTAGTCCAGTAAGCCAGCTTTTGTTCATAGGTAATCTCACCCTCTTCCCAAAGACAAAAAAGGGTGGCAAGCGGTCTCCTCCTGCTAAGTCTACTCAGACTTCAGGGACTCGGAAGTCTTCCTTTCCAGGTAAACTAGATGCTGTCTGTTTCTTCCCAGCCACATTCCTTTTTCTCTTCACCTGTCTGACTTCCTGTTTGGCTACAGATTACTCAGGATTCCTGAGTTATGTTCATTATTTGTCAGGGGTATTTCATGGTGTGGAAATCCTTTTCCCCTGTTTATGGGCATTCCTCAGCCTCCTCGGGAACAACTCCCCTTTTTCCTAGAGGTGTTTTGAGACCTTTTGACTATTCAAGATGTGCCTGTGTCCCAAAGGGGAGGAGGGACTTTACTTCAGGATGCTCCTAGTACCCAGAAAAGAGGGTGACCAATTCTAGACTTCTCTCATCTAAACACTTTTCTGAAGGTGCACACTTTTCAAATGTTTTCCCTTCAGACTGTGTTCCCTCTTTTGCTTCCTGAGGCTTGTATGGTGTCTCTAGATCTCAGGGATACTTGGCTCCATATTCTGATTCATCCTGTTTTCAGGAAGTTTTTGCATTTCTGTGTTGCTTTCTGGCATTTTCATTTCTCTGCTTTGCCCTTTGGCCTTTCTACCGCACCAAGGGTATTCACCAAATATCTCACTCCTGTGATTGCTTTTTGCAGGCTTCAGGTGATCCAAGTATTTCCCTCCTAGGATGGCCTGTTGTTTCAGGCATTCTCTTCAGAGATCCTGCTCCAAAATCTCTATTCTGTCATCTTTCTTAAGTTCATAGGTGTGTATTAGGCTAATGGCCCTGGAGCCTTTACAAGCCTAGCCCATAGAAGTGCCGTGACATTGTGCCGCCCAACGTTAGTTTCCAGTGCCTCTATCAAGTAGAGCCATTGGAGTGACCCCCCCCCCCCAGGGTGAACTTTCCATTTCCCATCGACTCATCAAGATTTCTCTTAGAGTGCCAGTGAGGTGCTCTGCTTGACATGTATGGGAAGTCTATTCCAGAGCATGGGCAGTCTGGGTTATGAACCTATCCCTCCAGCATGTTCTGTTGATTGTGGTAATGAGGTTGAGGTCTCTGGAGCATGTGGTGCAGAGGGATTGGGATTTCATTAGATGTAGCATTTGTAACAGAGCTGGGTCAGACATAGGTTTGTAAGTCAAGCAGAGATCGCCTATTGGTAGACGATATGAGATGGAGAATACCTGGAGTTCTTTGAATCTGTCCGTGTAGGACATGTGTTTAAGCCCTCGGGTCCTCTTCGTGAGGTACTTTTGTAGCCCCTCCAGCTGTTGCAGGTGTCTAGTGAGGAACATCCCAAATGGGGCTTAATACTCTACGATTAGTCTAATGAGGGAAGACTAGAGAGAAATGATGACCTCTTTCTTCCTAGATGCAAAACCCTTGGTAATGAGATGTGCCACATAGAAGGACTTTCTTTCTGACCACAGTGCCAATGTGGTGGTCAAAAGAGAGGTTGCTGTCAACCCATGACCCCAAATCTCTTATAATACCTTCAGTGTTCAGTGGACTCCCATTGATGTGGCAATTAGTGGGAACTGAGTTTTTCCCGAAGGAGATGATGCATTTTTTGGTATTAAGTTAAGGCCATGGTTTCAACACCAGTCATTGGTCTCAGTGAGGCATTTCTGTAGGATGTCTGCATAACTTGGGGAGTTGTTAATGGCTGTCAGCTTGCAGTCGTCTGCGAACTTGGATAGCCAGAGTCCCTTTGTGTTGGCCTGGACTTCTGAGAAGTAGATGCCAAACAGAAGATGACCCAGGACCGATCCCTGTGGGACTCTACTCGTGACTCATCGGCAGTCTGACTTGGAATCCGCTACTTTCACACTGTGGGTTCTATTTGTGAGCCAATTTGCAACCCACCTAACAATATAGGGGTTGATGCCTAGTTTGGTGAATTTGTCAATACTTCCTGAGTAAGGAATGGTATCAAAGGCCTTGGCCACATCGAGGTAGGCTGTATGAACTGCCTTACCTTCATCCACAGCTCTGGTAACTGACTCAAAAAAGTCAACCAGGTAGGCATGATCTACTTTTCACAAAACCAAATTGCATGAGATCTAGAGTTTGGAGATTCCCTATGTCCTTGTTAATTAGGTCCATGATAATGCGTTCCATAACCTTACATGTCAGACTCGTCAGACTAATGGGGTGGTAATTTCCAGGGTCTGTAGTCTCTCCTCCTTTATGGAGAGGGATGACTGTAGCAGTGCATCATTTGGTAGGGACAAAGCCTGATGTGAAGTTGTGAGTGAACAGGTCACACAGATGTGGTGCCAGTTCACTTTGTAATTAATGTAGAACACAGCGAGGGATATTGTCTGGTCCCATGGAAGCTGTATTCTTGGCCTTGAACAATGCAGCTTTAACCTGTGCTGCAGTAATGCTGGGTGCCTGACATTCCTCCGGTATTGAGATTGAGATTAGTCCTTTGGGGAGGAGAGAGGGGGTAAAATTGGGTCTGAATCTGTCAGCCAGTATGTTAGCAATATCTGTTGGCTCTGTATAGCAGGTACCATTGTGCAGTAACTCAGAGAAAATCTGGGTGTTGCTCTGGAGATTCTTGATATAACTATAGAAGGCTTTGTGGTGGTTTTTAGTGTCTGCTGCAATTCTGCCTTCATAGCTGGCTTTGGAGGTTGTGATGAGAGATCTCAACCTTTTGTTGAGACTAAGGGAATTTTTCCAGTCTTGGGACTTCACCTTTTTCTGCAACAGTTTCTTCCTTCTGTTGTACAGTTTATTAATGGCAGGGGACCACCAGATTGGCTTCCTTTTTTTGGAGGAGAGCGTCTTGGTTCTGTTGGGTATGGCTAGTTCCATGCATTTGTGTATGTGTTCATACAGTGCATTGGTGTATCATTCAGCAGTCATGCAGCTATTTTCCAATGAATGCAGTGAAATTAGCCACCTCTATTTTTAGGAGTCCAAAGTCAGCTTTGGAGATGTTTTTCATGATGGATACCTTTGCGGGCGGTGTGTGTGAGATGTGGATTTCCATGGTGATTAGTTTGTGGCTGGATCTAACCAGGGAGGAACTGACTATTGGTGTAGAGCAACGGTTGCCCATGTTGGTAATAACCAGGTTAGGATGTTGTTTCCTCTGGTGGGGCTAATAATGAGCTGGTCCAGGGCATTGGAATTGATGACTTCCAGGAAGCATTGGGCCAGTGAATTGGTGCATGAGTAGTTTTCCCAGTTGATGGAGGGGTAGTTGAAGTCACCTAGTATGAGAGTGTTGGGTTGGATCTTAATTTCCAGGGTGCTTAGGAATGTGGAGTGAGAGTCTTTGGACATGGTTGTGTACCTATAGCAGGCTACGACCTGAATCTGCCATCTTAACCCAATGTTAGTTGTACCTGGAGCATCTCAGATGCGTTATGCTGAGCTACTAGTTTGGAGGTGTGCATATCCTTTATGAATATAGAGACACCAACGCATTTTGGAGCTTTGGTCCATGTTCTGGGGCTGAAAGGTGTCGAATGAGTTATAGCCTGGTAGCACAGGGGTGCTTTCTGCTGTGCTTTAAACCCCCAGCTCTTCTTCAGAGCCTGGGGTTTTATAGTAAACTTCAGTCGTCTCTAACTCCTTCTCACGACGATGTTTTTCTGGGTTGCAGGATTCAGATGGTGACAATGCTTGCACCTCTGCCTCTTCCCAAGGTCTTAACTTTCATTTCTTTCTTTCAAACTTATTTCTAACTCTTTTTTCATTGACTTCTGTTACCACCAGTGAGTTTTTGAGAGCTCTGGGTTTCATGGCGTCCAACATTCTGCTGCTCCCTCTGGCCAAACTTCATATTGGGAAAATGTTAGTGGTTTCTGAAGTCAGGGTGGCTCCAACATGCTCATTCTCTATACTTTCTAGTTCTTCCTCTTCCTTGTCTCAGACAGGAACTTCACTGGTGGATTCAGCAACTGTCTCTGAATCCGGGTATTCCTTTTCATCCCCCTCTTCCTTCGCAGGAACTGTTCACAGACGCTTCAAAACATGGGATGGGGGGCAAGATTTGGCTCCCTGAAAGTACAGGGGGTGTGATCACCTCTTCAGCAGAAGGAGCACATCACTGTCAGAGTGAGAGCTCTTCTGTTCTCTGTTCAGGCCTTTCATCCTCTCTTCTCTCCAGGGCCTGTCAAGATTTTCATAGACAATACCACATTGATGTGGTATGTCGGCAAACAGGGAGGAACGAGATCCTATCTTCTTTGCTGGTTGGCATTTCTTGTATGGGATCCTTCTGTCAGTTATCAAATGACTCTTCAGGCAGTCTATATCCCTTATGGTCAAAACACTGTGATAGACACCCTGAGCTGGTCCTTAACTCAGTCCCATGAATGGATGCTTCACAGGGATGTGTTTCTGGATATTATCCATCAGTGGGGTACTCCTCAAGCAGATCTTTTTGCCTTAACTCAGAACAGACAACTTCCTCTATTTTCTGACAGAGTCCCAGGTTCTCTGGTATAAAATCTAAAAAAGGAGGTCCCAGCAGTTAAAGAACTTCAGGCAAAGCAAGCAAACGTAAAACAAAAACAGTCAGAAGTCCACCGTTCTTAAGAAAGTGCACTTTAATAAAGCAACAAATAAAATGCAGTAAAACAAAGCTTTAGAGTTAATACTCTTCCTCAGTGTTACATAAAAAGTAAATAAATGCACTTCGTATATACACCAAACACAGCCAGTCATTAAAAAACACCCTTAATGGCAATTAGTGATTTAAAGTGCCCCATCATAAATACAAGTAACTTCCTAGACAAACAGTGATGTACATCCTTACATTAAACCAAGTCATGTTTATCTTTTAAAACAGGTTTAATACTGACAGTACCATTTAAACCTGGTGCATGATCTGCTCTAAAAAACGTATCTGTCTGTATTCAGCTAATTCAGTTTTGTTGGCTAGATCTCCCCATTTTTATTTGCAGCTACCACTTGCAAAATCCTAAACTGAAACTTATGCTCAAAACCTAAACTAGCCACATACTTCGCTAAAGCATTAGTATGGACATTCCAACGAATGTCCGAAAGATGGGAACTTATTCTTCCCTTCAACTTTTTATTTGTCTTGCTGATCTAAAAACACTGGCAGGCTATACAATTCGTGAAGTAAACCACATTTTCTGTAATACAGGTACCCGTAGCCCTAAACTCTAACCTCTCTTGGCTGAGGGGATGTACAAAATATAAATCCGTATTAATGTCCTTACAATGTGTACAATTGTGACAAGGTTTAGTACCCAATTTCATTAAAGGTCTCTTCATTATCTTGTTCTTCTTTAAATCTTTACAGCACAGGTACTACTTCAAGTTCTTTCCTCTCTTAAATACAAAACATGGTGTGCTCCCCTCTATCTCATTAACTTCTTGATTGTACACTAAAATAGTCCAATTTCTCTTAATAATCTGTTGTAAAGACCTAGTGTGTCTATTAAATTCCATCAAATAATTGACCTTACTAAGCTTTTTGTTCCTCCTTTCTTGAGCTGGGCAGTTACCACTATTAGCTGACAAATAAGGTTTAGCAACATCCTCTCTTAGTCTAGTAACTAAATCTTTAGTCCGATCAACCATAACAGTATTAAAGCCTCTTTCCAAAAAGTCATATGCCATTCCCTCCATTTCCATGTTAAACTTAGTACTAAGCCTGCTAGCTCTCATAAACTGCCCTTTCACCACACCTTTAAAAATATATTGATGGTGCATACTCTAGGAATGTACATATCTAACTGCCTGAACATTTTTCCTGTGTATTAGAGTCAAAAGAAATATCATACCTAGATATTACTATATCCAAAAAATTAATCTCCATATAGGAAGATTTTACATCAAATTTTAGAAACTTTGTGGTGGAGTGAAGAAAATTAACAAAACTGCTAACTCTCCTTCTGTGCCTTTCCACAAGAGGAAAATATCATCCACAAATCTTTTAAAGAACAGTAAGATGTTCATTCCTATAATTATTGCCTCCCTCAAGAAAAATGTATTTCTCCTCCCACCTAGCCAATAGTAAATTTCCATAGGGTGTACCCATTGCTAATTCTAAGCGCTGATGGTAGTATTCATCATTAAATGTTAATACATTGCTGCTTAAAATACTGTCTAACATAGCACATAGAAGCTCCACTTTTGATGCATCAAAAATTTTATGCATAGTTAAAAATTCCCATACAGATTCAATCCCATACTCATTAGGTATAACCGTGAACAGGGACAT
Source organism: Protopterus annectens (assembly GCF_019279795.1). Taxonomy (NCBI): domain Eukaryota; kingdom Metazoa; phylum Chordata; order Ceratodontiformes; family Protopteridae; genus Protopterus; species Protopterus annectens. Next base: position 986,417,967 of record NC_056734.1, on the reverse strand, counting down.
AATGTCCATGGTCACTAATAACACCCCTTCACATACATGAGTTGTTGACCAGTCATTCAGTGCTTGGAGAAAGTCACGGATATCCTTGATTATAACTGTTGCAAGAGTTGAGTAAAGGGGAGAGCTGTTAATCTACATATTTAGAAATGGCTACAGTAGCCCATTTTTTACCTGAGACAATCTGTCCCATAGGTGGTGGTAACAAACATTTATGGATCTAAGGCAATCCATGTGTAAAGGGCACCACAGGATTGGCTAGATATAAGTAATTATAAATTTCAGGTGTTAACAAAGCATTTCATCAGTGAATCATACAAAAAGCTCTTGACTGTCATAATATCCAGTACAAACTTCTTATCAACTTTAACAAAGGTTGAACCATCAAACAAAAACTGATACATCCACTCATTATACTGAGACTTTTTCATCACCACAAACATGCCTCTTTTAACTGGAGGCTTGATTATGATATTATTTAAGCAAAGAACAGACAGGGCATTCTTTTCTTCAATTGTTAAGTTATAAAACTTCTCACCCTTCTGATTCTGAAAATATGATTGATAAAACTCTTGCTCGCACATATCAACAAAGCCTTGACAGTGGGAGTACTATAAAGTACAAATGTACTTACTTGTTTTAGTACAGGCACATCTGACTGCAGATTACCCTTATATAGCAAATTCAAGTCAACTGAGCTAGGAAATGGTCTTAATTCAGTTAACATCTCGGTTAACGTGCCAGCAGCTGAAGGGATAAAAGTAAGTCTCTTACTTAAAAGTGGTATCTTTGTCGAGGTCAACAAGCAGCTTGATAAATTAAGCACAGCGTTATTCACGACAGTCATGTTTTCACCTTTTTCATTCCTGGCTCTTGGCCTACCTTGTTGATTCTCTGTTGTATGTGTTCGGCTTCTTCCTTGTTACTCGTACGTTTGCGACTGCTGCTCCGACCTCTCACTGTCTCCTTCACTGCTATTGGCTGTTGTAAAACAAAACGGCTCTGTAAAAAAGACTGAAGATCACTGTTCCTTTTGCCCTCAGTAGAAAAGTTAACTAAATCAGATCCAGACTCTGTTATCACGAGCAGAGTTGTAAGCATTTGTTTTATCCGCCGATGTTGGCTTATCTGTCACAGTGAAGCTGTCTAACTGAATTACAGCTTCACCACACTTCATAGGTTCAGTTCTACTGGGCGTAGCTGTATTCAAATGAAGCGCTAGTTGGACTCCCTCAGAAGGATGCTTATTCACTGGGTGATTAATTTTCGGCCAAGAGAAAATATTCTGGCATTAATATCTCCCAGAAGTTTACGCTTTTTAGTAACAATAAGTTTATCTTCAAAACTTCTTTGATGCACAAACAGATCATTATATTCACCAGAAACAGCGTAAAATCCAGATACGTTAAGTAATTGTTTTTCCAAAGCCGCAATTTACGCTATTAGCTCCTTCTGGTGTACGGAAAAAGGCATTCAATAGTTTCATGTAATCTGCTCCAAGCCGCAAATTCAGCTCTTGCCATTTCAGTAGCAGTCCCTGATATTTATTCCCATGCATGGGCATTTTGATGATTATGATCCCCCTAGGTACAATGCCCAACGAGAAATATGAATTAAAACGTAATCTCTTCCACTGCAGTCTTTTATATTGCTCCGTTTTAAATCGCCCATTCTTTAAAGTTTGCTGCAAATGTTCTATTTCAGTATCATCCTTGGCACTGTTATTATCAGAGACATTATCTACAGAAGGAGTGCAAAAATCCAGCAGTGGATTATCACGAACTGTTAACAAACCTCTTAGCTTTTCCATTGAATTCATAGTACCTGGGGCAGCATGTACCATAGCTGCAACAGTCGAAGTACATCCTGGCTGTATCTCCATAACATAGGATAAAGTAGAATGTACGGTAGAGATTCCCCAACAACAGCTACAAAATCCAAAAAAGGAAGTCCCAACAGTTAAAGAACTTCAGGCAAAGCAAGCAAACGTAAAACAAAAACAGCCAGAAGTCTACCATTCTTAAGATAGTGCACCTTAATAAAACAAAAAAATAAAATGCAATAAAACAAAGCTTTCGAGTTAATCCTCTTTCTCAGTGTTACATAAAAACTAAATAAACATTTCTTATATACACCAAACACAGCCAGTCATTAAAAAACACCCTTAATGGCAATTACTGATTTAAAGTGCCCCATCATAAATACAAGTAACTCCCTAGACACACGGTGATGTACATTTATTATATATTCATTTATTTTATTTTATTTTACATTTATTTACCGGGATAGTCCGACTGGATACATGTCCATTTTCAGCGGAGGCCCGGGGAGAAAAGCTTCAAATAGGCATTCAACAAATGTTACATGTTTACAGTTACAAAGTAAAACACAAATAAAAGGATTTTACACAGATGGAAACAAACACAAAAAAAGATACACAAATTATTACATTTTTACTCAGATGGAAAATTCTAGACAGTGTTTTTAAGAATGATACAGTACTGAATGCCTAGTAGGCTAACCTGGTAGTAGATCCAAGGAGATCACAGGATTTATAAGTTAAGAAACAATGAAGTGTAGGCAGAAGTCCTCCATGTGCACACGAGTGATGTTTAGAGTTTGTCTTGATTAGGACAAGGACATAGCCATAGTTTTTTAAAGCACTGAGTCAGACTTTCCTTGAATTGAGGTTGAGAGAGTTCAGATGTAAGATTAGCAGGAAGAGAATTCCAAGTTGTGCCAACAGAGTTAATAAATAGAGATTTACCGGCTGTGTTGTTGGATTTGAGAGTATGAACTAGTAGTCTTTCAGATGAACGAAGTGCACTAAGGTTACTGTAGGGGATGATGAAGTTTTTAAGTATGGGTGTATTATCTGGTTGGTACAGGATCTTGTGTTCAACTATTAGTTGGTTAACCTGAAGTAGGTTAGGCAGTTCAAGCCATTCTAGTAGATTTAGGTTATGACAGTGATGAGTTCTGTAGGCTTACGTACATCTTTACATTAAACCAAGTCATGTTTATCTTTTAAAACAGGTTTAATACTGACAGTACCATTTAAACCTGGTGCATTTAGTTTTGTTGACTAGTTCTCCCCCATTTTTATTTGCAGCTACCACTTGCAAAAATCCTAAACTGCACCAGGTTTAAATGGTACTGTCAGAATTAAACCTGTTTTAAAAAATAAACATGACTTGGTTTAATGTAAGGATGTACATCACTATATGTCTAGGGAGTTGCTTGTATTTATGATGGGGCAATTTAAATCACTAATTGCCATTAAGGGTGTTTTTAATGACTGGCTGTGTTTGGTGTATATAAGAAGTGCATTTATTTAGTTTTTATGCAACACCGAGAAAGAATATTAACTCGAAAGCCTTGTTTTTACTGCATTTTATTTGTTGTTGTATTAAAGTGCGGTTTCTTAACAATGATGGACTTTGGCTGTTTTTGTTGTACAGGTCCTCTGGTATGGAAGGTGGACACCCTCTTTTTTTTCTTGGAAGGGGTGTTTCTTTATGCATTCCCTCCCCTTCCTCTCATTCCGAAAGTTCTGTTCAAAATTCAACAGGATAGTCCCAAAATCTTATTGGCGACTCCCTTTTGGCCATGACAGCGCTGATTCCCTCTACTTCTGCATCTAACCAAGGGCAAGCATCGCAAGTTAACTCAAAGGCTGGATCTAATCACGCAAGGCAAGGTCTCTCTAATCCATCCCCACCTGTCTACACTTCAACTGTCACTGTGGGTGATAAGATTTTGATTCCTCAGAGACATGCTGCAAGTCCTGCAGGAGGCCAGGAAGCTTACTACTAGCAAACCCTACTTAATCTAAATGGAAGAGGTTTTCTATTTGGTGCATGTCTCGTAACCTGGACCCACTTAATGTGGATGCTCCTTTGGTTCTGTCTTTGTGTGAGTTGCTCAGTGCTGATTTGGCCTGTTCTGTTAAGGCCCACTTATCAGCTTTCTCTACTTATTTGCCTTTTTCTCCTCCTCTACCTTCTAGATTTGAGGTAAAACCATTTCTTAAGGCGTCCTTAATATTAGACCTCCCAGGAAGCCTATATCTCCTCCCTGTGATCTTAACTTTGTTTTGGAGTAATTGACTGGCTTCTTTTGAGCCTGCTGCTTCAGCCTCCTTTGCATCGTTCCTGGAAGACACTTTTTGTTAGCTCTTACTTCTGCCAGATGGGTGTCCGAGTTGCAGGCCCTTATGGCTCGTCTTCCTTTTTTGATCTTTCATGAGGACAGTGCGTCCTTGTGCATTAACCCTCCGCAAATGGACAGTGAGAGGGTGCTGTATTCTTTGGACATGCATAGGCAACTGAGGGTTTATGTGGATAAGACTGGGGCTTTTAGAAAATCTGATCAGTTTGTTTCTTTTCATCCTTGATCTTTGGGACTTGTTGTATCCAAGCAAACTATTTCTTCTTGGATTTCTAAGGCTATTTCCTTTTGTTGCACTTTTCATGGCAAGAGCCTTCCTTCTTCACTTAAGGCCCATTCTACTACAGCTGTGACATCTTCTGATGCTTTTTTCAAGGGCTTGGATACTAACTCTATTCTTGAAGCAGCTACCTGGACTTCTGTGCATATCTTTACAAAGCACTACAAGTTAGATGCTATCTCTAGAGTTAGGGCTGATTTTTCAAGTGCTGTTCTTCGTGGCTTTTTAGGGAAATCTGCTCCTTCTCCCTCCCCAGTTTCCTCTTGAGCTTTGGCACTCTCCCATATGGTAAAGAATACTGCAACAATTAATGCAAGGGCATAATGCAGTTGTGTAAAATCTTACCATAACGGTAGATGTCCTTGCCTTCACTGCTGGAGTATTCACTCCCTCCCTCCACCCCCCTAGTCTTTTGCCTTCCTGGATGTACAGATTACCTCTTTGGTTCCCTGTACGGGTGTTCCTTGCTGGGGCAGTCAGTTCTATTTGATAGGCCTGAATGTTGGTGTTATGCCCTATGCTACGTTGGGAGCATTTGGGTGACATTGGGCATACCTTTTAAATAAGCAGCTAGTAGTCTTTGATAGATTGGCTGGATGTTTGGGCTTCCGCAGCAGGGAATCCCATATGGTAAAGAATACTGCAGCAGTGAACGCAAGGACATCTACCATTATGATAAGATTTTACGCAACTGTACTTTACTATGCTAATGGCCCTAGGGCCCTTACAAGCCTAGCCAAGTACAACCTCTGTTCCCAAGAATATCAAGGTATTAAATGGAACCAAGTCAACAACTACTGCCCCTGTCCAAGAGGGGCACAGGTGAAACTCCTGGGGTATTTTTTGCAGTTTGCCATTTGATCATCCAAATTATGCTTAAATAAAGTAAGCAAGGGACTCTGTTTCACCTGAATTGGATGGATGTTCCAGAGGAGAGGTAACTTCTGTGAGACATATCTAGCTCTCCAGCAAGTTCTGTTGATGTCACATACTAGTTTGAGTTCCCTAGAGCGAGTACATTTTATACCATTTGATTTACAAATGTGCAGCATTTCCATTAGAGCAGGATCTGAGATTGCTTTATATGCAAGGCAGAGGTTGCTTCTGAGTAGTCTGTAAGACGCAGTGTATAGGGACAGTGATTTCAGTCTATCAATGCATGACATATGCTGAAAACCCTGAATTTTCTTTGTAAGAAACCAATGAGGTCTTTCCAGTTGCTGGAGGTGCCTGGAAAGGTACATACCAAAGGCAGCATTGTCCTCTATTACTGGCCTGATGAGTGAGGAGTACAGGGGTGTTGTACACTCTTTTTTGTTCTGGATGCAGTGCCCTTACTTATGAGGTGGGTGACAAAAGAAGAAGGAAAGGTTTCTGTCAACCTGTGTGCCAAATCTCTTACCACTGATTGCATGCTTATGGTGTTATTAATATGGTAATCTGCAGGGACATCACCTTTGCTGAAGGGGATGATAATGTATTTTTTGCCTTAATTTTTAGCTCATGACTTTAGCAGCAGTCATTTATGTGTGTAAGTCCCTCTTTGTAGGATGTTGACATCATTTGGGCACTCTGACTGCAATCAGTTTGCAATCATCAGCAAACTTGGTCAGCCATAGGTTTTTTGTTTTAGCCTATACATCCAAGAAGCAGACTCGAAACAATAGTGGCCCCAGCACGGATCCTTGTGGACCTTCACCGGTTATGGGTTTACTGGGGAGGTAGAGTCTCCTATTTTGACTGTGTGCGTTCTATCAGTGAGCCAGTTGAGTGAGTTTATCAATGATGCCTGAGTACGGAATAGTGTCAAAGACATTGGCCATGTCAAGGTAGCCCCAATACATGGATTTGCCCTTGTCCAGGGCTTTGGTGGTGGTTGCAAAAAAGTCCACCAAGTTCAATAGGCAGGATCTCCCTTTAACAAAGCCAAACTGAGTCCAATCAAGCATTTGGAGGTCTCCTATATATTTAAGGTCCATGATTATTCTTTCCATAGCCTTGCAGATTAGGCTGGTCAGGCTTATGGGTGTGTAGTTTCCAGGGTCAGTGGAAGTGCCTCTTATGTGATAGGATTACTGTTGCTGTTTTCCATTCAGCAGTTACAAAACCAATGTTTAGTCTGTGCTTAAAATGAGTACCCAGCAGTGCAGCTAGTTCCTTTTTTAATCCATTTAGAACACAGCCTGGGATATTATCAGGTAGCATAGAAGTTTTGTTTTTGGCTTTAGAGCATTTACAACCTGCTCCTTGGAGATATTGTGTGGGGGGTAAGTGGTAAGGATGGTTTGGGAGATGTGTGACGGGGACAGGGGGAGAAGTTTTCATTGAACTTGTCAGCTAGTAGGTTGGCTATTCCTGTGGGTTCAGTGTATGTGGTACCATTAACAACCAGTTCTGTGCAGATCTGGGGTTTTCCTTTAAGGTTTCTGATGTAACTAAAGAAGGTCTTATGGTTATCCTTAGCGAAGGAGGCTAATTTGTATTCATAGTTAGCTTTAGAATGCCTTTCGAGGAGTCTTATTTGTTTAAGCCAAGGAGAGAATACTTCCAATTTAGAGACTGTTCCTTCCTGCTCCTGGACAGCAGTTTCTTTTTCTTATTTTATAACCTGCTAATGGCAGATGTCCACCAGGCAGGCTTGTTCTTTCATGAGGATCTTGTTTTGGTCCTATCGGGTACAGCTGGGTCAATACATTTGTATAGATGCTTATACAAGGCAGTGGTGTAAATCCCAGTATAGGTGTCCTTGCCATCAGTGAGGGCAGGAGCTATGAACCTATTAATGTTGTCACGTATTGCATTGTAATTGGCTTTGAAGAAGATTTTTTTGTGTAGTTGCTGTCAATGGGGGGGGGGGTCAGATGTTATTGGTTATTGTAATGAGACTAATTTATGATCAGGCTTCACTAGGGAGGGCTGTATACATGGGGTGATGCAACAATCACCAGTGTTAGTGAGCACTAGATCCAGAATGTTTGGGCCTCTTGTAAGGCTGTCAGCCAAGTGGTCCAGAGCATTGGAGTTGTGGAAGTCCAAGAACCTTTGGGCAAATTTGTTAGTATGCATATAATTTACCCAATCTATGGATGAGTAGTTAAAGCCACCACAAAGCAGGGTGTTTCATGCATATTTATTGATGTAGTCCCTTATTTTCTCTCTAGCACTCTGCAATTGTGCCTTTTCTTATTCTGTGACATTCATTCTGCAATACTTTATGAAATACAACTTCTGTCTAGCTTATCCCAGTTTTGGTACCTTGACGAGTAATATATAAAGTATCTCCGCACTACTACTGCTGCTGCTACTGAATTCACATTTTCCATACCAAGTATTTTCAAAAATTTCTTCAAAAATCTACCCTCTTTTTTGTTACATTTTCCCTTCTAGGCCCCCCAGATAGATCCTCACTGTTGCAAATAAAATTCCAGTCCACACCTATAAGTAATATTCCTAGCTGAAAGCTGATTATCTGTCCAAGAATTTTCTTAAGTTCCATTGTAGCAGTTTTAGGTGGAATATAAACACATGCCAGCATAATACTACTCCCTTGCCAGTAGCTCATTATTACTTAAAATCTACCATTATCTTTTTTTCCCTCCTCTATCACTATTGTAGCTTCTTTCACATTTGAAGTACTCCCTTTTTCTTTTGTCTCAGATATTCCCATTATCAAATTCACATGCTCAGTTCCTTCCAAATTTATATCCTGTAGCATAGTTTTTTTGCATTCTGCATTTTTAATATAGTTCACTACTCTTTTTTTTTTTTCTTTGTATATGTCTGTGAGACTATTCACATTTAAAGACAGCATGGAAAGTGTCATTGTCATAGGTGGGAATAATGACTTGTGTAGAACATTTTTTTATGTATAGTTTCAGCTTTTGTGTAACGTGCCTACACTAATGTTTGGCAGGTTGATCTTTTATGCAGTTGTTTCCTGACATATCTCTGAACCATTTTTGTTTCAATGAAAACCCTCAAACAAAGAAACAAAGACATCTCCAGAACACCCCCCAAACCTGCTAACTTAATACTACCACACAAAACTAAGCACAGCTTCAAATAATGAAGTTTAACCCTCCTAAAAGGAACAGTTGTCCCAGATTGACAACCACACTCATAGGCTTGAATTAACCTATAATCATGGTTATCCACACTAAGACATAATACAGTCTGAGCTTCTACTTCAAGTAAGTGTTGCCTATTTTTTTGTATTATCTATATTCCTCCCACAAATGAAGAACATTTGATTGCTTTTAGAAGACTATCTCCTAGCCACTGAAACAGCAGTATTCTGATTTGATTGCCCCTTTATCAAATAGTCTCCATAGAAACAGGAGAAACAGATATACAGTTGTGTTCCACTGCACATAATGCAATGTAAACATGTATGTGCCAGAGGGAAACACTATTCAATATTCATTATAGTCCATGTTCTTTTATTTGCTTTCCCTTAAAAGTTATTAGATCATAACAAAGTCCTTAGTCCAGTCACTCCCCTATACAAAAATAAGAAAAAGCATATCAATTTTACTTGTATCTTGCTCTTTTGTTCAGGCTTTCTTCTCTTTTTACATTGCAGTGTCTACGTTTCTTACAACTGAACAAGAAAGAAAAAGAAAGGAAGGAAGAAAACAGGGGCACCTGTTTAGTATCTCTATTACACACAAAACCGAAAAAGCTTTACTTTATAGCATGCAGTTAACGATATTTGGATAGTAATTGGCATTAACAAAATTTAGTTTTCTTACAGTTAACTCTTTCCTTCCTCTTCCCCTCTCCTAAATCTTCTTTCAAGCATTAATGACATGAAATAGAGTATAGGCTCTAGAGTCCTGTACAAGTTTAACAAAGTCAAAGTCCAGTATTTCCAGGTTTGCTTGTTACATCATACTTCACAAATGTAATCAATGCTTTGTAATCCTCACATTTATTCATCAATTTTTGAAGTTAATAGTTTTCGTCCTGTTGATCTCCACCTCTGAAATCCAGTTGCTGGTTCATTTCCAACGTATGCCTGGTTCTTCTAAGTCAGCTGTTGTCTTTTCTTCTGTCTGTCAAGCATTTTCTTTGGAACACTGGAAAAGGTTTCACTGACCATTTCTCTATGCGCTTTATCATCAGAAGAGTAAGAATCAGAATCCCCTTCTGTTTGATAACTCACTTTTTGTTGAACAAAGTTTTGTATTTCTTCCCTAGAATGTTCGGCATCAAATAATGAATTTGACCCTCCAGGAAAAAAAATATTCTGAAAATCAGCTGTATACAGCATCATGAATACCACTTCTGTTTCTCAACATTCCCTAATTGCTGGAATAAATTTATTCATTTTCTGCCTAGTGTACTATGATTAATCATTTTCCACAAACACTCCACTGTCTCCCACTTACTTTGTCCTTCCGCCACAGTTTTGTCAGAATCAATTCTTTCAGCTGGCAGGATTGCATCTTTACTATTAAAGATCTGGGTTGCTTTCTCATGGCCAGGTTTGAGCATGTATATGATGTGCCCTTTCAATTAAAAACTGCTGTGGAATACCAGTCCATCTGTTTATTGGTCCTTTCATAAACAATTGGAATTGTATTCCACGGCAGTTGTTAAACAAAAGGCCACATCTTAATACAGTCTCCTCCTTCCAGTTTCTCTGATGCAACAGAAAATCTTAGGTATTCCCTATGTGCTCTGTCCTCTAATGCGACCATTGTTTTGCGACATCTCTTCTAAGCAGTCTCAGACAGCCTTTTCTGAGTTTTGCAGTTTTATCAGCTCATTTGAATATCTACTTAAAGATTTTTCCATTTTTCCCACTTGGATACGAGTTGATACACTCCTTCAGTATTTTGTTTATTTTAATCAGCTCTAAGCACATTTAACTAATTTTTTTCCTTGCACCAAAGCTGGAGTTTGGACTGCTTTTTGCTGAACAGCTGCAGGATTCTTCCCAGCCAGTATTTCCTCCTCAACTTTTGTGACTGATTTTCTTTCAGGTTTTGTAACATTTTTTTTTTGCTGGCATCCAGGCACTGCAATTACTAGCCAGTTAGTGAAATTTACCCAAAAAGACAAATTCACTGGTTTTCACACTGGGTAACCATCTTGGAAGTCTGTGAGCATTGCCGTTCTTGTGGATCATCAGGAGACATCCAAGGTCTAGTAGTAACTCCTTATCTATCTACTACCAGTATTGACAGCACTGTGGAACACTATGCATACAGACATGGATAGAATGTACATGCTGAAAGCACAGTTGTGGAAAAATCTTAGCATAACAAGTAGATGTCCTCTTCACTGTTACAGTATTCTTAACCCAAGGGATCTCCTGCCATGGATAGCCCAATGTCCTGCCAGTATTACAAAGCCTTTAGTAATTACAGGTATCATATGCCACATGTATGCTCCCACGCATGGCTTAGGTCATAAAGCTGACGTACAGATGCACCCATTCAGAACTAAAAAAGCCCCAGGAGGAACGGAATGCCCTTAGAGACAAGGAGAACATGTGAATCCAGAAGGAGAAAAAGGAAAAAGACAAAGGACTCATCAGCCAGGAGGCTAAGAAACTACAGGGCGAGAGTAAAATACAGGGGTAGGAGGGAGGGAGTGAGTGAATACTGCAACAGTGAAGAGAATAACAAAGAAGTTGTGCACTCACCATAATGTTCCATCTGTGCTGTCCATTTTCATTCTTCCTCCACCCTTGTGTTCAAATTTGATCCTTGAATCTGACTCGGCCACTTCTACTAGTTTGCCGAACACTGAAAACTCTCGAGCTCCCCCCTTTCTCATCATGCCCTAGTCCCTAACATACCTCAGATCTTGTTTCTGCCCCTTAAATCTGAACAGCATTGTAAAGGAATAAAACAGTAGGATAACTAGCAAAATCTGGGACTAAAACAAAGGAACAAGGTTTCTTCAGCAGCTGCGATCCTTCTAAAAGATAAGGAGGGGGTTTGTGAGAGGGCAGATGAGGAAGAATTAAAATGGACAACACTAATGGAATATGATGTACCGAACTTCTTTATCTGATGATGTTAGTTTTCATTCATGCCTCAACTCTTGGGACAGTGTCCATAGCTACCTAAACCCCAGGAGGACTCTAAGGAAGGATATTCTTGAGTACCACTGAGTGCTGCTCTACCCCTAGAGACCAGATCCAATTTGTAATAAGCAATTAAAGTAAAAGTATGAGGCCTAGCCAAGTTGCGGCTGCACAAACATCATCTAGAGAAGATCTAGAGAAAAAGCCGACGTAACCATTGATCTAGTGAATGTGCTTTTGGTGGTTTGGGTAAGGATATGCCCAATTTATTATAAACAAGGGAAATACAATCAGTCAACCGTTTAGCTGATGTTATTTTAGAGACAGACTTGTCCGATTTTGAATCCAAAAAGGACACAAACAGTTCTGCTTTTGTAAAATGTTTCATTCTATGTAAGTAAAACCGTAATGGTCTGTGAAGGTCCAATAGGTTGTAACATATACTCTCCTTTATTTGAAAAATTTGGAAAGAAGTCTGGCAGGTTGGCAGCTTGATTGATAGATTCTGACACCACCTTAGGAAGAAAGGCAGGATTGGTTCTCAAGGATACTCTGTCTTTAAGAAAAATCAAATAAGGGGGCTTAGAATTCTGAAACTCTTCTGGCAGATGTAATAGCTATTAAAATGATGGTGTTTCGGGTTAAAAATTTTAGTTCCATTTTAGATGAAGGTTTAAATGAGTACGGGGTTAGAGCTTGCATGACTACATTTAAATGCTAAGGGGAGTAGGATCTTTAACTGGGTGTCTAAAAAGAAAAGTTTCTCTTAGAAAAGTTCTCCAAAGTTTGGAGCACACTAGAGATGAATTATTTACTCCTACATGAAAGTTGGAAATGGTAGCTAATTGTATTTTAACAGTAGAAGGGCTAGCTCCTTCACTGAAAACTGATGCTAAAAATTCCAGAACTTAGTGACAGAAGTGGAAAAGGGATCTAATGGTTTTTGGTGCACTCAAAGTACAAATCTTTTCATTTGCTTTTGTAGTTTCACAGTGGAAACTTGGTGGGATGATAAAAGAATGTGAGACTGGGGAGGAGAGAGCCTGGGCTTTTCAATGGAACTGGAGAAACCATACAGTCAACTTTAGGCCTGGAATGTCTGGGTGAATCGAGTCTGTCGGAGTTGGATCCAGGGAAAATGCAGGACAAAAATGATGAGACAAATGAAGGGGAAACCAGACATGATGGGGCCAGTAAGGGGCAATGAGGATTATTGTGCTCTTCAATCAAGATGCTTTCTGAAGAAATTTGGGGATTAGGGATAATGGGGGATATTGCTAAAGGAGACTGGTGGGCCAGTTGTGAAGTACAGTACTTTTGGTGACTCCTCAGGTGGGGGATAAGGGCAAAGCACCTGCTGCACTTGTTGAGATAAGATGCAAAAAGGTTGCAGCACGGTTGAACCCATAAATAGAATATCTTTTCTGCCACCTTCATTTTGAGAGACCACTTGTGAGGCATTAGAATAGACCTGCTTAACTTGTCTGCAATCAAGGTGTACTTCCACAGAATGCGCATTGCTATCAGAAATCAACTGTATGAGATCGTCCATTGCCACACTCTCACAGCTTCTCGACACAGGGGATAAGATATGGTTCCCCCTTGTTTGTTGATGTACCAGACCACTGACATATTGTCTGTCTGAATCGCAATAGTTCCAGTGGGAGAGCGTCTTGTAAGGCCTACAATGCTAGAACAGCTCTCATTTCCAGTACACTGATATGCATATGTTGGCCACTTTGGGGACCATTCGCCTTTGACTGTCCTTCCCAGGAAGTGCTCCCCCACCCAGTCTGGGAGGCATCTGTGGTTACTATGGCCTTGAGTTGGGGGAGAAACATAGGGACATCCTTCTTGCACTTGATTGGAGTTTATCCACCACAGGGGATAGTTTTTGCAAGCCTGAGTTATTTTAATCTGACCAGACAGGGGATGGTAAAGAATGGACCAATGAGTTGTCAATGTCTGCTGAACAATTCTCATATGGTACCTTGACAATTGTACTAGGATGATTGCTGCTGACATGGATTCCAAAGCTTGAAGGCTTAATTGAGCTGAGAGAGAAGAGTTTTGGATAATCTTTCTGGCCTAGAACTGAATAGTCTGAACTCTTGACAAGGGGAGAGATGTGTTTGCATGATTGTACTGAATAAGGCACCAATGAATTCCAATGTTTGCAGTGGTTCCAGATGATATTTGTTGTAACTGATTGATTGAAATGCCCAGGTAGGAGCAAAATTTAAGTACGTAATCTCGAGCTTGGATCCTTTGATGCCTGGTCAGAGTGGTTATAAGCCACTTGTCTAGATATGGAAATACCCAGAATCCCCTGCAGCTTCAGGTGAGCTGCCACTACTTCTATACACTTGGTAAACACCCTGAGGGCTGTAGTGAGACTAAAGGGCAGAGCTCTGAATTGGTAATGACTGGCTCACAGATGGAAATGTAGATATCTGCTGGATTGTCTGTTCATTTTGATAATAGCATCCATCCTGAAGATCTATGGAGCACATCCAATCGCGCTTGTGCAGAAAAGGCAAAATGGACTGAGCCATGACCATCCAAAACTTTGTGTACTGAACTGACTGATTTAGGTTGCTGAGATTCAAAGTTGGTCTCCAGTCTCCTGTCATCTTTGGTACTAAAAACAGTCTTGAGTATGTTCTGGACTCTTTCCGGTCTGTTAGGGCCTCTTGGGTGGCTCTCTTCTAGCAGCTTGTTTATTTCTAATGCTGTTTCCTCTCTGACTGGCTGGAAAGTACAGCTGTGTTAAAATCTTACCATAACAGTAGATGTTCTTCCCTTCACTGTTGCAGTATTCATTACATTTGGGATTCCCTGCCTAGGGCAGCCCAACATCCGGCCAGTATCCCAAAGCTTTAGGTTGCTTTAAGGTATGGCGTACATCACACCTATGCTTCTCGCTTAGCATACAGCATAAAGGTGATGTCTGGCTGTACCATCCTCAGAACTGAAAGCCCCAGTAGGAACAGCATTCCAAGGAAAACTAAGAGGTAACCAGTACATCCAGAAAAGAAATGGGCCACAGGGGGGAATGGATGGAGGGAATACTGCAACAGTGAAGGGAAGGACATCTACTGTTATGGTAAGATTTTATACAACTGTGCTATGTCCTCCCATATCACTGTTGCAGTATTCATTACATTTGGGGGAGTGCCAGAGCTCAAAAAGGAACTTGGGAAGAGAAAGGACCAACAGAGCCCTCTAAGAAGCAATGAAGGATAGCCCTAGCAAAACCATTCCATCCAGCTCATACTGTTTGGTAAAAAAAGTATGCACAGAAGAGCAGGTAGCTGGCTCAAGAATAGAGTTGTTATCTAAACCCTTGAAAAAAGCACCAGAAGAAGCCACAGCCATACATCTAGTAAAATGAGCCTTTACAGAATAAAGAAGCCTCTTACCATGAAAAGAATAAAAAAAAAAGATTGACTTCAACAACTGGCTTAGTTTCTGGTGTCACTCTAAGGGGATCCAATACCTGATAGACTGGGATGACATGGTGGATAAACCACAGTGCTTTGTCAAAGATGGTCTTCACCTGTCACCTCTGGGATTTTGTTTATTTGATTAAGGTTCTTGCCTCCCCATACTGCATTTTTTTAGGCAATGTCACAACAACAAAATTCCCAACGTAAAAATATCTTCAAAAAGCAACCTCAAGGTTATGCTGCTAAAAGCTAGGAGTCTAAACCTAAAATTGCACTCACTGGACGCAGCCCTCACCTTAAAAGATACTGACATCTGTGCAGTCACAGACACTTGGTTTAAGACAATGGAAAGCACCCTTCCACATATTCAGACCACAAACTGAAAGTGTGAAAACTAAAGGAGGTAGAGTATCAATAGTCAAAGATAAATGCACCTCTAGAGCGGTTAAACAAACCTAATCCCTCAAACTAATCCAAGTCCAACTGACTGTATGTAAGACCCCTCTCCAAGTTATTGCCAGTTATAGGACCGCCTCCATGAACCAGGATACCCACACTGCATTCTTGAATCTAATAGAATCACTCGATACAATTAAGCAACTGATTTTTGATAACCCCAAAGCATAGAAACTTTTACCAAAATGACTCTGGCAACAGAAAGTAGAATGGGTTGTTGCCAAGCTTAGGTGGAACCAATTACAGGAAAAATTACCAGAGACCCTGTAGAGGTATTAGAAATATTTTGAAAATGTTATGAAAATCTGTGTAAAGCAGAGACATGTGGAAATTGAGAAAAAGTAGAAATGGAAATTTCTATGGAAGAATTAAATATTCCAAGATTAGAGGTAGATGAGGCTGAATTACTAACAGGATAGGAGGAGGAGATGAGAAAAAATGGTAATATATAACCAATCTAAAGGAAAGTCCACATGAATAATAGTTGGTATTCCTATGGATGTTTGGAAACTAGGAGAAAATAAAAAGATTTGGAAGGTTTTGTTTAACAATACTTTAAAAAGAAGAAGCACCAACATCCTGGAAGAATGAGGTGGTGTCTATAGTACCTAAAGAGAGCACAAATCCATTGGATCCAGCTTCATATAGGCCCGTTTAATTCTAAACCATGATTATAAAGTGTTTGTCTATAATGGCTAAAAGGAATGGCAAAGCTGATACCAAAATTGATAAGTATGGATCAGTGTTGTTTTGTGGAGAGGAGGCAAACACTTGGCAACATTAATAGAACAATGATGATCCAGAGGGAAGCAGAATATAATAAAATACCACTGTTGTTGGTGGGTCTTGACGAAGAGAAAACATGAGTAAGGTGGGATTTTGTGAGTAGAGCAATGGAAGCATTTGCATTCCCTGATAAAATTATAAAGTTAGGATATATGACGGATTGGAGGCGAAAGTTAACATGTATGTGGTGGTGGTGGTGAGTCCTGTCTGATAAGTTCTGTCTGAGCAGAGGAACCAGGTAGGGGTGTCCTATTTCCCCTTTATTTGTGTTGTATTTAGAACCGCTGGCAAAAAAAATAAGGGACTCGGAAATTCAAACATATAATTGGTGTGGTAGTCACGAAAAAAATGGCTTTAATTGCAGATGATGATATTTTATCCTTGATAAAACCAGAAAAGGACATATTAGTGTTGTGGAACATGCTCAGTTTCAGGTCTTTTTGGGATACAAAATTAATGAAGGTAAAACAAAGGCAATAATTGTAAACTAGTACTCATATTTATGGGGTCATGGTAAAATGAAGTACTTTTGTGTATGGATTAAAAAGCATTCTGTTTTAGCAGCTAAAAGTATGTGAAAAGAGACTAAACAAAAGATATTACAAAAACTGAGAAATTGGAAGCTGTGTTTTATGGATATGAAGATACAAGCATTGAAAATGTTTTTAGTCCCTTTAGTTTTATAAACAGGTTATGCATATTTTTATCAACCGGAGGAGAAGTTGTGGATAGCAATAATAAAGAAATGTAGGATTTTATCTGGGAGGGTAGAGAGCAACAGTCAAGTGGGATAAAGTTAATGCTTTCAATAAAATACATTGGTTTGGGATTACCTGATGTGAAGGGGCATTTCAGAACTACACAGTTAAGGCTTGTTTACATAGCACAAGCAGAAAGCTAGAATGCAAAGTGGAAAGGGGTGATGATGAAACAAGGAGAGAATGGGATTTTGGATGCAGATCCTTAAGGAGAATAACAATAAGCATACAGAACATTAATAAATCTAAGATAACTTCTCTGCTTAATTTAGCAGGAATGGAAATCAAACCAGAAGTAGATAAAAATCAGGCAGCAAATGAATGTGCCAAAAAACAAAAGAAAGAATATAAGGTGAAGGACCAGATGACAAGGCAAGAAATGTGGAAAACGCATAAATATAACTGCAAGTATAGGTAAACTTCTGGAAGAACCTCATGTTGCTCAGGAACGAATGCAGGAATGGTTATGAGAGGCAAATTCAAACCAAGAGATGAAAGGTTAATATTGGCGGCTCTAGATATTGGGCTAAGTACTCTCTGGTTTACAAAGTCCATTGAACATGTGGGAGAAACAGATAAATGTAGGTTTTGTAAAACAGAGTCCGAGACAGTTGCACACCTTGTTGCTGGTTAACATGCTAATGTCAGAAGGACTGTCTACCGAAAGGCATAATAATATGGCAAGACTGTATCACTGGGGGTTGTGCGAACATTATGGTATTGAAGTGGCTGAAAAACGCTGCAAACATGAGCCACAAAGCATCATACAAATGATAAAGTTTATAGCACATGGGATCACCAATTACCAACAGTTTAAAACACAGATGCTAGAAAACCAGACATAGTGGTCCAAGAGAAGAAGACAAAAGTAACATTAATCACTGAAATTGCTACACCCACTGACTACAGTGTCTTGTGTACAGAGAGACAAAGTCATAAAATATTAGGATCTGCAGGCAGAAATGAGAGACATGTGGAAGAAAGATATCCAGGCAGTTCCAATAGTAGCTGGAGCAAAGGTTCTTATTAAAAAAGAATCTACAATTGTATTTAAGTATGTTAGTAATCCATGTAACCCTGTATGAGTTGCAAGAGGAGCATTACTGGGCACATTGCGAGTGCTGCAAATAGCACTTTTGGCTGACATCAAAGATTGAAATAATACTAATTTCATGAACTTTAATCGTACTTTGACTTAGAAATGGAGTCATTTCCCATCATAGTATTAGAAACCCAAAAGTTAAGGAAAATAAAAAAAATTACATTCATAAAGTAGCAGAAAGTATTCCAAGAATTAAGCTAATACGGGAATGGAGAAAAGGAAGGTTTGCTAATAAGGATGACTGCAATTATGGCTACAGAGAATAGGCAAAAGGGACTAAAATTTACTGGAGAAAACTGGCAAGGGAACTAAGGTATTGGGAGAAAATAATTAGGGAAGGGTAATAGAATGGGAAGATGCCAAGAATCTGTTTGGACTGCAGGCTAGAGATTGCCTTCCCTATTAAGGATTGATATCGGAGTATAACCAAACAGAAAGATATACGGGAGTCCTAAATGAAAAAACAGCATTGGCAGAGTTTGTAGTAGAATCTAGAACTAAGAAGCTGCAGTTAAAAAAGGTATAATTAGTAGGGCATATAAAATATTGCATGATAACTATAGGAGTCAATCAGAGGAGGATAGAAAGGATTGGGAAGACAGATTGGAAAAGCAATTCACAAAGAAACAATGGGGGGTATATGTATGGCTCCCAAATATACAACAAAGCTTAGAAGATGTAGGATCTTTGCTTGGAAGTGTTTGCATAGAGGTTTTATATGCCAAGCAGATTCCAAATAATTTTTACTCTGTGTTGGAGGTGTGATGTGGATGATAGAGGCACTTGGCAACTATGTTTTTGGAATTTTAACGAGTTGGCAGACATTAAAAATTCCCTGCAGACTATTCTAACAGAAATACTGGGTGAGCAAATTGGTGTAACTAAGGAAATGATTTGTTTTGAGCTGTGATACAGAATCAGAATTGCCTAGACATAGTAAGGCCTTACTGAGTTTAATTCTGGTGGCTGCAAAAAAAAAAGAGCAATTACTAGGAAATGGAAATCGAAGTCTAAATCAACTGTACTAAATTAGTGAATATATTAACAAAGATAAAACGACTGGAAGTGGGAACAAATTACATAGAAAAAATGTGAATTGTGGGAACTGCATGCAGAATAATGTTTTGGAGGAGGAATGAGGTTGAAGAAAAGGCAGGAATTGAATGAACTTTGTAATGTTTGACTGACAATGACTGGATAGACTACAAGTGATGCTTAATATTTGCAGCTGAAAATATGTCAGTATAGTTTGTTTTCATTAATATAAATGTGCAATTACCTATGTTATAAGTGATAATCTAATAAATATTTTTGTTTAAAAAAGAGTGGCAATGCCAACAGTGTGTGGCTGCATACTAGTACTTTGAGGATACAGAATCCCCACCCACACACACACACACCAGTGCCTTTCAAAAATGCTGCATACATGGGTAATTCCCACTTTGAGATTGTTACATCAACCACGTAACATAAACAGCTCTGCAGTGGCTGTGTCGGCATCAGCTTGCATCTGTACTGTGGACCTGTATGTCCACTTTGTGGCGGCAATGGAGACTCATTGATTGGCTATGGTACAGGAACTGTGGCATTG
This sequence comes from Protopterus annectens, assembly GCF_019279795.1. Classification (NCBI taxonomy): domain Eukaryota; kingdom Metazoa; phylum Chordata; order Ceratodontiformes; family Protopteridae; genus Protopterus; species Protopterus annectens. Next base: position 986,398,339 of record NC_056734.1, on the reverse strand, counting down.
ACAACTGGCATGCCACCCCATACTCATGAGAGTTGTCACACCTACTTATGTCTGGACTGCAAGGGAAGAGTATGCACCTTTTACTGCTCTGAAGGTCAACTCCTGTCCTAGACCTGAGGATAGATTGTACAGACAGTGTCTGTGGAAGGGGTAGGTAATATGCCGGGCATGTTACCCATGCCTGACACCAGTGTGGCAGTAGACTTTCTCAGACTATGGTAACTGTCATCATTAGGCTCAGCTGTTTCCACAACATTAGTTATATAAGCATCTACAGTAGAGGACCCTGAAACCAAAGCATCTTTGAAAACAGAAAAACAGACAAACACACTTTCATTGTAGGGAAGGTTTGATCTGAAGAAACCATCAGTAAGGCAGCTTAGGTTCAGGATTTTCTTCTTTAAGCCCTGTCCATGGGTTGGAACTTAAAGGGAGAGCCAGCACTGCAGTGTTTATCACTTCATGAAGGGATTGACATCAGCAGGATTACTCTGTCAACCACAGGAATCAGGCAATGCTTGTGGTTTGTGCCCCTGTGTACATACAGTCTCCCCCCCACCATAGGCATACCCATCCTCCCTGTGTCTTCAAATGCCTCAGCTGCTGATTGACTTTGATTCACCTGCCTACAGTCAGGGCATTCCTTCTCTAGTCTTTCAGTGTAGGCTTAAGAATTGAATGGGGCACCTTGTTTTTTAAAGAACTTATAAAATTAGAAAGGATCATGTTGGGTTGTTTTTTTCATAGGTATTTACTAGGCTGTTGATCTGATAGGTTCTTAAGAAGCCTAGTCTTACATTCCCATAGTAGTTCTTAGCCGTTATAGTTTGCATGCAAGTAACTCGGAGTTAGGTCAAACAAGGATATGTTGAAATATTTACATTTCTCCTGTCCATGAGGAACTGGGGTGCTAAACTGGAGGATATTCTTCGTATTTCACTGTTGCAGTCATCACATTTGGGTTATCTTCTTGCAGTAGCCCTCAGTCGGCTTGATTATCAAAAGTCTTGGGTCCTTCGTCGTTTGCTGTCTCTTCTTCCATGACGTCAGGTAGTTAGGGGGTATAAAACATGCAGCTGATGCCATTACATCAGTCTTTCTTGCCGTGCGGTGCCCGAAGCAGAAGCAGTTCGCAAGTGCTGGTCAGCCAACTCCTGAAATTTTCATTTTCGAGATTCGGAAGCAAAGTCTTCAACTAAAAGCTAAGTACCCCATTGGGGAAACTTTTTCTTGCTCTAAACCGATGTCAGTAAAAGTAAATAATTGCATTTCTTGTGGAAAGCAAATACCTCATAAAGATTTTTATTCGTACTGTTTTCCTTGCCTAGGCCCTGACCACGACATACCTCACTGTCAGTTTTGTGCCTTATTTAAACCATGAACTATCTGTCGTCTGTATATTTTTGCTTCTAAATGTTTTGGTGCTTGGTTCAATTATCCAGATATGTCTTCGGTAAGCCATCCGACTACCGACATTCCGAAAAAAACGCAAAGATAAAGACAGAGACAGGCCACCTACGTCCAAAGCTGCCGACAACGCTTCTCCTAAGCCAGTCGCCAGTTCGCCGGTACTCAGTGAGGTGCTTTTGCAGCCCCTGATACCCACTACTTCAGATTCACAGGCCTCTACTGAGACCCATTCGGAATCCGGTATGCCGCAAGATGCTTCATCTGTGGAACCTGCGGATGTCTCTACCTTGGATGGGTCTGGAGCCACTGTGCAGGCACCGGTTTCTGAGGGTGTATTTAGGCCTTCTGACATGCATATTAAACTGACGCCATCTTCTTCTTCAAGGCCTAAAACTCGAAACATGCCTAGAAAGCTGACACCCAGACCGAATGATCAGGCCTCTATGCCTAAAAAACAAATGATAAGAATGGCTGAAGACCTTATTACTTTAATCAGGGGAAGCCAACCTTCCCCCTCTAAGAGACCTAGGACTGAGTTTGCTTATGATACTTCTGACCAGGATTCTGAAATTTCTGTTTTTTTTGTGGACCAGGATTTACCCTTATCTACCTATGAGGATTCTGATGCTGAGGACTCTATTCCCTATGCCCCCCACCCCCCGAGGATTTCTCTTTTGAAGAAACCTTGCATACTCTTAGGGAGCATTTTCTTTTGGGAAAGTCAGGATTTCTCAGATTCTAAAAAGAGGCTTAGGGATTTCTTACTCCTGCCCCAGCACAGGCCTTTAGCTATCCCTCCTGTACTAGACATTGTTGATGATGCCTTTTCGGAATTTAGCTTGGCCCATGACTCTTTACCTCCTGCTCCCAGAAAACCTGATAGATATTACAGGGTTCCTGACTCTCACAAGTTCCTTTTCAAAAATCCTACTGCAGATCCGGAGACCATTTTACAGGGACCCAAGGGCATTAAAGCTACTACTGCCAAAAATCCTACCCCCTCTGATAGAGACTCCAGGGCGCTGGATAGATGGGGTAAGAAGGTATACACTTCTGCACCTTTGGCCATTAGGGCCTTAAACTGCCAGTTTCATATGTTAAAGTAGCAGCATATTATTGGATTGCTTAAACAAAAAATGATGTTGATTCCTGATTGTGCTGAAAATAAAGATTTACAGGTTTTAATGCATTCTGCTGAACAAGTTGGTAAACATACTTTGCAATGTGGTTTTGATTCACTAGAGGCCTCTTGCAGGGCTGCTGTCACTAGGTCTGTACTTAGAAGGCATGCTTGGCTTAAGGAACAATCCTTGCCAGATTGTGTTAAAGCTAAATTACTGGATGCTCCCTTAATTCAGGACCACCTGTTTGGTAATAAGGCAGAAGTTGTTCTTAAAAAGATGGAGGAAAAAGCTAAAATCTATGCAGACTGTTAAAGATTTCTTACAAGTACAACCTCCAAGATTTAGTAGGCACTGGCCTTATAAGAATTGGTCCTTTCCTGCCTCTTCCAGGCCTTCTCAGTCCAAACCCAGATCCAGCACAACACCCAGGCTTCGGTCCCATGGTACGCACAGGACTAAGCAGTGGGGGCCCCCACTTCCAAATCTGGGAGTAGTAAAACTCCCCCTATGGTAAACTGTCTCAATGACTTAACTTTAAAACTTCCAAGCACTTCTCAACCGACTGCCCCTTTGGGGGGAAAGATTGCTCTACATGCAAAAAACTGGGAACTCATTACCCAGGACAAATGGGTTTTAAATATAGTGTCCCAAGGATACAGATTTCACTTCCACAAGTTACTAACCCCAAACGGTTGGCCAGATCTACCCCTAAATCAGTAGGCAGAGGCTCAAAAGCAAGTACTTTCTATCTTAAGCATAAAGGCTATTCAGACTGTGCCAGAAGAAGAAAAGGGACAAGGTTTCTACTCTAGACTTTTCCTGGTACCCAGAAAAGACAATTCATGGTGTCCTATCCTGGACCTGTCTACTTTAAACACCTTTTTGGTGATTCCAAAATTCAAGATGCTGACTTTTCACCAGTTGCTTCCTATGCTAGGCGAAGATGCCTGGTTGGCAACACTCGATTTATAGGAAGTATGCCTGCATGTCTCAATCAGGGAATCTTACAGAAGATACCTATGCTTCAAAGCAGGCTACACGTACTGTCAGATGTTCATCGTGTTTCACTGTTGCAGTTATTACTCTTGGGTTATCCTGCTGGCAGGCTACCTGCAGTCAGCCTGAATTCCAAAGTCTTGGTCCGGCGTCGGTTGCTGTCGCCTCTTCCCTGACGTCAGGGGTATAAAAGATGCAGCCGACGCCATTTTCTTCAGTCTTTCTTGCCGCTCGGTGTCCAAAGCAAAAGCAATTTGCAAGTGCTGGTCGGTCGGCCGACTTATGAGATTTTCAAAATCGAATTTCAGATCCGAAGTCTTCATTAAAGCTAAGTACCTCGTTGGGGAAACTTTTTTCTTGCTCCAGACCGATGTCAGAAAAAGTTAACAATTGTATTTCTTGTGGGAAGCAAATACTGCATAAGGATTTTCATTCTTACTGTGTTCCTTGCCTAGGCCCTAATCACGACGTTTCTAGCTGTCGGTTTTGTGCTAGATTTAACCAACGCACTATTAAGCGTCGGTACGATTTTGCCTTTCATTACATTGGCCGAAGGTTTAACTATATAATGCCGTCGGAACAACTGACAACCGGAATTCATAAAAAACGCAAGGAAAAGGACAGGCATCCGAGGTCCAAAACCAACGATGAGGCCTCCGCTAGGCCAGTTGCCAGTTCGCCGGTTCTCAGTGAGGCGCTTTCGCAGCCTCTGACGCCCGCCACCTCAGAGCCACAGGCCGCTTCCGACTCCCACGTGGAGCCGACTAGGCCTCTGGATACTCAAGGTATTGGACTCTTGGAAAATATTCCCTCAGATGGGTCCGGAGCCACTGAGCAGGCATTGGCTTCTGAGGGTGTTTTCAGACATACACAATTATATGTCAAGCCAACAGGAGTTTCGATGGTGGGCACAGGCCTGTCACCACAACAAGGGACAGCCACTCACTTTACCCACAGCCAGGCAGACACTAACAGCTGATGCATCAGATTATGCCTGGGGGGGCCCACATGGCAAAAAAATGTATTCAGGGCACATGGGCCCGCAAGCCAGATACATCTTCATATCAATCAAGAAGAGATGCTAGCTGTTCAGAATGCCCTGACAGCCTTCAAGGATCTACTTCATCCAGGACAGCTACTGATAAAGATGGACAATACTACAGTCATGTGGTACATAAACAAGCAGGGAGGCACACATTCCTACCCCCTCTGCAGGCAAGCCATGATTTTATGGGACACAGCATTGACTTATCAAGTTCACCTGCAAGCACAATTCCTGCCAGGAAAAATAAATACTCTGGCAGACGAACTAAGCAGAAACCTCATGGATCTGCACGAGTGGAAACTGCACCCACAAGTCTTCAACATGATAACAGGGAAATGGGGATGCCCAAACATAGATCTATTCGCCTCCCCTCACAACTGCCAGCTACAGAGATTCTGCACTCTGACTTATCACAAGCAAGCATGGAAAGTGGATGCCCTTTCATTCAGCTGGAAAGCCCTTACAGTATATGCCTTCCCTCCTCTGCCTCTCCTCTCCAAGGTACTCCTAAAGGTCAGACAAGAGAAGCCAAAAATGATACTGATTGCCCCAGACTGGCCACGGCAGCACTGGTACCCAATCCTAAAGAGCTTGTCTCAAGGCCCAGCCTGGACATTGCCTCTAATACCTCATTTGCTGACTCAACAGAACAAATAAGAAACACTGATGCAGAATGATGAAAAATAGAAAACTTTCAACGCCACAGACATGCAGGTGACTGGTGAAAAAAGTTTTTTTCTTTATTGCACTCTGGTACCTCGGCCTTCGCCTTCTCAAGGAATACATTTAATTTGTGATTCACCACACCTTATAAATCATTAGCTAAAATTTTTTAGAACCAATCACAACACTCACTGTGCATTTGAATAATTAAACATTTACACCTGAAAAAACCATCACTTAGTCTGTCACATACATTTCTATAATACAAACTTATGTTTTGTTGAACCAAATGGCAAGATAATGAACAGCATGAAAATTTTATACTTAATAAAATGTATAATATGCAAAATGTGCAAAATATGCAAAATATACAAAATATACCTAAACAGTGTACCATCTCTAATTATATTCATTTATAAAACAACATTTTGTGTATACATAATGTAACCCCTATAAGAATATTCCTTTAATTTTTTCATTATAACTCTATTAAATTCATCAGAGAATGCCCCTGTCACACATATAATACGATTGACTTGTTAGATCAAATGGTGTATACTAAATTTACACATACTACATTTGCTATATCATCCAAAACTGTTCACCTCAATATTGAATTTACACGACTTACATGTCTAAATTCATGCCATTAGGAAAAAGAGTTTTGAAGTTCAAAATGAACCTGGACTCCATTTCCAATAGTTTGTTGTTCACTCCAATTTCCCCTTCCACACTGAATGGCCTACCCAAAACACAAAATATTAAACCCTCCTCTGATCCATTGTGAAAATCTATAAAATGTTTTGCCACTGGGCTTTCCTGTCTGCTATTCCTAATATCTCCAAGGTGTTCCATTATTCTTAATTTAACCTTTCTGGAGGTTTGTCCCACATACCACTTTCGACACTCACAACCAATAATATATACCACTCCCCCCGAGTTGCAGTCATAATATTCCAAAGCCTTATATTTCTTGTTGTTGATAAATGTTCCATCCAAGTTCCTTACTCTATTACAAACTTTGCAATTCCCACATTTGTATGTCCCTACCTTGGAGATATTGCCTTTCCTCTTCGGACTTCTAGTATTTAAAATCTCCTTAAGGTTAGGGTATCTGCCGTAAGAGAAGGTGATTTTACTGGGAAACAATTTTCCTACTCTATCATCCCCCAAGACCAAAGGCCAAAGACTGTACACTGTGTCCCTCACTACCTTTGAAAATTGAGAAAATTTAGTAACAAAAAATAATTTATCTTGTTCTATGGCCCCTGCTTCGTTGTTGACCAACCACGTAGATTTCAAACCATGGCCCCCTAAACTTCTTGTCCTAACCCAACTTTCCTCCATGCTCTCCCCTTGCATGTGCACTGGAAGACCCAAATCCTTTTCTACCTTTCTTCTGGCAGAACGAACTATTGTCCCTTGATAACCCCTTAACTGTAATCTATTTTCTATTTTATCGAAAAAATTAAAGGAATATTCTTATAGGGGTTACATTATGTATACACAAAATGTTGTTTTATAAATGAATATAATTAGAGATGGTACACTGTTTAGGTATATTTTGTATATTTTGCATATTTTGCACATTTTGCATATTATACATTTTATTAAGTATAAAATTTTCATGCTGTTCATTATCTTGCCATTTGGTTCAACAAAACATAAGTTTGTATTATAGAAATGTATGTGACAGACTAAGTGATGGTTTTTTCAGGTGTAAATGTTTAATTATTCAAATGCACAGTGAGTGTTGTGATTGGTTCTAAAATTTTAGCTAATGATTTATAAGGTGTGGTGAATCACAAATTAAATGTATTCCTTGAGAAGGCGAAGGCCGAGGTACCAGAGTGCAATAAAGAAAAAAACTTTTTTCACCAGTCACCTGCATGTCTGTGGTGTTGAAAGTTTTCTATGACTCAACAGAACAATCAGATCCTACACAGCCAACTCAGAACCCTAAATCTGGCTGCATGGCAGATAATGTAATCATTCAGAACACACCTCTCTCTAAAGCAGTTATGGATGTTATTTTGGAGGCCAGGAGGCCCAGCACCAGAAAATCTTATGCAGAAAAATGGAAGAGATTCTGTGCTTGGAACCAAGCGCAGGGAATTGACTCGCTTGTACCAAATATTCCTCAGATTTTGCAATACCTAACTGAAATGCTGGACAAAGGCCTATCCTTCTCATCAATTAAGATCCATGCCTCTGCCATTTCAGATCATTACAATACGGACCCACCTATTTTTTCTCATCCACTGCTAAGACAGTTTCTCAGAGGGGCCAAAAACATAAGACCTCCAAGGAGAGCTCCAATACCTACATGGGACCTCAATTTTGTCTTGAAAAAACTCACACTGCCTCCTTTTGAACCAGCCAATACAGCAGAGATAAAATACTTGTCATGGAAAACCGCTCTTCTCCTAGCAATAACTTCAGCAAGAAGAGTCTGAGTTACAGGCACTAATGGCTGTGGAACCTTTTATTTTCCATCAAGACAGGGTTTCTCTAAGGACAAACCCGACATTTATGCCTAAGGTAGTGTCCAGCGTGGCTCTTAACCAAACCATACATTTGCCTACCTTTTATCCAAGCCCACAGAATAAGGGGGAGAGACTTCTGCATACTTTGGACATACACAGAAAGCTATGCTCTTACTTGGACAAGACTAAAGCCTTCAGAAAGACTGAGCAACTCTTAGTGGCATATGCTGCAGGTTCCCAAGGAAAAGCCATTTCAAAGCAGACTGTTTCAAAATGGAGAGGCCACTGCATTCGTTTCTGCTATTCACAACATGGCAAATCAGTGCCCAAGGGCATTATGCCACATTCTACCAGAGCAGCAGCCACTTCAGCAGCCTTCCTCAGAGGAGCGTGCCAACCAAGGATATTTTGGAGGCTGCAACATGGACTTCAGTGCACACTTTTACAAAGCACTACCATTTACCTCTCTACTCTAAATCCAGAGCAGGCTTTGCCACTGCAGTTCTGCAGGGCCTCATAGCCACTCCAAACTCTATTTAGTCCCAGCCACCCAACCTCAGCTTTGGGATGCAACCCAAGTGTAATGACTGCAACAGTGAAACACGAACATAGTACAATTGTGTACCTACCATAAATGTAGATGTTCGAGTATATTCACTGTTGCAGTCCAGGTTAGCCTCCCACCATCCCCCTTTTTCCTTGCTGGGACTTATCTGTACCTCTCTATTCTATACAACCTATGTGGTGTATTTGCTTGTAGATGAAGGTTATGTACATGCATTTTTATGATCGTAATTTTTACAGCCTACCCTTTTGGGGGCACCTGACATCTGGGGCAAGAAAAACTGAAGAAAATAGCATCAGCTGCATCTTTTATATACCCCTGGTGCACTGACGTCAGGGAAGAGGTGACAGCAACTGACACCGGACCAGGACTTTGGAATTCGGGCCGACTGCGGGTAGCCTTCCAGCAGGATAACCCAAGTGTAATGACTGCAACAGTGCATACACTCGAACATCTACATTTATGGTAGGTACACAACTGTACTTTCTGAACAAGTGCTGAGCATGAACAAGCATTTTAAATAACTAAAGCCACAAAATACTATGTTATGTACTTAACGCTATCACAGTTTTTGCTGAGCTAGCCTGCTTCCTTCCTGCTGGAATGGCTAGTTGGATGACTGGCTCTGTCTGCTCAAGTGGCTGGGCTGGCTGGCTAGCAGGCTGGCTAGCAGGCTCCCTTGCTGGCTGGCTTCTTTGCTGGCTGGCTGGCTTTTTGCTGGATTCGCTATTAGGATTAGAAATTTCAGATCTTAAGTATTTCTTTAATCCTTCGCAGCTGTAGAGCACTAAGACAAAACTGCTCTACAGCTGTGACCTTTATTGGGCTCTTTGAGGTGAATCTCTGCCCCCTCCAATCCCTGCAGCCAATTGCTGCCTGAATTACACCACCTGGCCTAGCAGGGAATTCCTCTATAAATGCAGGTCCGGGTTGGTGACATAGCTGCATTGCCGTGGAAAAACTGGAAGTATTTTCAGCTTTTCCACGGCAACAGCAATTTGAGAGCATTAAAAGTGGAAAACAGGACTTAAAGTCCCACTGTCTGTGAATGCGGTAAATGGGATGAGAAGGCTCAACCCGTGAGTGTCCCACTGACAACGGGACGGGTGGCAGCCGTATTCATCCCTATTTCATCATCATCCCTTTCCACTTTGAATTGTAGTTCTCTGCTTGTACTAGGTATACGAGCCTTAACTATGTTGCTCTGAAATAGCCCTTGAAATTGGGTAATCCCAATCCTCCCTGTTCTGTTAGAAGAATAAGCTTATCCCACTTGATTCTTTCCGTTTTCCCCTCCCAGATAAATTCCTTCAGCTCTTTATTAATTGCTATCCACAACTTCTCTGGCTGATAAAAATATGCCTGACCAGTGTACAAGACTAAAGGGACTAAACCATTTTAACTGCTTGTATCTTACTATCAATATCCATATAACCAAGCTTCCACTTTCTTAATTTTTGTATGATCTTTTTAGTCTCTTCCCACATATCCTTAGCTGCCACACTAGTATCACTTTTAATCTATGCTTTTCTTCAAACATAAAAACACTTCTCATACGTCATTTAAAAGTATTATCCAGTCAGCATTTACATTCAATTAAAATCAGCGTAATTAGATGCAAGGTCTGCGCCTTCTTAAGATAGGATTTAAAGGTACCACTCCGTGTAACCCTGGATGTCTGTCTGCACCCACTTCCACTATCCATTACACCTCACTAAACTCTGTATAACTTTTAATCTCTCCCCCCCCCTTGGATTTCCTTAATTAATTGAAGTGCCATAAAAGAAAAATAGTGTACTTTATATTCTTCAGTATGTTGGGATAGTGCATCGTATAAACGTTTCAACCCAATATCTGACGTGTTTAAAAATCCTGTCTTTTTTATGTCTGAAGAAGGGTTATCCTGAAAGTGCTAACATCTGTAATAGTTTTACTATTTTCATATAGCCTGGAGGTCCGTAACGTTTCCTGTTGTTTTATTTACCATACCAATTATATCCTTGAATTTCTGAGTCACTTATTTTCTTTACCAGTGGTTCTAAATATAATGCAAGTAGCAAAGGGCAGAGAGGATACGCCTGCCTCATTCCTCTGCTCAAGCGGAGGTTATTGGAGAGAACTCCACCCACTTCAATTTTCACCTCTGATCTTTCATATATCCTCATAATTAACCTCATTATTTTATCAGGGAATGCAAATGCTTCCATTTCTCTGCTCAGAAAATCCCAGCTTACTCTGTCAAATGTTTTCTCTTCATCAAGACCAGCGAGCAACAGTGGTATTTTCTTACATTCTGGTTCCCTCTGGATCGTCACTGTTCTGTTTATGTTGTCAGATGTTTGCCTTCCCTCCACAAAACCACATTGATCTGTATCTGTCAATATAATCCATGATTTAGTATTGAAATGGGCCTGTATGAAGCTGGATCTGATGAATCTCTACCCTCTTTAGGTAATACAGCTACTACCGCTTTCTTCCAGGGTGTTGATGCTTCTCCTCTTAAAATACTTTTAAACAAAACCTTCCAAATCTTCATCAGTTTTTTCCCCTCCTAGCTTCCAGACTTTCATCTTATCCTGGGGACTTTTTTGTAGATTGGTTATACATCACCATTTTATCTCATCTCCTCCTATCCTTACTGTTAGTAATTGAGCCTCCTCTCCCTTTAGCCTTGGTGTATTTAATTCTTCCATAAACATTTCCATTTATACCTTTTCTTGATTTCCATATTTCTCTGCTTTATACAGACTTTCATAGAATTTCCGAAATATTTCTAGTACTTCTACAGGATCCCTAGTTATCCTCCATATGTAATAGGCTTACTAGGCTTGGTGACAGCCCTTTCTACCTTCTGTTGTCTGAATCGTCATGCTAAATGATTTTGTGCTCTAGTGTTAACAAAAACAATTACTTAACAGCAATCTTTCCAAACTCATGCATATTATCACGGTAGTCCCTTATTTTCTGTTTAGCATTCTGTAATTGCTCTTTCTCTTGTTCTGTGAGTCCCCCTATTTTGCAACACTTTAATATTTGTCAGTCCTGTAAATAATTCTTGTTACTTCTTAACCATAAAAAGGCAAAAATAAGCTAACCACACTGCTAAAGGAGACTCACAAGCAAAATAACCAAAGTGAGAAAAATAATTGAGTCAGCCAACACGGTCCAGGCAGGATAAACTGTTGAACACCAAGAATGTATAAAAAAACTGTTTTATTGAAGAAAGTTAGCGCTTTTGCGGGTTTACTACTTCATTGGACCAAATACAAAAGTATGTTTAAACACAGAGATATTTAAGTCATAGCACAACCAATCAACTAAACTAATTAAAAAAATACCAATCAAATAAAGTGATGTAACCCATATCACCGCCTACTCAGTAGGGCTGGTTTAAGGGAGACACCACTATTAAGTCCTGGGTATTCATATGCCTGCAAAGAAACAATCCATTTTAGCTCATACATCTCAACAACATTATTAAAATCACCTCTTCTAATATGGAAATGCAAAAGTTGTAAAACTCTGAATTTAAAGGAATTGTGCCCTGGAAACAATAAGGCATTATTAGCTAAAACATTTGATGTTACATGGCTATGTATGTTGCCTAGGTGCTTTAAGTACCCTCTCTCTAAGCTGTAGTGTGGTTTCGCTTACATAGAAACCATCACAGGAGCAGCAGGTAGCAAAATATATCACATTGCTGCTCCTGCATGCCACCACAAATCTGGGTGTAAAAATGTGCCCTGTAAATGGGATGTATGAAACAAATTCAGTAGATATGGAAGAGCATGCCTTGCAACTGTGGCAAGGAAGCATACCAACTTTCCCTGTAGGTATATGGTGTGGAGGCCTTGGTCCATAACATAAAAGTCTTTTGATAGACATATTATTCCTATAGGTGGAGAAGGGGTACTCACCCACTATTTCTCACCTTATGATCAGCTAAAAGGACACGCCAATTCTTTCTTATAATATTGCAGTAATGCTGAATATCACTAGAATATCTTAGAAATATCCAAGGGTTTCGGACCTCTCCGGACCTTCAGTTACTGTTCACAGTCGTCTTACTAGAGGAAAAATACGGGGTCTCTGTGCCTTGTTGTTGCAGAGTGGTATTCCTAGCATTAACTATGTGCATCTGTGAGTAACCTCTCTCAGAGATGCCATTGCTCAATCTATGTACAGTTTCCTTGAACACAAGGTCATTAGTACATAGCCTAGAAGCCCTTCAGCACTGATCCTTAAGTATCTTAGAAAAAATATGTGGGGGATGCATGCTGGAATGATGCAGAACCCCATTCATCTAACAAGGTTTCCAATATAGTCGTATCCCTAAAGTACCATCAGAATTCTTAGAAATGGTGATATCCAAAAAAATCAATAGAAATAGAAGAATAATTAACAGTAAACCTGAAGAAATCTGAGGTACTTTCAAGATCACTAACTAGAAGAAAAACCTTCATACCTCATCCAAACAAGGAGTAGTTTACAATTTATCTAATTTTTCATTAACTTCTATACAACTAGCAGTCCTCAATAGAGGCCTGAGCTTTGTTCCCAACATTAAGTCTAACATTACTGATATTATTGTTGATATTAGGCTGTTTGCTCGTAAAATCATGCTTGAAATATTATTTGGAACACAGAGCATGTCTGTTTCTGTTAATACTCTATGTCAACCGAGTACTTTCTGCCCGCCTCACTGCATCCATGGAATCATTTTTGAACTTATGTGAAAGGGACATTTTTTTTAATCTTTTGATAATGTCAAACAGCGTTTTTGTAATGTAAGCCCCGAGGAAACCCTTGCTTTACAACAATTGCAGGCTGAAGTCTATTAGTATCAGACTGGTGGGCAAGGGAGGGTCCTTTGTGGTACTTAATAGAACTGATTACCTAACAGGCATGTCAGCTGTGTCAGATTACTGTTCTACTTACAATAAGATTTCTGGGAGAGAGGTGGACAAATGCATTGGTAATGTTAAGAATGACCTTCTCATGTGTGGTTTAGTGGACCATGACACACGCGAGTTTTTGACTATTGACTATCCTTCTGTTCCTGTTATCCACGGATTGCCTAAGATCCATAAGGACTACCTTAATCCCCCACTGTGCCCTATTGTTTCGGGAGGTAGTTTGGTAACTGAACCTTTATCTAAATTTGTTGAAATGCAGCTCAAATCAGTACTTGCTGAATCTCCTGCAAATTTGAAGGATACTGAGCATGTTTTATCTAGTTTATATAGCTCTGTAGCTAATGCTTCCCTTTCTTTGGCTGATGTTTTGCTTGTAACTATGGATGTCAAACACTATTTACTGTGATCCCCATTCAGGTAGGTGTGGATGCTGTGAGACTATTTCTTTCTCACCATGATCATTTCATGCATGACATGGTGACTGTTGTTTGTACTTTATTAGATTTAATTCTAAGTAATAATGTGTTTTTCTTTGAGAACCAGCACTGTCTCAAACTACTAGGTGTGGCAATGGGCATCCCCTGTGCCAATAGCTATGCTAATTTTGTTATGGCACAGTGGGAAAATGAGAATGTACATAGCAGTAATATGTTTGGCCATCATGTAAAGTACTATGCTAGGTTTGTGGATGACATTTTTTTTCCTATGGGAAGGTGATTTGGGGCAACTTTCAGACTTTGTTAGGTATCTTGAAAGTACTTCAAATTTCCCCATATTTACTGTTAATTATTCTTCTATTTCTGTTGATGTTTTGGATGTCACCATTTCTAAGAATTCTGATGGTACTTTAGGGACACAACTATATAGGAAACCTTGTTGGAGGAATAGGTTTCTGCATCGTTCCAGCATGCATTCCCCACATATTTTTTTCTAACATACTTAATGGTCAGTGCTTAAAGCCTTCTAGGCTATGTACTAATGACCTTGTGTTCGAGGAAACTGTACATAGCAATGACTTCTCTGAGAGAGGTTACTTAGATGCACATAGTTAATGCTAGGAATACCACTTTGCAACAACGACAAGGCACAAGGACCTCGTATTTTTCCTCTAGTAGGAGGACTGTGAACAGTAACCGAAAGTCCGGAGGGGCCTGACACCCTAGAGTATTTCTAAGGTATTCTAGTGGTATACAGTATTACTGCAGTTATATTGTAAGAAAGAATTGGCCTGTTCTTTTAGCTGATCATAAGGTGAGACACATAGTGGGTGAGTACCCCTCTTTCACCTACAGGAATAATATATCTATCAAAAGACATTTATGTTATGGACAAAGGCCTCCACCCCATATACCTACAGGGAAAGTTGGTACGCTTCACTGCCACAGTTGCAAGGCATGATCTTCCATATCTACTGAACTTTATTTCACACATCCCACTACAGTGCGCATTTTTACACCCATATTTGTGGCGACATGCAGGAGCCAGCAATTTGGTGTATTTTGCTACCTGCTGCTCTTGTGATAGTTTATGTGGGCAAAACCACATGACAACTTAGAGAGAGAGGGTACTTGAGCACCTAGGCAACATACGTAACCATGTAACATCAAATGTTTTAGCTAATCATGCCTTATTGTTTCCAGGGCACAGTTCTTTTAAATTCAGTGTTTTACAACTTTTGCATTTCCGTATTAGAAGAGGTGATTTTAATAATGTTGTTGAGATGTGTGAGCTAAAATGGATTGTTTCTTTGCATGTATATGAATACTCAGGACTTTATAATGGTGTCTCCCTTAAACCAGCCCTACTGAGTAGGCGGTGATATGGGTTACATCACTTTATTTGATTGGTATTTTTTTAATTAGTTTAGTTGATTGGTTGTGCTATGACTTAAATATCTCTGTGTTTTAACATACTTTTGTATTTGGTCTGATGAAGTAGTAAACCCGCGAAAGCGCTAACTTTCTTCAATAAAACAGTTTTTTTATACATTCTTGGTGTTCAACAGTTTATCCTGCCTGGACCGTGTTGGCTGACTCAATTATTTTTCTCACTTTGGTTATTTTGCTTGTGAGTCTCTTTTAGCAGTGTGGTTAGCTTATTTTTGCCTTTTTATGGTTAAGAAGTAACAAGAATTATTTACAAGACTGACAAATATTAAAGTATTGCAAAATAGGGGGACTCGCAGAACAAGAGAAGGAGCATCTCCCTTAAACCAGCCCTACTGAGTAGACGGTGATATGGGTTACATCACTTTGGTCTTTTTTAATTAGTTTTAGTTGATTGGTTGTGCTATGTTTTAAATATCTCTGTGTTTTAACATACTTTTGTATTTGGTCTGATGAAGCGGTAACCCAGCGAAAGTGCAAACCTTCTTCAATAAAACAGTTTTTTATACATTCTTGGTGTTCAGCAGAAGTGTATCCTGCCTGGACCATGTTGCTTAACTCACAGTTATTTTTCTCAGTTTACTACTTAACCATATCTGCCTTTCTTTTATTTCCTCCCTATTTTTAAGTTCCATTTTAATTTTATCCCACTCCCTAGCTATAGTTTCAGAAGTTGTTCTATATTGTCTAATAGCTCCTGAATAATTTCTACTACCCAGTCCTTAAATTCCTCTCTTTTCAACAGATATGTGGGAAAGCACCAGTGTCTCGTTTTTATTTTATTACCCTGTGTTTTTATTTTAGTTATTGTTGGAGCATGATCTGAAATAGTTATTGAGTGCATAACGAGACCTTCAATTAAATGCACATGTTCCTGTGAAAGGTAAATTCTGTCTAGCTTAGCCCAGTTTTTTGTATCTTGTGGAATAATATGTAAATTGACTCTGAATTCCTAGTACTGAATTCGCATCTTCCATGCTAAATATTTTCATGAATTTCTTTAAAACTCTACCATCCTTTGTTATATTTCCCCTTCTGGGGTCCCCAGACACATCTTCACTGCTTCAAATCAAATTCCAATGCCCATCTATAAGTAATACTCTTTGCTGAAAGCGGATTATTTCTCCCAGAATTTTCTTTAGCTGTATTTTAGCAGTTTTCAGTGGAGTATATACACATATCAGTGTAATCTTATTCCCTTGCCACTAGCCCCTAAGTACTATAAGTCTACCATTATTGTCTTTTCCTCTTCTATTACTGTTAGAAGTCCTCTTGCAGTTAATACAAGTACTCCTCTCTTACTTTGCCCCAGGTATTCTGCTGAATAACCATCCTGAAAGCCTTTCTTTATCAAATTCATGTTTAGTCTGCTGTTGCATAGCTATTTGCACTCTAAAATTTGTAATATAGTTCACTACTCTCTTTTTTGGATTTATCTGCGAGACCATTAATGTTTAAAGACATTGTAGAAAGAATCATATACTTGAGAGATTATTATTCCCTTCATTTATATATAGCAGCTATTTTTTTAAATGTCCGGTTCCAGCTTTTGTGTGAACATACATGCAGCATTGGCAGGTTAATCTTTTATACAATTTTTTCTTTTTCATCTTCGTTTGAGCCTATGTCACATCTTGCAGAATTTTTTTTTTCTATTGAAAACCCTCAAACAAAAACACACCCAGAATACCCCCCTAAAACCTACCAACTTAACACACAGAACTATGTACATATTCAAATATTGATGTTTTACCCCATTAATAGGAGCATAACGTCCAAACTGACAGCCACACAAACAGACTCGAGCTAAACAGAAGGAAAGCTTATCCATGATAAGATGCATAGTAGAGCCTGTGACTCTACTAAGTACTGTCTGGTTTTGCCTTATCTTTATAGCTGTCCCAGCTGGGAAACTCTTGAATGCTTTCAGAAAATATTTTCTCCAAGCCATTTCTCTTTATCAGATTGCTAGCGACATGAGAACCAGATACAGGACTGTTTACTGTTAAAAGGACATAATCAATATTCTTTTTCATTCACTTGCTTTCTGTCAAAACTTGTTACTGTGTATTGAAGGTAACAATATTACTTCTTTTTTAACAACATGGCTCCCTAAAACTTTAGATTTACCAGAAGCATTCTCTTTTGGTATCGAAAGAGCACATAGATCTATAGCTAATACCAACTCTAACAAAAACTATCCTAGATCAGTTATAGTTAGATTTCTATCATCTTTTGATAAATAGATGGTTCTTAAATCTGCTTGGGCTAAAGTTCCTGTTAAGTTTAATGAGACAACTGTGCATTTTGACAATGACTATTCTTCCATGGTAATTGCTAAAAGAAAAGTTTTTCTGCCACTAATAAGGGAGCTTAAAAAAGCACAGTTTAAAACATACCTTCTGTTTCCTGCCAAGCTTAAAATCTTCCTTCCTGATGGTCCTAAGGTCTTCGATGATTTAGACTCTGCTTTACTGTTTGTCAAAGAAAAAAGGATTTTGGATAAAATAGAAGAAATGAAATGGGCTAGTTCTTCATTAAAGAGATTGGCAACTGAAGCTTCCTGGAAGACTTCAGAGAAGAAGAAGAGACTAAAAAACAAATGATTTGTTATATGTTTTTTTCTCTCTCATCATTTTAGTTCATTATTAATCTTTTTGAATATAGTTCCTGCATTTCCAGAAAGCCACAAATATTTTGGAAAAGATTTAATCAAAGTTATTCTCTATGTGCAAAGAAATGTTTTGTTTCATAACCAGTCAAAATGCCTGAGGATTTAATGGCAGGCTGTGACTCGATTTGTTTTGCTTTCTGAAAAAGTAAGGTTAGTAATTTGACACATTTTTTATCTTTATCTTTTTTTTTCCTTCTTCTTTTATTATTTTCTTTGTTTAAACAATGACATTCTATTTAGATTATGTAGTGGGAAAAGGGTGGGGGAGGGCAGGGAGAGAACAGTAATGAAAATATCATTAATAGAATAATAACATATTTATTTCTTGTAAAAGTTTATAAGTTCTTCAAATGCTATTTCTAATTATACTTCCTTGATTATACTGCTTATGCTTGTTTGTAAATAATCTGTCATGCTTTAACTAATAATAATCAGAACTAAATAAGAGTAAATAATATGTTTTATTTTTAACTCTATTAATATAAACAGTAAGTAACATTCCATTGTATATACTTCTTACAGCTTTCTCTTACATTTTTTTATTTCTGCCTCACTCCCTTTTATTTTCTACTCTCTTTTTCTTTATTAATGTATAGAAATGCTTTTGACTGTGTGGGCACAGTGAATAATAGGATTTGTATGAAAATTGAGTTGGGAGAAGAATGCTGAGTTTTATTGCTTGTTGGTAATTTTGAGTTTAATTTCACTTGCATAGAGGCTGTGATGATCTGTGGAATACATTGTGGAGGTTCTGTCATGTTTAGATGCATTTACACTGCTAAATGAATGTTTGTCACTAGTTTTTAATAAGTTTCCCGCCAAAATGTTAAGAGAGACAATCTGGGATGTGGGCTGTCTTATGCACAATGTCCTTGAGTTACCTCAGAATCTTCAAATCACAGAATTCTCACAGAGAAACTGAAAGCAGTTAGTATAAACATTGACAAGGTTATCACACTGACACACCACATATTCAGGAAAAATACTCTGTTCATAAAATATGTCAGTTATAATGAGTTTAAATGATGTAGTTTCTTGTAGTAAGTAAATGTCTTATTTTAGAAGGCATAAAAATGAAACATTTATTTAAATGTTTTTGAAAATCTACTTAGCAGCAGCATAATAATCTGTGTTAAAAATTTGTGTTCCAAACATATACTTTACTATAACTCATTTAATTCATCTGATTGACAAACATAAATAATCTTATAACTCTATTCTGGAAGAAATGTCATGTGATATATTTTAAAGCAGTAGGTTAGCATGATTGTAAAATCTGGTTACCAATATGTGTTTGCTGTGCATTGTTTTGTATAAAGCAGACAGATTTATTCTGGGGACAGCAAGTGGGATGGTGCTCTGCAGGGACACAACTCAGTGAGATCATATATATATATATATATATATATATATATATATATATATATATATATATATATATATATGTGTGTGTGTGTGTGTGTGTGTGAGTGTGATGGCTTTTTCTGAGAGTCTGCATGGCTATCCAATATGATTTGTAATGATTTCTATGAATACAATGTTTTACTCTATTGACAAAATGAATGTTTGCCACAAGTTTTAATAAGTTTCGCGCCAAAATGTTAAGGGAGACAATCTGGGATGTGGGCTGTCTCATGCACAGTGTCCATGAGTTTCCTCAGAAGCTTCACTCACAGAATTTTTACAGAGAAACTGAAAGCAGTTAGTATAAACATTGACAAGGTTATCACACTGACACACCACAGATTCAGGAAAAATACTCTATTCATAAAATGTGTCAGTTATGATGAGTTTAGATGATGTAGTTTCTTGTAGCAAGTAAATATCTTATTTTAGAAGGCATAGAAAATGAAACATTTATTTAAATGTTTTTGAAAATCTACTTAACAGTAGCATAATAATCTGTGTTAAAAACTTGTGTCCCAAACATATACTTTACTATAACTCATTTAATTCATCTGATTGACAAGCATAAATAATCTTATAACTCTATTCTGGAAGAAATGTCATGTGATATATTTTAAAGCAGTAGGTTAGCATGATTGTAAAATCTGGTTGCTAATGTGTGTTTGCTGTGCATTATTTTGTGTGAAGCGGACAGATTTGTTCTGGGGACGGCAAGTGGGATGGTGCTCTGCAGGGGCACGGCTCGGTGAGATCAGATATATGTGTATATATATGTGTGTGTGTGTGTGTGTGTGTATGTATGTATATATGTGTATGTGTATATGTATGTGTGTGTGTGTGTGTGTGTGGGTATGTGTGTGTGTTTGTGTGTGATGGCTTTTTTTTTTAGGTAATAACGCAGGTGTTTCTGAGAATCTGCATAACTATGCAATATGATTTATAATAATTTTTATGAATACAATATTTTACTCTATTGACAATAATGAGTTTAAGTAAATGCTCATATACAAACAATTCAAGATTTTTTGAAAGCTGTTGATAGAATTCACATGACAGAAAATAGATGCATCTTAATGCATGTAATGTCTGAATCATATTAGCCAAAGTTTTTGATTTAAATGAATGTTAGAACATAATTTTCTCTCCTCTTGATTTCTAACATTAAGATTATTTGAATGCTATTAGAATACAAGTGTTATATATTACATAGATCTATATAATAGTATGAACAGTTTTAAAAAAAAAAAAAAAAAAAGTTTATTTTAGTTTATATGATGCTGTTTTACCAAATGTGTAGTTTTGTCTTGATAGATAATTGAATTGAAAACTGTTAACCTCAGTTAAATATAACTAGTATTAAATTGATAAGGTGGTAGCTGAGGTACTGCTGCTTAGGGTAGGGGTTAACTTGAGTAGTAAATACTGCTCTAAGTTGGAGTTTTCAACTCCAGGCGGGATGCAAGGTTTAATCCTTACATTATTTTCACTTGTTCATTGCTATATGTATATAGTTTTGACATCCACAATATATTTTGTACACTCATTGTCACTACAAACAAAATTGAATCCTATACAAAATCCCATAAGAGATTTAATAAATACAGCTATGTTTAAAGGTACACCTAAAAGAGGAGATGTAACATTATTTATCTTGTTATTTGTTATTTCGATCATAAGATTCTTGAGTTTTAAAATGCCAAATGACATCTTTAAAAGGAATTTCTTTAAACATTAATGGATTGAATAATCCGTGTAAAAGGGCAAGCCTAATAAGATACATTAATCTACACAAGGCCAATCTAGTCTTCCTGCAAGAAACCCATCTCTTGATAAAAGATATTGATAAACTAGCCACTAATAAGTATACAGTATTGGTTAGTACAGAGCTCACTGAGAAAAAAGAGGAGTGGCTATTTTATGGAATAAAAGTATGCCCATTCCTAAAACCATTAAGTCTTATCAGGATGACAAAGGAATGTTTTGTATGGTTACAATACAAATTAATGGGAAGACTTACACTTTAATTAATGTATATTGGATACCTGGAATTGGTATTAATACAGTGAAATATCATATTGATAAGATCATATCATTCTCTGTAGGGGATATTATTTTAGCTGGTGATTTTAATTGTATACTACATGAAAGTGATACTACCACTATAAAGAAAAGAAGAATTACATCTAATGCAAAACATTTAAATGATTTTGCTAATTCTTATCATTTGAATGATATTAATAATCAGATAGAGTCAAAATCATTACCATACACCTTTTTTCTAACAGATACAAAACTTATTCAAAAATAGATAGGGTCTTTATTTCTAACCAGATGGTAACAGATTTAATTAATTCCAAAATCATTTCATGTCCTATATCTGATCATAACTCAATTGTTTTCAATTCATGATAAAAATACTCATAATGTTCAGATCAAAAGGATACCAGCATACTTAACTCAGCTAAAAGACTATAAAGAATATATACTTTCAGAAGTACAACATTTTCTAGACATAAATAATACTCCAGAAGTCTCCATTGTCTATGTTTGGGATGCCTTAAAATCATATCTATATGGACAAAGTATCAGATGGTATAATAACAAAAGGAAATCTTGGGATAAGGAATTGTTAGATATTCAAAGTAAACTAGACTCTTATAAACATAATAATAAAGAAAATATTATGGACAAGAAAGTTATTGAAGAAATAAACAAACTAAATGAGAAATACAAAGAAATTTTAACTCATAAAGTTAAAATAACTTTAGAGAATACAAGTTTTTGTCTTATTCAATAAGCCCCAAATACTTACATAGACTTAAAAATAAAACAAAAGATTGAATAAACAAAACCATATCAAAGAAATCTTTTCTCTAAGGAAAAGAAGAATGTTTCTAGTATACCAGAAATACTGGATGAATTTAGAAATCACTTTCACAAGATTAACCATAACAACATTAACATGGAACCTAAAGATAAAATAAAGGAGTTTATAACCACAAACATGAATAAAAAGCTTAATAAACAACAGATTAAACTATTGGACAAGAGTATTTCATATACAGAAGTTATTACACAAATAAATAAGCTTAAATCAAACAAAGCACCGGGTAATGATGGTATTATACCAGAGATATATAAAATCCTTTCTAAAACTACATATTCATTAATACATAAGGTTTTTATTCTGGCCCAAACTGAGTTAATAACCCCCCCCCATCTTGGTAATATACATTTATTTCACCAATTTTAAAACCTAATAAAGATCCAACTAGATGTTCTTCATATCGACCCATCTCATTACTTAATGTTGATTATAAAATGTTTATGAGTATTTTTGCTGATAGATTGAAGACAATTATCCCGCATTATAGACATAGATCAGACGGGCTTCATTGTAAATAGAAATACTTTTGATAATATAAGAAGAACTTTAACATTAATTGATTTTGCAAATAGGAAAAAGAAAGATTTAACACTTATTAGTCTTGATATAGGTTCAGCATTTGATTCAGTAAGTTGGGACTATCTGTTTACCTTACTGAAATGCACAAATTTCTCTGATGCATTTGTAAATTTAATTGAGCATTTATACAAAGGAACGCTGGCTTATATTAAGGTAAGAACATATGTTTCACAAAAATTACCCATTCTTAAAGGTACAAAGCAAGGATGTCCACTTTCTCCACTATTATTCACTTTAGTAATGGAGCCTTGGGCTAATTTGATTAGAAACAGTACTGACATAGAGGGTTTTGAAATAGAAGAAAATACAACATCAAAAATTCAACTTTTGCAGATGATGTTCTAATTACATCAGCAGGATCTAATTCTTCTATGCAGTCTTTATTTGATAAAATGATGAATTTTAAAAGTATTTCTGGTTTAATATTCAATGAAGAAAAACTAAAATACTACCTATATATACACGAAAAAATACTCTCATTAGTGATTTTACTAAATATGTACCCAACTCAGGTCAGATAACTTATTTAGGTATAATACTATCTAAAGATATTAAATCTATTATATATAATAACTATAATACCTGTTTTCTTAATATACAAAATCTTTTAATACCTGGAATAATATGTTTTTACTATGGAGGAGAGACTTACAATTATTAAAATGATAATATTCCCCAAGATTTTATACTTAATACAATCAATAATACTTTCACCTACAAAAATAACTATCAAGAAACTGAATACACTAATGTTAAATTTCTTATGGGCACCTAATAGACCTAGGATTGCATTAAAGAAACATACTAATAGCTGGTCTCAAGGGGGTATTTCTTTTCCAGACTTTAATTTATATATTATCTCTTCTATTATAAAAGTTATTACTTTATTAATAGATCGGTCATATGTTGCAAAATGGAAAGATTATTGGGAGCTAATTAGTATGCACTTCATGAAAATCTCCTTAACACATAAAAATATGATTATAAATAGCTCCATGTTGTGGTTGCTAAAGGAATTTTGTACTTCACCTATTACACCTAAACATATGGTCTGTTACCCATTAAATATTATTATTAGTTATCGTAACTTTATATTCATGCACCCTACGTATAGGGAATGGAATTTTATTGTATTCCCTATAATTTATACTCAGGGTATGCTTATGTCATCTACTTCTGAAGGAGCTCATTTAGCTATAGATAATAATCTAAAGTACTGGTATCAGCTGATATCTGATAATAAAGTTAAAAATCTAGATTTCTTAAAACAAGAATTTGATCTAAGAGAAACTTGCTGGTTAGAGGTTCAGATCTTTAGACAACATCTCATTGATAGAATAGATCTAATGTCTATAACAGTTAAAGAATCTATTCCAAAACTGATTGATTACTTGATAATAAATTTACAGCATAAAGTTTCTGATAAAGGTAAACTTTCACATATACATAAAATTATCAGACAAGAAACTTTTTACAATGTAGATTCATACTGGAATTATTTCACCTCTATTAATGGGGACCCACCAACTCAACAAGATAAACAATATATATTGGAATCTGCTTATAGAACTACATCTTCCATTGTCTGGAGACTTTATACATGGAAATTTTTACATAGATCTTTTTATACACCTTTGATGATGAATAAAATTAATAATAAAGATAATCTATGTAAGAAATGTAATGTAGAAATTAATGCTGACTGGGCTCATATGTTTTATGACTGTATGAAGTTGAAAGAATACTGGAAGTCAATTAATGAATTTTTGCAGGCTCTTTTACAGATAATTTCATTATTTCTAAGTCTCTTATATTATTCAACACACCTGTACCTCAATGTGTTAAAAGATTAAGCTTCCCTTGTTATGGTCTATCCTAGCAGTGGCTAGGAAAATAATAACTAGAAATTGGATTTCAGCTACACCTCCTTCGCTCAATGAATTTAAAAATGTTATGAATATAATGTGTCATATGGAAATAAGCACAATTAGAATGAGAACAACTAGAAAAACATCACATTTTATTGTATGGGATAATTTACAAAATTTGTTAAAAAAATTCTAATTTCAATAGCACAGTATTTTAGTTTAATTAATTGATCTGATTGTAGTGGATGTCTTTGTAAATACTTTAGTTGTTTTGTTGAATATTATAATAATACCTATTTTTAATTATTTGTATAAAATTGTTATGATATTTCTCTTATATGTTAAAACAATAAACTTGTTTTGAAAAAAAAAAACTTGTTACTGTGTAGAGCTAACACTGTCATTCTGCTTTGCAGGAATGAGAAAAACACACTCATTTTTTGTCTTGCTCTTTTAACCAGGTCCTCCCTTTTTACATTGCATTGCCTACATTTTTTAAAACCAGAGAGAGAGAAAAGGGAGAATGAAACACAAATAAACAGAAGCACCTATTTACTTTAGTATCCCCCTTATACTTAATAATAACTGAAAAAAATACTTTATAATCTGCAGAGAAAATCATGAATCACTTAAATAATAGTGTTAAGAAACAAATTTTGTTTTAGTTAACTCCCTCCCTCCCTCTTCACCTCTCATGAGTATTTTTACAAACATTAATGACATGAAGTAGGGCATATGCTTAAGTCCCCAACAAGTTTAACAAAGCCCAAAGAAGTCCAGTGTTTCCAGATTTTCTCATTCTATTCCTGTTCATCTCCATCTCCCAGACCCTGTCTCTGCTTCATCTCCCGTGCACTGTCAATTTTTCTAGTCAACTTTTGTGCCTTTTCTTTCTTAATCATTTTCCGTTGAAACACTGCGAAAAGTTTTACTGCCACAGTCTCTCTGTAGTCTTTATTACCAGAAGAACAAAAAGCAAAATCTCCTATTTCACAGCTCACCTTTTTTGGACAAACTTTATTTCTTCCTTAGTATGTACTTCATCAAAAAAAAAAGTTTTTTTTTCTCCAGGTAAAAATATTTTGAGGATAGCTGGTTACAGCAGTTTGAATCTCACAGCTGTTTCTCAGCATGCCCTATATAATAGAATAAATTTATTCTCTTCTGCCTGATGTGCAATAAGTAGTCCTTCTCAACAAACACTCTGCCGTCTCCCACTTTTAGTACTTTGTCCTTCTGCCACAGTTTTGTCAGAATCAACTCCTTTTGTGCTGGTAAGATTGCATCTTTATTATTAAAGCACTAGGTTGTTTTCTCATAACCAGGTTTGGAGCATACACACTGTGCCCTTTAATTAACCATCCTTGTTGCGGAATACCAGTTCAGTTGCTTATTTGTACTTTCATAAAATTAATACAGTCTGTTTCTTCCAGCTTCGCTGGTACTGCAGAAAATCTAAGGTTTTCCATATGTGCTTGTCCTCTAATTCTATTATTTGTTGAAACATCTCTTCTTGTGCATTCTCATATTCAGCCAGCCTTTTCTTCATTTCTGAGTTTTGCACTTCTGTCATCTTATCTGAATATCTGTTCAAAGCTTCTTCATTTTTTCCAGATTTTTATTGTTTGTGTTGATCTACTCCATCAGTGTTTTGTTTATTTTAACTTGTTCTGTGTGCAGCTGCTTTATACTTTCCTCTAGGTTACTAGAAGTTCAGCCTGGAACTTGCACTGTTTCTTTCTGAACAACTGCAGTACTTTTCCCAGCCTGTGTTTTCCTCCACTTTTGTAGCTGATTTTCCTCCAGGTCCTTTATATTTCTTTTTTCGCGGCATCTAGGCAGTACACTTACTAGTCGGTTACTGAAATCTGAAAATAAAAATGTAGTAAACAACGTGGCTAAAAGTAGATACATTTATTAACAGGTTAACGCTTTCAAATCAACGATTACAAGTTACTGTAATTTACCTAGAAACCTAGGTCCACTGGATTTCTCTGTTAAGCTTCTGTCTTCAGACTGGAAGAGACCAAATTTAAGCTGTTACTCAATGTGCAGCCATCTTGGAAGTCCTAGGAAGTATGCCATCTGTTAACGCAAAGAGTAGTTGCATGATGTTTGTTGAATGGCCACTGATATGACTTGTCAGGCAGTGTATGTCTGACAACTGTAAGTCAAAATACATTTCTGTTGCTATTATTTTTTTAATTTCCTTGAGACATCAAAAGTGTACAGAAATGTTGGGAAAGCACGCTCTGTGTGAAGCCAAAGGACAGTTACTTCATCACTGTAAAAAAAGATTTCTGCTGTTTTCTAGTGATCAGGCGTTAAAGGTGATTGGCACTCTGTATGTAAAAAAATAAAGGGTAGTGAGAGCAAGTTGATTATTATGGCTTTTTCCCATTTGTCTTGCAGTCTAACATCAGAAGATGGACAACTTTTTTGCATGTGGAGAGGCAGGGTTTGTAAAGGCATAGGCAGTTGTACGATCATTGTTGAATGATTATTGATAAAGCTTATCAGAAGTAGCTATGAATATGAATTTGCAATACATTATTGTGGTCATTATTTCTTTTACTTTCTACACAAACTTTAGAAGTGTGCACAAAACATGTCTGTGAGGAGGAGATGGGTAGAGGTGGCACACTTTTTGTGAAAGTGCAGAATGATCACTGTTGAATGGTCACTGATACGGCTTATTGAAGCAATGTTTGTGTCTGATGGTAACCACTTCATATACATTTCTGAGGCGATTGATTCTTTTCATTTTGATTATTCTTTCTGGGGGAGGTGGCTGTGTACAAAACCAAAATGCATTTACATGATCTTTATTAAATCAGTTGTATGGCTTGTAGTTGGGGAGGTATTATAGTACATCTCCGGGACCAGCAAGCTGAAGTTTATTGGCATAGTTGTTGTACTTTGACCTCTTCCCAAACGTTATGGACCCTCTCAAAAGAGTCACATTCCTGTGGAACAATATTTGTGTGAAAGGTGAAATTTGTGCTTTGTTCTGTTTTAATAAAGTCAGGCATAACTCACATTTTGGCCTATAACTCGTTTTGTTGTTGCTGCTATGAAATTATAACAGCAAGCATTGCTTCATAGGAAAGTATCAGGTTATCTGTCTGCAGACTATTGCAAGCCTAGCCAATAGTCAAAGATCAGAATCAAATCCTGTACCTTGTATCTCTGACTTAGACCCTAATTAACCATTATGCCAGTCCCAACCCTACATTAGTCAATGTGGCCAAATCACCTAGAGCCATGTTTTACACCATCAGCTGTGTAGACCTGTCTGTGATCGATGTTTTTCTGTGTAGAGGATATCAAACACCACACTTGATGCCAAAAGCAGTTGGTTAATACTGGTCTTCCCCAATTAGGCACAATCCAGAATTTGTGGTATTGCTGCTGCACACAGCTCCATTCTTAAGTAAGTTTGATGTGGAAACATCCAACATGTTTCTGGGAGGTGGGAGGAACACAGGGAGAATATCCAAACTCTATCCAAGCATTAGCTGGAAGTCAAGATTGAAGCTTCTACCATGTGGATTGGAGGGAAAGACCTTAACCATTAAGCCATCTATGTTGATCACACTCTCCTTACAAAAAGGCATAGACATTTTTACCTTTTTGCACAGCAAATGAATGTGTAATTTATAAAATTATTTTGTTTTTATAAAATAACTGAAAATACTATTCCTTTGTCCTTTTTTACATTTAAATGCTGGAGAATGTCACTTTTTTCTTGCTTGTTGTGTTTGAATTAATTGCGGTAGTGTTGTTGCCTCACAGTTAGACGTTTCCTGTTCGATTCTCAGAGCATCTTCTGTGTGGCGATATGCGTAAATGGGCCTTCCTTCGTTGAAGGTTGTGAGTTAGGCCCGGCAAGCCAGCACATAAAAATCTAATGCCAATCATTAGCGGACCGGACTTCCACTGTGGCGACCCCTAACCGGGAAAAGCCGAAAGAGACAACATTTTCACAGGATGAGTGTGCAAGGCTAATATATGTACCTTTATTTTAATTTTTTTTATTTTAATTTTATTGTTTGGAGGAGGGACAAATAAATTCAGATTATTTTTAAGATCAGGGGCCAGATTCCAACTTACACTGAGAGCAGGTCTTTGGAACCTGGTCTCCATTGTAAGCCTGTTTATAGAAGTGAGTCAGTTACACTGAGAGCAATTTTTTTCTCAATCAGGCAGGCTTACACTGAGAGCAACTCTTGGAATCTGGCCCTGGAGTGTTAGTAATGCAAGAGATATAGTGCTGCATAGTAAGGGTGCTTGATTCTTTAAAGAAAGAGAACACCTTTCTTCATTTGCTTAGAAATGGGAAAAAATTGTGCATTTTTATTTATTATCATTTGATTCATATGATTTAGGTGCCTTAGTTTGACATTTCACATTACATTCACTTTCCATTGTGGGTGTTTTTTTTTTTTTTTTTTTTTTTAACTTTTCAATATGTGGAATGCAGTAATATTTTACAGTTCTTCTATGAGTTGTCATATGAGAAGTAAAACATGTTGCCAGTTTCCATTATGGGAGCTATGCTAAACTTGCAGCAAGTATGCATAGTACTATAAAGGTCAACTAAACTTCTTTGCTGAGTTGCCGTTATACACACACACCCACCCACACACACACATATATACACTTGTATGTATGTGTATGTATATATATATATATATATATATATATATATATATATATATATATATATAAAAAAACACGTGCGTGCGCACACACTGTGTGTGCTGTAACATGTTGGTTGTAGAAAATGTATATGTGCCTCTAAATACGTTCTCAGATTGAATTACTACAGGATGGAGTCTCGGCACATTCTTATAGCTGTTAGATAGATCACAAGTCTTAACTACCAGTTATGCTATAAAAGTAACTAGCTTGGACGTCTACATTTAGGATATTCACTCTTCTCATAGTATTTTATCTAAAGGAAGGTCTGGAAGCCTATAGTAAGAGAGAGAGACAACATAGGAATGGCTAACCTGTATAGTGTAACCTTTGCATTACAACTTGTGAAAGTGCCGATTTTTAAAAATGAAAGTTAGGGCTGGAGAGAGGTCTGCAGTCTCCTAGAAAGATTGTGTGGATGAACACACTGATTATTTTGAAACACAAAGCCAGATGGGCTACTATCTTAGTTTCTCGATTACTAAGTAAACCTGTATTTTATGTATGTCTTGCCTCTGTAGCCTTTTTGAAGTTACGTCACTAGAGGATTTGACAGTTGCGTTATCAACATTTAGTTCCTCTCATTATCTTTGTTGTCGGGAAGAAATACTGCAAATTCCCTACAGTACAAAGGCTTTCATGTTCCTGCAGTGGTTAATTGGTATCTGCTGCCTTGGGTGGCTTGCTGAGGAAAGTAATGGTGTCACTGCTGAAGACTGACCAGAAACTGCATGTGTAACAGCAGCTGATTATGCTGGCCAGCTGTCAACCCCAAGAAAGTGCTCTCTAAAAAAGGAGAGCATTGGACAGATAGTGAGGTTTTTAGAAATATTTTCGAATAATCTTGAATATTTGTTTCTTATAATTTTTTAAGAATTATGTACAATATTTTTATTCTAGTTTCACTACAATTTTGTTATTTTCATGGTTTGTGCAGGTATTCTGTGTAGGTTTTTTTTTGCAATTACTGCCCGTCACTTTAAATTGTTTTGCTTCTCCTTTCCTTATTATTAGCTCATTGTATTTTCTGTATCATGTGACCTTACTGATCTTTTCATGCTGAGTATTTGTTCTGTTGCATAAATCTGAAGAAGTCTTAATTGTAAGATGAAAGTGCTAATATTTTTTGGTAAAGTTGTGTCTATTTTAATAAATCTACTGTTCTGCCATCCTCTCCTGGTTGTCGTTGTGAAGTGCAGGTTGGCTGGTTTTGTTTTCCTGTTTTGCTGGGTTTATGGCTTCGGATGAGCAGTCGACATTGGATTTTGGCTTTTCACAACCTGATATTCACTACAGGATTCTGTACACAATTTAACTTGTTCAACATCTGTTGAAGGAGAGGAGTAGTAACAATTCTTGTAACAGTGATGAGGTAAATTTACTATCACAACATTTTTCTGATGTGGTGCTTTCTGGTAATGCTGAAATTCCTCCAGGACAACAAGAGTTTTTACTGCAGAATAGACAATTCTCTCATCAGGGCCCAACACCTTGTGCCTCTGAACATAACAGCACTGTTAATTTGGAGGTTTGACTTAAAAGGAACACTGGTTTTAATGGGAGCAGTTCCAATGTTTCTAGCGTTTTGGATGAACAGCTCTTTACTTGTCAGCAAAAGCTGCTCGGGTATCATGAATTACAACATGAAAACTTTTATTTCCAAGCATGTATCAAACTTCAGCAGATCCCTAAAGGACTGAGGTGTTGGAAATCTCCACCTGGACTTATTCAGCACTCTCTACTACATCAGGAACTAATAGCCATGTTTGAACGGCATGGCTGTGAACTAATGAGACTTTTTATAGAACATAACTCGACTATTATGGATGCCCTATATCTTGAAATTAACAACTTGATAGTAAGATAACACAAGGTCACAAGATTTACAATTCCAACAACACAAGGGGAGATATCAAAATATTTTCAGTGATATTGACAAGATTTGTGACTCCATAAAACGAAAGTTGAGGAAGCTCGAGAGGGATAAAGAAGATTATCTTAAGGGTATTGCGTACCCCCCACCACCACCACCACTGAGTCAACAAAGAGTCAAGGATGAGGGACCAAGCAACCAACTGGATTTATCAGATGACATCCCAGACTAAATGATTGCCTCTTCCAACAGTCACAATCCCCATTTAGGACATATTGAGCCTCTGAGGTTGGAGCGAATTTGCAACAAGCTTGCAAAATTTATTACAGCCCCTATCCCAAGCCTCACTGCAGATTCCAGGCACAAGGAAGGTAAATATCCATCAGGGACCACTCCAAGGGAGGACCACATTAGAAGTCCCAATGGCACAGGTACTTTTATTATTTCTAACACCCCTGGTGATTTTCATATTTACAACTACAGCTCTTTTGACTTTAACAATGAACATGCTGATTTATTCAGTAGAGGACATTCTTTTGTTCCCAGTAGATGGGTTGATATTTCTAAGATCATTACAGATTTTAAAATTTCTATGAAAAATCTTAATTTTTGTGTATTGCTGGGTAGCCGGGATATGTTCCTGATCTATATTATCCACGCTTTCCCAGCTTAACCAGTCCTGATTTGCATCCACTTTTGTTAGTTTGAAAAAGCTTGTGAAGTGGATATTTGATATCATTTAAAGGCTGGGACTGGTAGTAAATCTTTTAACTTGAGTAGATCTCAGTGGGCAATGTTAAAGGAAATTACTGGCTGTGATGATCTTAGAGTGATGCAGGCGGACAAGGGAGGAGGTCTGTTAGTGATGGAACGGTTGGATTACCAACAATGAATGTTCAGTCTTTTATATGATGTTTCATATTCTGAAGTTTCACTGAATTAAATCAACATTTCTTAGTGGAGGATTGACAGCTTGCTTTATGATATGCTTATGCAGGGTGAAAATTCCCTTGAACAACATGGGTATATGAGTGTTAATTTCCCCAAGGTTCCATCTATTTTTGGACTGCCCAAGGTACACAAAGACCTCCTGGGATCCACCTTTTAGACCCATTGTGAATGCTACTCACTCAGACATATTTTATTGCTAAATTGATTGACCATTTGTTGAAACCCTATGTCTCTGCTATATCACGGTTATGCAGTGACGTTTGGGATTTCTTGGCAAGGTGTAACAATTTGACCCTATTTCCTGACTTATGTTTTATTATCATTGACGTCAAGGATTTATTTACATGTATTTCACATGAGACTGACATGGTTTGGTTTGAGGAATAACTTGCTTTTCATCTCAAAATGGGTCAGGGGCTGACAAATATGGTGTCCACTCTTAGGTGGGTTGTTTTGGAATGCAACTTTATATATTTCTAAGGTCATTATTTCAGACAGACAAAGGGAGTTGCAGTGGGTGCAATATGCGCCCCTTTATTTGCAAATATTATTATGGCAGCATGGGAAGCATGATTTCTTGAGCAATGCCCTTGTACTCAGTATATTTACATGTATACCTGCTACCTTGATAAACTCCGTATTTGGGCAAGTCCTGAGCCCCTTATTGATGATTTTGAGGTACATTAACCACACCACACCTTTTTTGGTTTTTACTCGCACTGTGGGTCTTGGTGAGATCAATTACCTTGACATCTCCTTAACTTTTGACCATGAAAGGCAAATTTATTGGAAACCTACTTATTCCAGCAGCTTACTTCATTGCACCTGCAACCCTATGGAGTGAGTTTGTGGAAGAATGTGATAGGTTGAAGGACATGTTTACCAACAGGGGATATCCCTTGGATCTAATGGAATCTGTCATGGCTGAAGTAATGGACAAGAGATGGAAAGGGGTTCCCCTTTTGACGTCCAGTCAGGATGTATATGGTTCCCCCATGTAGATAATTCTAGGCTACTCAGACTGTGTGTGGACATGTTGGTGAATGGCTTAACTGAGAACGATGTTTTGTTTGAATTTAGCCATCCTTTGGTCACCACTTTCAACAGTGACAGTAAATATATTGAGTCCATGGTTTATAAAAACTGGACTTAGATTACACAGGATCAGGAACTGTTGGAGAAATTGGGGGCCTGGCCAAAGATTGTATACAAGAGAAGACGTACTTTTAAAAACTATCTTGAGAGTTCCGATATCAACAGGTGGAAGTTTGTTTGGCAATATGGTTAAATGTGGTGCGTGTGGCCAATGTAGCCGCATATTGGTCAGTGACTGTTCGCAGATCAGTGATAAAACTTTATTTATCAAAGGGAAATTTAATTGCCAGTCAAGTGGTATGGTTTACATTGCAATATGTGGGTCTTGCCCTGCTTTTTATTTTGGCAAGACCGAGAGAAAGCTAAAACAATGCATCTATGAGCACTTATGACATCAAGAAATGTAAAGAAACCTATAGACGTATCACATTATTTCCAGAGCATACATTTCACTTTTGGGTCTTGGAGGAGGTGACACCAGACCCTGGGGTGGCCCTTGGTCCCTATTGTTTGATGAGAGGGAGCTGTGGATGCAGATACTTTTAAATGCATCTGTGACACTGGTTCTGAATGGTGTTATCAGTTTTAACTGCTCTCTAAAAAGGAGAGTGTTGAACAGATAGTGCTTTTTTTAAAAAATATTTTTGATTAATCTTGAATATTTGTTTTTTTATAATTTTTTAAGAATTATTTAAAATATTTTTGTTCTAGTTTCGCTACAGTTGTGTTATTTTCATGGTTTCTGCAGGTGTTCTGTGTAGTGTTTTTGCAATTACTGCCCGTCACTTTAAATTGCTTTGCCTTTCTTTTCCTTCGTAACTCATTGTTTTTTCTGTATCATG
This sequence comes from Protopterus annectens, assembly GCF_019279795.1. Taxonomy (NCBI): domain Eukaryota; kingdom Metazoa; phylum Chordata; order Ceratodontiformes; family Protopteridae; genus Protopterus; species Protopterus annectens. The sequence continues at coordinate 986,364,371 of NC_056734.1, read as the reverse complement.
TGACCTCACTGATATTTTTATGCTGAGTACTTGTTCTGTTGCATATATCTGAAGAAGTCTTAATTGTAAGACGAAAGTGCTAATATTGTTTGGTAAATATGTGTCTATTTTAATAAATCTGCAGTTCTGCCATCCCGGTTGCCGTTGGTGAACCCCAATACTCTGCCATATCTGAAGAAACAAACCAGGGAGGATGACTTGGTTTAGTGACATTTTGAGTTATCTTTGTTTAAAATAGATAACAAAAGTCAAGCTGACTGTCAAAAATTCTGACATCTCATCTGACAAGGGAAACACTGAAAACAGATATGAGAGTGAAAGAGACTGAGTGCATGGGAGATAAACTTTAGAAAGAACCGTTCATCATGACTGGTATAACCACAGAAGTACAAGCAATAAATTCCACAACTGGACTTTTAATGCAGATAGCTTTTAAGTGCCCAGGTGCATGACATGAAGCATATCCTAAAGCTTTCTCTGTGGTTTTACTCTGAGAGCAACAAGAAAGAAAAATTATTGCATGTTTTAGCAGTAAGTGGGGTTAAAGATCTTTGCCTAGTAATACAAGAAATGGGTAATGTGAAGGGATTTCAAGAGGTCTGATAAGCTGCTAATAATAGAATGTGTTATCAGTTAATGACAATGTTTTAAAATGAATTGTCTGCTACTAAAGTTAAACTGCAGTAAACAGTCTGCCACCTGTGAAACAAAAGGCCGCAAGTTCTGTATTCATTTGTTACAAATATGGGGAAAATGTCACTTGTCTTGTAATATTCTCTGTTTCTAACACTGAAGATACTGTTTCCGATAGAAATGTAAAACCTGGAAAGCATCCTTCAAATGAAGTAGCACGTGTGGAATACATCTCTGATAAATTGAGTTATTTTTGTGTCATGGTGTTGCAACTAGGCTAGTGATACAAACTGTATTTTTAGAGGTAAAGGAGATGTAAACCCTGTTAGATTCTGGAAGCTTATATGTTCTTCATTCTGACTGCTGCTGTAGCCAGTGGGTAGTGTCCTGCCAAGGGCACAGCACCCAACCAGCTTGCCAAAGCTCTAACTCCCCTCCCTCTCACTCAGTCTTACTGCATACTTTTTGGAGATAAGTATGTCAGCAACTTGAATTAGGTAAATCTTCAGAATTTTACTGCTGGCTTGAGGAGAAGCATCTCTCTGATTCTAGTGGAACAGCAGTCTGTCAAAAGCTTCTTGCCTAACAAAACCCCTTTTTGGGGACCCCTTTCTCTCATAAACATTTTTGTCAAATATTTGTGGTATTATTTATTTACCTTAATAGTAAAAAACTGTGAAAAACTGATTTTATAAAAATATTGGGTATTTGGGCTGTGCTTTTACAGCTGGAATGTGTTTTTCCTACCTGTTATTGTTTTTAACAGAATTAGGTTTTCTCATTTCTGAGGTAGTAAGTGTTCTGTGATATTTCTGACTAACAAGTTTAAGGTTGAATTTTCAGTGTGCTGCTTGTGTTTACTAATTTGGGGAATGAAAATGTACTTGCTAGTAAATATGTACCTTCTCCAAGTGTTACTGGGCTTATTGTACCAGTAATCCGGTTTCTTCTCTGGCTACAATATGGAAAAATATTCTTCTACTCCACTTGTATCTAAACAAAAAAAAAGTAAACTTATTTGCCTCATCCTATGGTTAGTGACTCTGGCATGGCTAAAGACGGTTCCACGGACCACTTGCCTATTGCCTCAACTCCCTCTGGGGTAGCTGTAGTAGCCACTACGGACTGTGGGTTAGACGCATCTTCAGAGGCAGGTACAGTACTTGTTACAGGCATGGGAGAACCAAACACTTTAAATATAGGCATTGTCAGGGTAAAGAGACCTCTTACAGGTGTAGTAAGCTGTTCAGTGACCATTCTACCAGTAGGAATATTCCAAGAAAAAAAGGAACAAAATATTAATTGCAGGACAGATGAGGTTGTTTCTGTATGCAAGTCAGATGCATCTTTGGCCAAGAGTATTTTGCGGTCAGGTTTGGGAATTGTTTGCCTTTTCACAGTTCTAGTAGTGGATGAGGATTTTCACAGAGGCAGAAGTCATTCCCCTGAAGAATCCATTGCTTGAAACTCTGACACTTCAGATAGTGAACCAGAAGTTAATCCTAGAAAGATTTTTTTTCCTTGCTGAGACTGTTATTAGACTCTGGTATGTTCTTGCTTGGAAGCAAGCAGGGCTACCCAGAATTGGGCAAAATTTATGATCTATTACAAAATGAGGTTCCTAATTCTGCACCTATTCCTCCCATTTTTCCAGCTCTTGAAGACACTTTTGGAACTGCTAGCAAGGCTCCTGACTTACTGGCTGCATTTCCAAAGGAAGTTGATAAGCTGTATATGGTCTCCCCAGATTATTGTCTCGATTCTCAGATGACCCTGGTGCAATAACTCCATCAGCAACAGATAGCATGACATTGTTGGCATCCTCTAACCTATTACCTTCTCATAAGGAGAGCAAGCAGTTGGACAAACAAGGTAGGAGACTGCTTGTACTACGTTGGCATTCACGATCTTGAAACATCAGGGCTATATGTGGAAGTCTCTGTTAAAATGTGCTTAGTTAGGAAGAATTTGCTGCTTCATTGGCTCTGGAAGGCAGGTCATGTTTGAATCTGATTGTTTCTAACTTGACCCAAGTTTCTAAACATGCTGCGAGAAGTGTGCATGATGGTGCTGACACTGTGTCTAGAACTTCTGTTTATTCTTTGGTATTGAGAAGATTTGTTTAGTTGTATAATCAAAATTCTTTTGATGCTTTGAAGTCTGAAATTTTTAATTCTATACGTAGCCTTGATCTGATATTTGGGCCTGCATCTATACAGATCCTGAAACAGTGGGATGAGGTAAATTGATGCATGAAGTCTGCAATATTTTTTTCATGTGCCTAGATTCTACCCTAACAAGGCTGCTTCTCAGTCCTTTAGAAGATGGAACAAACAGAAATTACAACCTAATAACAAGTCGTCTTCTTCTTTCGGCTACTCATGTTGGGGGTCGCCACAGCGGATCATCTGTTTCCATTTTTTCCTGTCCTCTGCATCTTGCTTTGTCACACCAAACACCTGCATGTCCTCTCTCACCATATCCATAAACTTTATCTTAGACCTTCCTCTTTTCTTGTTACCTGGCAGCTTCATCCTTAGCATCTTTTTCCCAATATACTCTGCATTCCTCCTCAGCACATGTCCAAACCAACGTAATCTTGCTTCTCTGGCTTTGTCTCCAAACCTTCCAACCTGGGCTGACCCTCTAATATACTTATTCATAATACTGTCCATCCTCGTCACACCCAGTGCAAATCTTAACATCTTCAACTCTACCACGTCAAGCTCCGACTTCTGTCTTTTTGTCAATGCCACTGTCTCCAGCCCATGTAACATAGCTGGTCTCACTACCATCTTGTAGACCTTCCCTTTCACTCTTACTGGTACTCGTCTGTCACAAATCACTCCTGACACTCTTCTCCACCCACTCCATCCTGCCTGTACACTCTTCTTCACCTCTCTTCCACACTCACCATTACTCTGAACTGTTGATCCCAAGTATTTAAACTCATCCACCTTCACCACCTCTACTCTCTGCATCCTCACCATTCCTCTATCCTCCCTCTCATTCACACACACATATTCTGTCTTAGTCTTGCTGACCTTCATTCCTCTTCTCTCTAGAGCATATCTCCACCTCTCCAGGGTCTCCTCCACCTGTTCCCTACTCTCACTATAGATCACAATGTCATCTGCAAACATCATAGTCCACGGGGACTCCTGTCTGATCTCGTCTGTCAACCTGTCCATCACCATTGCAAATAAGAAAGGGCTCAGAGCTGATCCTTGATGTAATCCCACCTCCACCTTAAATGCATCCGTCACTCCCAACGTAGACCTCACCGCTGTCACACTACCCTCGTACATATCCTGTACCACTCTTACATACTTCTCTGACACTCCCAACTTCCTCATACAATACCACAACTCCTCTTTAGGCACCCTGTCATATGCTTTTTCTAAGTCCACAAAGACACAATGAAACTCCTGACCTTCTCTGTACTTCTCCATCAACAGTCTCAGAGCAAACATCGGATCTGTAGTGCTCTTTCCTGGCATGAAACCATACCGCTGATCACTAATCATCACCTCCCTTCTTAATCTAGCTTCCACTACTCTTTCCCATAACTTCATGCTGTCACTGATCAGTTTAATCCCTCTGTAGTTACTACAGCTCTGTACATCACCCTTATTCTTAAAAATTGGTACCAAAACACTTTTTCTCCATTCCTCAGGCATCCTCTCACTTCCCAAGATTTCATTAAACAATCTAGTTAAAAACTCCACTGCCATTTCACCTAAACACCTCCATGCTTCCACAGGTATGTCATCTGGACCAACAGCCTTTCCATTCTTCATTCTCTTCATAGCTAACCTTACTTCCTCCTTGCTAATCCATTGTACTTCATGATTCACTATCCCCACATCATCCAACCTTCTCTCTCTCTCGTTCTCTTCATTCATCAGCCCCTCAAAGTACTCTCTCCATCTGCTCAACACACTCTCCTCGCTTGTGAGTACATTTCCCTCATTATCCTTTATCACCCTTACCTGCTGCACATCTTTACTAACCTGGTCCCTCTGTCTAGCCAATCAGTACAGGTCCTTTTCTCCCTCTTTAGTGTCCAACCTTTCATGCAACTCTTCATACGCCTTATCCTTAGCCTTCGCCACCTCTCTCTTTGCCATGCACCTCATCTCCTTATACTCTTGTCTACTTTCGTCATCTGTCTGACAATCCCACTTCTTTGCCATCCTCTTTCTCTGTATACTCCCCTGTACTTCTTCATACCATCACCAGGTCTCCTTGTCCTCCTTCCTCTTTCCAGATGTTACACCAAGCACCTTTCTAGCCATCTCTCTTACTAGCTGTGCTGTGGTTACCCAGCTATTCGATAACTCTTCACTGCCACCCAGTGCCTGTCTTAACACTTCCCTGAACTCCACCTCACAATTACCCTTTTTCAATTTCCACCATTTGATCCGTGGTGCCGCCCTCACACTCATCCTCCTCTTCTTGATCACCAATGTCATCCTGCAAATCACCACCCTATGCTGCCTAACTACACTTTCCCCTGCCACCACTTTACAGTCTCCAATCTCCTTCAGACTGGCCCTTCTACATAAGATATAATCCACCTCTGTGCATCTTCCTCCACTCTTGTATGTCACCCTATGCTCCTCCCTCTTGTTAAAATACGTATTCACCACAGCAATGTCCATCCTTTTCGCAAAATCCACTACCATCTGACCTTCTTCATTCCTTTGCTTAGCACCATACCTACACATCACTTCCTCATCCCCTCTGTTCCCTTCACCAGCATGCCCATTGAAATCTGCTCCAATCACCAGTCTCTCACCCTTGGGTACAGTCATCCCCACTTCATCCAACTCAGTCCAAAATTTTTCTTTCTCATCCATCACACACCCAACTTGTGGAGCATATGCACTAACAACATTCATCATTACACCATCAATTTCCAGCTTCATAAACATCACTCTATCCGACACGCTTTTCACCTCCAAAACACTCTTAGCATACTGTCCCTTCAGGATAACCCCTACGCCATTTCTCCTCCCATCCACACCATGATAAAACAATTTGAACCTGCCTCCGATGCACCTAGCCTTTCTCCCTTTCCATTTGGTCTCTTGCACACACAATATACCAACCTTCCTTCGGTCCATCGTCATATCAGCTAGCTCTCTCCCTATGCCAGTCATACTGCCAGCATTCAAAGTTCTGACCCTCACTATCACAGTCCTAGCCTTTACCTGCCTTCGGGCATGCCTTCCCCCTCTTCTCCTCCTCCTGCCAACAGTAGCCCAATTTCCGCCAGCACCCTGTTGGCCAACAGTACTTGTGGCGGTCGTTGTTAACACGGGCCTCGACCGATCCGGTATTTATATCTGTGCTGTTGTCTGCATGTACAACCTAATAACAAGTAGGCTTCCAAAAGAAAATGGCAGGAGGATAATTCTTCCAAATCAAATAAAAGAAGTAACGTTCCCAAAAAGTCAAGCTCCAGCTAATGAATGACTGTGCTGGGAATATGATCACCTTATCTACACCTCCTGGCCCAGTTTCCCTACCTGTCTCATACCAACTCATCCTCGGTGCCTTTGCCTGGCATCAGACTGTTTCAAACAGATGATGATTCAGGAAGGATTTATTTGGCAGTGGGTAAGGGCACCTCCTTTCAGGGGAATTCCCTCACATCCACCAAACCCTACTGATCTTTTTCCACCAGTCTACAACGTATGTCTGAAGCAGGGATCATATAAACAGTACCTGCAAATCACACGGGCAAAGGTTTTTATTCCCAGATATTGTGGTACCAGAGAAATGAGCACATACAGAGACCTGCGTTCGATCTGTCTTTTCTGTCTTTATGTGAAAATTCCAAATTCAAGATATTGACCCTTCAGTCAGTGCTTGCATTATTCCAGAATTGGTGGAATAAAACACTATGCATCAGTAAATAGGTCTTAATGAAACTTTTCTTGTTTTTGATTAGCCCCTAGTGTTTTCCAGCTACCTTGTTTCTCCTGCACCAATCTCTCACCTTTAGTCTCTTTGTAGTGTTTTTCTTGGTGACATTCGTAGCCTTGTATTTGTGATTTTAAAATTCCAAAATTTAAGATGTTGACCCCTTCATTTAGCACGTGCAATGTTTCCACACCATTGGATCTCCAAGATGCTTACCATCACATACTAATCTATGAAATCTATACCCATTTTTTACAGTTTCATAAAAGTTTGCTCATCTAGATCACATTTTCAGTTCTCTGTGTTACCCTTTGGACTCTCCACTGCATTTCAAGTGTTTACAGTATGTTTAGCCTCAGTGGTGGCTCACTGCAGATTGTAGGGCATCCACTCTTTTTGTTATTTAGACGACTTGCTTATTTCTACATAGTCTTCTCCCAGACTTTTGGAGTCTTTTGTCCAACCTCCTGTCACATCTGAGATTTCACTTAAACATACAGAAGTGTGATCTCACACTCTGTCAACAAGTTGTTCTTTTTGGGGTACCTGATAGATGCACTCAAGCAAAAGGCCTGAATTCCAAAAGAAAAGATAACTTGCCAACAGATCTTTGAGTTTTTCTCAACAACTTCAGGCTCATGGTATCCATGATCCTCGTAATCCCACACATGAAAAATCCAGTGGTATCTAAAAAAAAATTCTTTGATCCAGCACCTACGCCACATGAAATTTCAGATTCCCATGTTGGGGGTTGTAGGGCAAGAATTGCATTGGTGGCAGAAGTCAAGGCTAATGTCAGTGATCTCTGGCTGACTAAATTTGCAGATGATTGCAGGTTAGGAGCTGTCATTGACTCTCACACTGACACAAATATTCTTCAGGAGGGGCTGACACAGACAAACAACAGATGTCTGAGCCATGGACTAAAACTAAATGCCAGGAAATGCATAATGGTATACTTTGAGAAGTTATCCATCCCTGGTAACTATCATATTGACAATATACCCCTTAGAGTTGAACCCAGTAGTCAGGGACTTGGGGACACACACAGATAGTAATCTAACCTTTGACCATCATGTGTCTACAGTGGTGAAGAAATTATTCTATGTTGCTCAAATTATAAACAAAGGTATAGGTTCATAGGTTCATAGGTTCATACTAGGCTATCTGCCCAAGGGCATTTATAAGCCTAGCCCATAGTTATGTGGCTTTCGCCACCCCTTTAGTTTGAATAAAAACTATGCCTATCATTTTGCTGTGCCTCTGTCAAGCAGTGACGCTGAAGTAATCCCTGGGGTATATCTGCAATCTCCCATCCATTGGTCAAGATTCCTCTTGAACAAGACCAGAGAGGTGCTCTGCCTCACATGTACCGGGATTTTGTTCCACAGCATAGGGAGTCTCTGGGTGATGAATCTGTCCCTCCAGCACGTTCTATTTATAACCGTGTCAAGGTTTAAGTCTCCCGCCCTTGTGGTTCTGAGGGATCTAGATTTTTTGAGGTGAAGCATATTCATCAAATCTGGGTTTGACATGGCCTTATATGTCAGGCACAGGTCACCTCTGAGCAAGCGGTATGAGACTGAATAGTATGACATCTAAGTCCAAGGAAGTCATTGTTCCACTGTATTCAGCATTAATCAGTCCTATCATTGAGTACAATGCCCCCTTTCATATGTATCTAACCAGGTATATCCAACAGTTGGAATGTCCACAGAAGTTCCTCACTGAAATAATACAGGGTGTACGTAAAATGTCCTATGCAGACTGCCTCAAGGCCCTATCCCCTGTATTCTGTCTCCTACAAGCCTTTGAGGAGAGATCTATGCCTGGCATACATGGTATTGTGAGACCCCACTCTAATGGACCTCCTGCATATCCACAAAACAAATAGCACCAGAATTACCTGTTCTAAACAGTTAAACCTTGCCTGTGATGTAAATAGGACCTTTTGGAGAGATAGGTATGTATCCCAGAAACTATCCCATCTATGGAACAGACTCCCCATCCATGTGAAGGAGTTCCTCCCTAACCCAGTGCAGCGCAGCTTGGACAATTGGATGGGAAACTGGAAATTCATCTCTGGTTTGTCACCTATGTCTCTAATGCAAACAGGTAACTTGTAAATGGTTCATCTCCCAGGCCCATGCTTACACTTATCAAGGGTAAAAGAACTTGTCAGAGATTTGGGATGCCTGGCTAGGCTTAAAAATGCCCTTGTGGTTGTTAGCCTTGTAACACGTATGAACCTATAAGTCTTTTAAGCAGCAGTATAAGAAAAAGTGATGGGGTTACACAAAAGAGAAAGGAGAGGGATCTCTGTGACCTTCCTTTCAAAAGAAAAAAAATGGTGATTGTATCTTATCCTCTCACTCCAGCATTCCTTCAAGAATTGTAGATGGTCTCTCCTGCTGTTTTCTTCCCTGGAAATAACCTCAAATTCCTGTATTTGAAAAATATTGCAGCATGGTTGCATACTTCAGTGGGCATTCCCCTCCCGTTCAAACCTGGATCCTCCTCCTTCTAAACAAGTAAATTCATTTTTTTCCCTTAAATTTTTTTTCTGTTGTCTCTGAGTAAGAGACAGATCTGATGGTGCCTTTTCCATCTGAATCAGCCTTTCTTCAAAACCTTGGATGCAGGGCTCAGGCTTCTCCTTTACTGGTAATTCCCTCCTGCCTTAAAATTTCGTTTGCCACCTGTTTTTTTCAAGATGTGATTCTGAGGGCGTAGTGCTCAACTGTGAGGTAAGTAGGTAAGTGACTTGTTTTCTTATTCCAGTTGGTCTTTCTGTGGAATTTTACTATCTGTTTCCTTTAGACTTACTGCTAGATGTACATCACTAACGCTACCTGAGTGGCATATGGGTGCTGTGCCTGTACAGCCAACCTACACTGACAGCTTTCCAGAGCTCAGAACCCCCTACTCTGACCTTTGGTGATAGGAGATTGGTAAAGCTTAACCCCTGCCCTGTCACAAAAAGTCTGTTATTCAGTCTTTAGTGCCAGTAGTAGTACTCCCTTCCTCCTTATACTTTTATATACTTTTGCTTTATTAAAAAAGTAATGTATGTGTGTAAGTTTTATTTGTTTTATTTATTTAATATTTGTTAACCGCATTGGTGCATCTGAGCTAGAAGCCAATTTTCAATGGAGACCCGAGGAGAAAAGGTCCAGGAAATTACATACAAATATTCATAGAAAAATGTATTTTAAGTTATACAGTATAGTAAAATAAAATGTAAAGAAAGGAATATGTACAAAAAAGTTAAACACAATACAGATTACAATAAACAAATAGAAACAGATCAGTTTAACTGAAATCTAGCAGTTTCAAATATGCACAGTATGAATTTACAGATGAGGCATAGGATGTGCAATATAAAGGTAGATTGGGGTCAATTGACAATAAAGAGTATCAGAAATTTCAAAAATAGATTAACTACATAAGTAGTTACATTGTTTTTAGCTATTGGGAATACATTGTAGTCACATTACTACACAAGTGTAGCTACTTAAAAAAAATAGTGAGAGAGGCAGATTCAAAGAAAAAGTAGCCAAAGGATTATTAGAGAGGAACAGAAGTGAGTTAAAGGAAGCTACAAAAGGTTGGAAAGATGGGAGGGTTCATGTAGGCTCCTGGCAGGCGCAGATTCATGTGCTTAAATGAAAAAGTTTTACTTGCATTTTGAATTGCTTTGTATTTGGGATATTTCCAAGAGTTAGTAAGTGTGTTCCTGGCTAAAGATACATTGTAATTGTAAAGTAGTTTACCAGCATTTTTGTTGGATTTATGTATGTCAAGGAGTTGTTGGTCACAGCTTCTGAGAAATCTAGTGGGGGTGTAGAAGAAAACCAGGGAAGAGTGGGAGGGGCAGGCAGTAGGTTTGTGTAGGATGGAGTGTGCGATTTGATGGTGAGGAATTCCAGCCATTGCAGCTTTTTTAATGCAATGGTGTGATTTATAGGTTGGTTATTTGCCAATATGGCGATTTTATTATATGTTTTTTTGAATTGGGAGATTAATGTGGATTGTAAGTTTGTGAGGATGGGAGCAACATAAAGACGGCATGGCAGGAGGAAAGCCCTAGCTAGGGATAGTTTGTCATCTGGTGTAAGGAATTTTTTGTTTGATGTGTCTTTCTGATACACTGATGAATATGCTGATCACATTTTAGTTGGCCATCTAGTATGGTGTCCAGGAGTTTAGTATGTGGATCAACTTTGATAATTGTGTTCCAGCAACAAATGAATAGGAAGACACAGAAACAGCTGATATATCCAGTCCAAAACTTTTACTGCAGTGCAGAAAAACGCAAGCACTTTCACCAAACAGGCATCATCAGGTGTATTACAAAAGCACCAACAAACACCCCTGTTTATACATCAAATGTCACATGATACAAATTCAAATTTAAAACCACAAGTTTAAAAACACAGAACATATAAAAGACATGCAAGTTTAATATAAAAACAAACTTAAATGATGCATACTAAAACTGTACTTTAATACTAATAACTACCTTCTTAGGGGTCTCTTCTTTAATTTGGGTACTAATGGAACTGATTCATTAAGCCCATGTCCTACATCAGCCCTGAACCTCACTATCCATGAGGATTCCAAATCCTCTGTCTTAGCACGTATATCACCCTGCCTCACATTCTCATAAACCCTAGCAATTACTAAAAATTTAAAACCATTACTAGAGTCAGTACTCAAAACATGCTTTGCCAATGCACTAACCACATTACCTTTATTCATATGGTAGATATGTTCTCTTATGCGCTCTCTAAAGGGACGGTCAGTCTTACCTACGTAAAACTTTTTACATGCAGTGCAGTAAGCTAAATAAACAATATGTAAGGTATCACATGTAGCTGCTATTGTGAAATTATGACATCTACCTTGGTCGGGATGTTCAAATTTGCAGCTGCTTTCAATATATACACACCAGCTGCAATGGCCACATGGTTTAGTTTCAACTATATGAGAATTCCTACTTACATCCTTTGGGTAACACAACCTACTTCTCAGTGACCTACTGTTTTTATATAAAAAGCACGGCACTTCAGGTGTTTGCCTAGAGATATCATTGTCAGTTCTAAGAACACCCCAGTGTTTTTTAATGATATCCTTATAACTGTCTACATCACTAGTATAAGTAACTTTGAACCTCAAACCTGTATTATACTTGCTTTCCCGCCTCCTAACAAACTCTCTGTTACCTGTAGAAAAATATGGCCTGGCTTCTTTCATCCTTTTATCAAAAATCTTGACTGCATTATTTTGGATAAGATATTCCTCATAACCTCTCTCCTTCAAATTCACCTTCACATTATCAATTTCACCAAAAAAATCACTATCCCTAACATTTAATCTTGAAGCTCTATAAAACTGGTTAGAAGCCACACTTCTAAATACATAGGGAGGATGAAGACTGTCCCTATGAAATAAATGATTTACATGACGGTCTTTCCTGTGCAACCTAGTGTAAATAACACCAGTTTCATCCTTAATAACAGAAACATCCAAGAAATCCAACGCTAATTCTGAAGAATGAGATGTAAACTTCAAATAACGGGTATTATTATTCACATATTCCATAAAGGCAGCAAATATATTAAGGTCTCCCCTCCACAAAATAAATAGGTCGTCCACAAATCTATGAAAAAACAAAATATGTTCATTAAATGGCCCATTAAATATATGGTCATACTCCCAAACGACCATGACAGCATTGGCGTAGCTGTTGGCACACGAAGTGCCCATAGCCACACCATTGCATTGCTTATATATTTGCTCACCAAAAGCAAAAATATTGTGCTCAAACACAATCTCCAAAAGTTTCACCAACAATTGAACCTTATTGGGGGTATAATCTGTAAACCACTGCAAAAACTGAGTCATCTTATTAAGACCATCTAAATTGGGTATAACAGTAAATAAAGACACCACATACATAGTAACAAAAACCACATAATCATTCAAACTATTAAAGACGTATTCATGCAAGTCTCTAAGAAAATGTTCGGTCTCCCTTAATACATCTTAATTTATTAATACCCAGTCTCAAATGTTTTTATATATATATATATATATATATATATATATATATATATATATAAATGGTCTCAGTGCACCAATTTCTATCAGAAACAGTAGGTCTAAGTGGTGGATCAGACCCATCTTTGTGTACCTTCAGGAGGCCTTGTATTACAGGAACAGTAGGTTTGTTTATATAAAAATGTTCCAAAAGATGACTGTCAAAAAGATTCATATCAAACATACATTTAAGTAAAATCTGCACATCATGTATAATTGTGTTGAATTGAATGCGAGTTAATTTCTCATAGAATAACTCATCATTTAGCATCGCCTGCATTTTAAACACATACCAGGTCCTATCCAATATCACTGTTGTTCCACCTTTATCCGCGGGCCTGATAAAGATATCAGTATTATTCTCCAACCCCTTCAGCGCATTAAACTTTTCTTTAGAAAGATTTTGCTTCCTCCTATAACAAGCATGCTTATTAGCATTAGCCTCATTTAAATCGTATACGTCTTGTATGACTAACTTTTCAAACGCAGCAATGAGAGGATTAGTCTTGGGTAAAAACAAGCTGGGTTTGGAAAAAATATTACTCTCTCCATTAGTTACACTTTCAGAATTATTAAACATTACTTTCAACCCCAAATTCCTAGTAAAAATTTTACATCAAAAATGACATCTGTAAAATTAGAACAAGTAGAGGGTATAAATGATAGCCCTCTACCTAAAACTCTCAGTTCATAAGGCGTCAAAGTTATACTGGATAAGTTCAACACTAGTCCTTCTTGGCATTCAAAAATGCCTTTTTTATTGTAGTGATCTTGATAGGAAGAGTAAGAATTTAGTTTTTTAGGGTTTAGGATAAGCTGGTTTTCATTGAGCCATTTTTGTACAGCAATGAATGTGTTTTGTTTATGAGAATGGAGGTGTGACATATTGGCCGAGGTGGTGATGAAGGTTGAATTTCCCTCATATTGGATAAGAATTGAGTGGCCGCAGACAGAGTGGAGGTGGTTGGTAAAGATATTGAATAGAAGGGGGCCTTGGATTGAACCCTGGGGGACCCCTGTTTTTAGAGGCAAATGAGGGGAGCAGGAAGTGAGCCATCGTACAGATTGTAGGCTATTAGTACCGTAGCTAGAGAACCACTGCAAAGTGGGACCAGAGGAGTTAAGGTCAGTTAGTTTTGTTAGTAGTTTAGAGTAAGATACTATAGCAAGTGCTTTGGATAGGTCTAGAAAGAGGGCACTAGTTGATTATTTCTGGCCTCGGCAATTGTATGAGTAAAAGATAAGAGGGCAGTAGCAGTGCTATGGTTTGGCCGAAAGTCGTGTTGGGTAGGGGTTAGGAGGTTTTCATGGATTAGGTATGTAAGCAGTTGAGAGTGGATGCATTTTTCAAAAATTTTAGAAAGAGGTGATAGGATGGCAGTTGGTTGAAAGTTAGAGGGGTCTGTGGTGTTGCCTCCTTTGTGTAGTGGTATAGTGTAAAACGATTTTCAGATGTTTGGAACTGCACCTTCTTGAATAGATCTGTCTGTTAGCATAGAGATAGGGAAGGCTATGGATTCAGCAGCAAGGTTGAGAAAGAGGGGCAGTAGTTTATCAGCATATGGGGAACAGAGTTTAAGTTTATGAAGAACAGCTTTGATATAGGAGGTGGGGACAGGTTTAAGAGAGAAAGTGTTTTTGTAATTATGAGCAGGAGAAGCGGAAGAGTTTGTGAGCTTGGAGTTATGGTCTGAATGAGTTAGTCTATGGATAGTCTCTGTAAAGTGTTATTAAGCAGGGTAGCAATCTCTAGTGGTGAGTTATTAGATAAGGGATTTGGGTTTGTGGAGTTACCAGGGTGTAAGATATTATTGATAGTGGGCCAGAATTTTTTGGGGTTGGAAAGGTGATTAGTTTATGTAGTATTAAAAGTTTTTCTTGTCCTGGTAAATGCATATTTTTGTAAGATTTCTGATTTTCTTGTAATTTTTAGTAGGGTAGGAGATTTGGTTTTCTGCCAGGTTTTCCAGATACTATCCCTTTTGTGCATGAGACAGTGGGTTTCCATTGCTAGCCAAGGTGCATAGCTATAGATTTTATCATAATTTTTCTTTCGGGAGCAAGTGAGTCTAAGCTGTCATGGAAAATCTGGCTAAACTGTTCTACATCTTCATTAAGGGGAGGGTGGTAAAGGAAGGACCAGTTAGTGGATGCCAGTTTAGAGTTAAATGATTCAGTATCAAAGAAGGATAATTTATGTCAGTCTCTGTAAATGTGGGATCTAGATATTTGGATAACGTATCTTTGGGCGTGATTAGGTAGGCAGTCGCTTAGGGTCAAGTTTTATTTTAATATATCTGCTATTTACAACTACTAATTCTTCTGTAAATACTAACTTACTGCTGTGGGTTTGCTAAATACTGCTTTTAAAGCATATAGAGAACTTAAAAAATTAAAGTATTTTATGACATACTGAGAAATTGAAGTTCCGAGGTATAAGTTGAACACAAGACTTTCTTGGCAGGTTGCTAAAAGGGCTGTTGTTTCTGTTTATCTGCTTCATTTTGATCTGACAAAAATATTGCATTTTTTCACTTTTTTTGTTTTTATTATATTTGCTACTAGATTAATACTGTTATAGCTGTTTTATCATTATATCGTGATTTTTTACCCACAAATAACTACTTTCATTTTCTGTAGAGATTTTTTAATTTCTGACAAGGGAATCTCTAAGTAAATGCTTATTTATCCTGTTTTAAAAGGTTTCTATTTGATTTAAGGGCAAATATTTACTTTTTGTTGCTACCTGGACAAGTGAATTTTACTTGGTACTGTGACTGTGTGTGCTGCTGTTTACTACACTATACAGATTGCAGAACTGTGTCTGCTACATTTTATGCAGTTTAGCCCTATTTGCTTTGTGGGAAGATGGTTTATATTTTCTGTTATTGCTTAGTCATTCCTTAAAAGTGTCAGTGTGTTATTCTGGATGGTGTTTTTTCCCGACTTGACTGATGGTTCCCGATACAACTGCCCCCCATCAAATCCAGTTGCACCTAAAAAGAAAAAAAGCTAAAAAAAAAGATGCCTCAACCTACAGTTTGTTAATTTGTTAATTGCCTTAAACTGGCCTGCAGACCACTTTCCTTTTTTCCCCCATCACCCTCTGTTGTGAGCCTGCAGTCCTGTATGGTTTGGAGATCAGACACATCCTATAAGGCTGTTCCAGTACCTGATTCAGGTAAATCAGAACCAAATCATTTTGGTGCAGAATTGGTTTGGGGTAAGAGGTCCCCTTGCTAGGCATGATAGTCTCTCCCCAGATATTTTTTCCTCTAGTATTGCTCGCAAGAAGAAAAAACAGAAACTTCACCATACAACAGACGATCCGTTTTTTACCATGAATAGGTCTGATGTAGTTTCCTTAGCTAAAAGTATGGACCGGCTTAAGGCAATAACAGATTCACAACAGCTAATCTCTGAGGCTGTGCTCTTGTTCAGAATGACTGTGGGGCTATCTACTCTGGAGATCAGGTTAATCTTGCAAATTTTGATGGGGACTCCAGTGCAGACAGTAGTGAACATGCTGAGTCATCTAATCTGACTTTTGGTGAAAAGATTCACAAACCCAAGCAAATATTCACCTTTCTGCAGAGGCTTGCTAGGTTGAGGTAGTTTGACAGGAAACAATCTATAGCTATGACAACAATTGATAAGTGTTTATGATCTTATTGAGGATGCAATTCCAAATGTTTTGGCTATCTCTTTTACAAGCCTTAAAAAAATGTCTGTAAAACTGTATGTAAAACCCTTTTGGCCATTGAACCAGTTCCTAAAAAGGCTATGAGGAACAGAAGGTGTACTCTAATTTTGAGCTCTCTCTGCTCCTTTGTCAGCTAATCCAGCTTCTTTTAACCATTTAACGCTGGATACAGTTGGCAAATGGTTAGAACTTTAGGGAAAAAAGTTGTCTCACTCTAGTAATTTAGTCTTTAGAGTTTTATATAATCAGAGCATCATATGACAATTTATTTTGCATTGTGCTGACAGTTTAGATGACTTTTCTGTGTTCTTCCTGGTGAGCAGAAGTGTTATATGAATGAGATTGTGATATAACTCAGGTTTTGAAACATGTTTTGAGGAATGTCTTGGATGTTGCAGACAATATTTCTAGAAATGCAGCTGCTTCTGTTGAATTAAGAAGGTTTATCTGGTTACATAGCCAGAATTTTTCTGAGGATTTAAACATATGAGATTTTAAATGCTCCTTTAAGTTCTGAATTTGTATTTGGACCTGCTACCAATATTCTCAAACTATTGGATAATAGTGGTAAATTGATGCATGGTGTATCTAGAATGTTTCATATTCTCAGATTCTCCCCTAACAAGGCATCCAACTTCAAAGAGCAGAACAAACAAAAATCCCAGCCTAACAAGAGTTCAGGGTACCAAGACAAAATGAATGGAGGATAATATTTCCAAACAAATAGAGTTCCTTTCCAAAAAAAGAACTTTTCCCTGCTAAAGAATACTTATGCCAAGACTCGTGACATCCCATACCTTCCTCCCATCCCTTTCACTTTCCTCTAGGCTTTAGCTCAACCTAGCAGCCTGTCCATAAATAGCCTCATCAGTGAGGATACTCTTGGCAGTGGACAAAAAATGTTCCTCCTGTCTGGGAAAATCCCCCTGCACCCTCCAGACTTTGACATGTCTGCTTTCCTCTGTACCCCTTCAAAAGATGCAGGCAGGGGTTATATAGCTAGTTCCTACACAGCAAATTGGTAAAGAATTTACACAAGAATCTTTTTGGAACCCAAAAAAGGAGCTATTGTGGAGACCAGTGGTAGAGTTGGTGTACCTGAATACTTTATGAAAGTACCCAAATTCAAAATACCCACCCTGCAAATGGTCCTCCCCTTCTCCTGGACCACTCTTTCGTGGTGACTTTACATTTAGAGGATGCTTTTTTTTACTTTTAAGCACCTTTATTGAATTATCACTTGCTTATCACTTGCCAATTACTCCAAACTTCAAGTTGAACCTGCAAGTGTCTTTTCTCACACACTTGCAAAGATTTGTCTTCCTTGGAAATTTGATGGACACAGAAAAAAAGTATTGCCTTTCTACAAGAAGACACAGTCCTAACTGTTCAGAACATTTTCAGGGATCTCTCTCTTCAAGAAGCTACCTGTACAAGAGAGGTTCTTAAAATTCTGGGCCTTGTGGAATCAGTGGTCCTCATGTCACCATGGGTCGGACTCCATGTGAGAAAGACTCACTGGCACTTAAAAAAAATAGTTGGACCGAGCACCTGCTTCCCTTGGAATTCCAGGTACTAGTGCAGTATTTTGCAAAACTAGAGTTACAGTGGTGGAGGGATCAGATGTCTCTCAATCAAGACCTACCCTTGTCTCTCCAGACCCCCCAGTTCAATCAGTCCAGACAGACTTATCAGATTTTGCATAGGGAACAGTGAACAGGAGAGTTCAAGTGCAAGGCAAATGACATCTTTCAGATGCTGCAAAGCACATAAACGTCAAATGTTGGCAGCAATTCAGACCTTAAAGGTTCTTCATTTCTTATGGTCTCCATGTCCCGTTTTATTGGTCACAGATGACACGACAGTTGCTTGGTACCTGAATAAAGAAGGGAGGGTACAAGGTCTTACCTTCTTTGCTTGTTGGCTGTGTTGGCCTAGGAGCTAACCTTACAGCATTCTGTGAAGCTTCAGGCCTCATACATTCCGTCAAAGCAAAATATCCTGGCCAGAATCTCATGAGTGGAAAGTTGAGACAGAGGTCTGTCCGGATTTGGTCCAGATGTGAGAAATACTTCAGATATATCTGTTCACCTCATTTCAAAACAGACATTGGAAAATTCTGTTAGTCATCTTTGCAGCCATGTTTGGCAGGCAGAAGCATTTTGATTCCTTTGGATGGGAATGTTCCTTCATGCATTTCCACCGATACCTAAGGTACTTCTGAATATTCAGACAGAATTACCAAAGATCATTGCAGTAAATCCTTTATGACCCAGGCAGAGTTGGTTCTCCCTTTTAATGGAATTGACCAAGGGCAATTACCACAAGCTTCTTCACACTAGAGATCTTCTTACATAGTGTCAAAGGTGACTGGTGTACTCCATCTTGGATCAATTGCTATTGACAGCTTAGATGATTTTGTCTTAATACATTTTATGTCCTTTTTCAATGGTTACAAGTGGGAAGAGGTTTTCCTGGTGGTGCCTAACTAAATATTAGAGGACCTAGTATGGTGTCTACCCCACTGGTTTTGAAATATGTGTGATCCACTCAACTGTGGCTTATCTTATGCATCTATCAAGGTACATCTTGCGGTTATCTCAGCTTGTCTGTAAATGGAACCCTGTGGTCAAACAGTTTATGAAAGAAGTGAGAGTTGCTCAAAAGGAAATTCCTCCTCCTTGGGATCTCAACTTTATTCTTGGAAAAACTGACCTTATCTCCTGTTGAATCTGACTTTGTCTGATTTGAGGCTCATCACTTGGAAAACTATTTTGTTTATTGCTCTAACATCTGCAAGGCAAGGCTCCGAGTTGCAAGCTTTCATGGTGAGCCATCCTTATCTGACTTTCCACAAGGACAAGTTTGTTTTATGCTCTAATCCTTCTTTCATGCCAACAGTTGTTTCTGAATATACTCTGAGTCAAATCGTGAATCTCCCAATTTTCTTTATGGAACCTAAAAACAAGTGAGAGAAGATTCTGCACACCTTGGATGTCCACAGGCAGCTCAGGTACTACCCTGACAGAACTAAGCCCTTCAGGAAAGCTGAACACCTGTTTATTTCATATTCTGAGGCTTTAAAAAGGTCAACCTGACTTCAAGCAAATGCTTGCTCATTAGTTGTTTTCTACTTTTGTTTTTTTGTTACTCCTGGTATTGTAAATGTATTCCAGGCAGTGTTGAAAAAACATTCCACCAGAGCCTTATCCTCTTTGGTGCCATATTGGAAAGGAGTGGACTCTAGAAGCATTCTAGAGGCAGCAACTTGGTCCTCTGTTCATACCATTACAAAGCACTACAAACTGCTTTTTTTCTCAAGTTCCAGAGCAGGCTTTACTAGGGCTATCTCCAGGGGTTCTTGGCTCCTTATCTTTCTTCCTCCTGGGTATGGTGAGCTTATGGGAATCTACCCATATGCTACTGGGGCATCGTGAATGATGAACACAGTACAGCTGTCCAAGTCATACTTACCAGTAACAATAGATGTTTGAATTTCAACATGCCTTGTGACGATAGGAGGTACTGCCAACACAGGTAGCTGAAATTTTCTAAATAATTGTTTGTCATTCGTGAATATCAAACTGATCTATACAAGATACTTGTGTTACAAATGTATTAGAAGTGCATGTCAAACTGATTTGTACAAATGTTTATGTTGAAAAGGTAATTGTGAAGTGTTTGTGTTTGAAATATATCCACAGTGTGCCCTACTGGAGAAAACAGAAATGTACATGCATTAGTGTAACTGCTTAAATGTATATGTTTTAACAGAGGAAACTGGAAGGTTAACCTCATTCCAGCAAACTTTAAAATATATCTGAAATGAAATCACTTTACGGTATAGGCCATAAAGATGCAATCTTATACGTTTCAGTGCAGCCAGGGACACAGTCTGTACCAGGAAGTTTTCTGTGTAGTCTTTGAGGTGAACTAGTTACTACTCTGGAAGCGTGGAGGTATGAAATTGTTTTATGACTTTCAGCACCTGCCACAGATCTGAGTAAAAGCCCTTGTGCGTGTATTTTTACAGGTAGGTGCTAAATCCAGCCAGCTTCCAGCAGTGGGAGATTGCATGGGAACTAGAAGTCAGATGACCAGAAGTGATGTCATTCTACAATCTATTCCAGAAGTAATGTTATAGATTTTATTTTGAGAAGTCCCTTAGTAAGACAGAGCATTCTGTTTTCTGTCTTGGGCCTGACAACAAGAAGGACCATTCACCACATCATCTGCCTTGCTCTATTATGTAAGTAAGGAATAGTGATTCTCTTAGATTCAGCTAGGAAAATAGTGAAGCTTAGTTTAGGTATTGTTTTTCTTTATTAGTCTGAGCCTGTCCTTCAGTGTTATTTTAAATATTTCCTGTGATTTTGAACTCTGTTGTCACTATGAATATATACTTAGTATTGTCTTCTTCTTTTATTATTTATTGTTAAATGTATTTAAACCTTTCATTGTGGCTGATCTTTGTAGAGATATTTAAGTTTTGAAAGTATTTGCATATGTTTTGGTGACACTGTGTAGGCCACTCTTCTTTTATTATTTATTGTTAAATGTATTTAAACCTTTCATTGTGGCTGATCTTTGTAGAGATATTTAAGTTTTGAAAGTATTTGCATATGTTTTGGTGACGCTGTGTAGGCCACTCCTAATAGCCTTGCTCTTGGTCAAACTGCCATTTGTATTCATATTAATTTCACTCAGTATAATTGGGTACCCTTGGAAGAGCCTTAAGATAGCTGGCAGGAGTGTCTGGTGGGCATAACTACCTTATAGTCTGAGCAGAAGGGGGCATAGCTAGTAAACCTGTGCCAGCCTTTCCCAGGTGTGTGTATGTGTAAATCAAGTCTCAGAGTGTGGGTGTCAGCTACTTGGGTAGGGACACTAATTACTGGTTGAACAGTACTGAAGGTCTTGGCTTGGACACTCAGCTGAGGTCTCAACTCTCTAGCTGTGCCAGTGGGGAGTCTTACTGCGTATCTGGAGAAAGAGGGAGAAACCAGCCCCAGACTGACTGTGTTCCCCGTGTGCTCTTGAGGGAAATTGTGCTCGCCTGTGCTTGATACAGAGAGCTGCTTCTGGAGAAACTGTGTGTTTACCTGTTTCCTCCCAGTAAGCATTCCCCACAGATGCCAATGGTGAGGATTGAGGCCCCTTAATTACTGGCCAAAAGGTGGAAGGTCATCACATGCCTCATTGGCAGCATCTCCCTTATTTTGTGTACAGCTCAATGGTATTCAACCTTGTTGAGTTGTTGGTTGGCTTTGATTATTTGTGTTGGGTGTTTTATGACTGAGAATTGGTTGGTTTCAGGCAGTTATTGCTTCTGTCCCTTCTTCTGACTAACTGACTCTCTGTGACAAGGGTTAGATTTCCCCTGATGGAAGTGGCTTAGCCAATTCTCTATCACAGAGAGCCAGAGGAGGGAATTATGAGCTCTGGAAATCTGCAAGCTTAGGCATTTGTGCAGTAAAAGAACCCCCCCCCCCCCAACTCAACTCTTCCCTCTGACTCTTCATTTAATGGATTTAAAGATTCTAAGAATATGTACATGTAGAATCCACTCCACTTACAACTACTACAGAGATACTTAAATAAGGGTGATTCATTCCCAGGACTGATATCACAAATCATTACTGAAATATGCCTATTTATTCTACTCGTGTCTGATTTCTGTTTGGAAATCATATGTAGTATTTGCATTTATTTGATGCATGTGAACTTAAACATATGGAAACTAATGTATGTACTTCTTTTGTGTTTAAGTTATGTTTTAAACTGAGTTCCATAGTGCTGCAAAACTGGTTTATATCATTGTATGAGACTGGGTCAAGGCTGAAAAGGGTCAACAGTCCAGCCCATCTACATGGTCACCAAATATTAAGTTAAAATGTATTATCTTCCTAATTAACTCTATTTTTCTATCATTGAATGCAGTTGCAACGATTGTCCATCTCATGAAATCTTAGCTGACGTTATCAATTGCTTTCTGTCCGTCAAGACTTGCCAGCAGTAGCAGTGCTTTCTTAACACTGTTCTTCCCTCTGGATCATCAGTACTGTGTTAATGCTATCAGATGTTTGACTCCCCTCCAACAAACTACACTGATCTGTATCCACTGTGGTAACATATTTGCCATTTTCTTGGCAGTATTGACATGAACACCTCATAATCATGGCTTAAAAATCTAAATCAGTCTATATTAAGCTGAATCTGAACAGTCCTTATCCTCTTTTGGTAATATAGCCAACATTTCTTTTTCTTCTAAGATGCTGCTACTCTTCCCATTTTAAAATACTGTTAAACAAAGCCTTCCAGATTTTAATCATTCTCTTCCCTCTTAACTCCCAAATACCTACAGTACCACCATATGTCCCTGGAAACTTTCCTGTTGATTGATTATACATCACTATTTTATTTCATCTCTTCCTGTCATAGCTATTAATTGTCAAGGCTCATCATACTCCTTTAGCATTGAAATAACTGTGCTCAATAATTATTTTAATTTGTGCCACCTCCACATTCCTCTGCTTTATATGGATAACATTTCTGAAATATGTCTAATACCGCTTAAGTTTTTTCCTTTTGTCATAGACTCGCTGTTTATTTAGAACAACCACTTTCCATTGCCTAAATCATTATGCTAAAAGTTTTTGTGCTGAAGAGTTATCAAAAATACTTAATGACCTTTATAAATGTGTGTGTTTTCTAAATGTTCTTTTCACTTTTGCAGTTGGTTGCTCCTCCTCTTCTAGTCTGAGATTCCCTTATTCTGCAGTTCTTACTGTCAGTCCCTGTAAATAATTCTCATTACCTCTCTCCCACATCTTTCTCACTTATTTCTACCATGCCTTTAAAGTCCATTTTTCATTTTGTTCTATGCACTAGCTATCTATTCTGAAGTAATTTCTGTCATCCTTAAAATGCCTCTTCTTAACAGATAAGTAGGTAAGTTCTAATGTTTCATTCCTATGAAATTACCCCCGACTTTATCTTGCTTTATCGATGCACAATTTTTATATACTTATTAGATTGGTCTCAAATACACACTTTCCTATCCTGTCTAACCCATTTAATGTATTTTAGGGCCACCGAGTTCACATCCTCCATACTAAATATTCTCATATATTCCACATCCTCCAAGCTAAATGTTCTCATATTTCCTTAGAAATCTAGCCTCCTTTGTTACATTTTCCCTTTTATGTCCTCCTGATACACCCTTACTATTGAAATCAGTTTTAAGTCCCCATCCATAAGTAATATTCCCAGCTGAAAGCTTTTTATTTCTCCCACATTTCTCCTAAGCTTCACAGTAGTAGTTTTAGGTGAGGTATAGATACATGGCAGCATAACCCTTTCACATCCAATAACACTTTCATTGCCACCTCAAATCTACCATTATCTTACCTCCACCCACTTCTGTCTCCATGGTGTCTGTCTTATAATCAATATTATTACTCCACGTTTCCTTTTTTATCTGATAATAATTGTCTTTCGGCTTTTCCTGGTTAGGGGTCACCACAGCGGAACTCCAGTCCGCTAATGATTGGCAGTGGATTTTTATGGTGCCGAGTTGCCAGCCCGATGCCCACCCTTCCAAGAAGGCACACCCATTCACGCACGCACCTACTTGCATGTCTTTAACGTCACTCGACCATGGGGAGGACATGCAGACTCCACACAGAAGGCGCCCCAGCCGAGAATCGAATGGGAGTACCTCTTGCTGTGAGATGACAACGCTAACCGCTGCACCACCGTGGTGGTTCTGAATTTCCACCCGATCTTAATCAAGTTGACGTGGTCATTTTTTCCCTGTAATATTTCTATTTGCTCACTACATTTATTAGTAGATTTCCAACTATTTTGCTTTTTTTTTTTTTATACCTGTATATGTGGTAGAATTGGCAAAGCTGCCATTCGGATAACAAGGTATCTCCCCCACCTGTTATACATGACTGTTCTTTTAAATATATGTATCCATCTTACAACTTACTTGCAGAAACTAATGACTGGCAGACTGGTTTTGTATGTAGTTGTATGTTATTTCAATCTGTTTGGGCCAATGTCAAATTTTCCCAGACTTCTTGCATCAAAAACCTAAATACATTTAAAAAAATCCCCATTTACCTCACAGCAAAGAGGCAAAACTATATAACTCTACAAAAAGAAAGTCTTCTCCTCCAAATAGAAGCAGTTGCCCCAGATTTACAGCTGCACCCACAGATATTAACTTTTCTAAAGTTAAGGTTAACTGTGCTAATGCAAAAGTTAGCATCTGTGAGTTTCATCATTCCCACTGCCTCATTGGATGTTTTTATCTGACAAAGTAACCCATTACTGGCCAGCTATCAAAACCTTAGACTCCTCTCCCCTTATTTTCCTGTGACAGCCTGTTGGCTGAGCATATCCTGAGAGAGAAGCCTACAACATTGTTAGGAAGAGAGTGTTCAGCCTTTTTCTGCCATCCAAAGATGAACATTCTGACTTTTTGCAAGCTCCAGTGTTGATTTCTCCAGCTTACTTGCTCTGATGAGTCCCATTTGGGGACTCATTCCTCTCATTTTATTTTTAGATTTGATATGATTTATTATTCAGTTTCTATTTTTATGATTTAAAATATTTATTTTAATGTATTTATGTCAGTATTTATGGTAGTTTTTGTCATAAATACATTAAAATAAATATTTTAAATCATAAAAATAGAAACTGAATAATAAATCATAACAATTCTAATGTCAATATTTACAGTAGTTCCTGTAATGGCCGCAGTGGTGCAGCGGTTAGCGTTGTCGCCCCACAGCAAGAGGTTCTCCTATTCGATTCTTGGCTGGAGTGCCTTCTGTGTGGAGTCTGCGTGTTCTTCCCATGGTCATGTGATGTTTAAAGACATGCAGGTAGGTGCGTGCGTGAATGGGTGTGCCTTCTTTGAAGGCTGAGTGTCAGGCTGGCAACTCGGCACCGTAAAAATCCACTGCCAATCATTAGCCGACAGGAGCTCAGCTGTGGCGACCCCTAACCGGGAAAAGCCGAAAGACTTACTACATTTACAATAGTTCCTGTGAGACTTGTTTATTCTAACATGGTATATTCAGCTTCTGTCTTTGACAAAGGTTTGTTTGTACTGTTTGAGGAATCTTTCAATATTTCTCTCAAAAGTGCAGTGTGTACATGTACTGTTATACACTAGAGGCCTGTCTTTACTGTTTTTATTCTTCTTTATTTTCTTCTTTTCACAGCAGCATATTTCAAAACTTGGATTTTTTTTCCTGCATTTTTACATTACATACCATATGTATGACCCTGCTCTGTATATTTTTAACATTGATTCACAAATTTACCTCGAATGAATTTACTTGAATGTACTGTGGATATTTGGTTGATTTGTTGTTTGGACTTTGTGTGCTGGAAATTCTTTAACTTCTTTCAGTTGACTGCAGTTAGTCATTCTTTCAGGGCCACTGCTTGGCCCACAGACCATTTTACTGCATGCCTTCTCTCCCCTAGTGTAGCTTTGCCAGACACTAAGGAATGGGGGTTAGACACATCCTCTGAAGCTGTTCCAGTACCTGACTCAGGTATGGGAGAACCAAGCCCTTTAGCTGTAGGAGTAGCCTGGGGTAAGGGACTTTGTCCCCAGATATTTTATCCAGTAGTGAAGTTTACAAAGTAAAGAAACAGAAGCCTCATCATATGGCAGATAATCAGATTACAGCTGTTTATAAGGCTGATATGGTTTCCTTGTCTGAGTGTACTGCAGACATCTAAGTCTGTTGATTGTGTTCCCATACATGGCGCTAGTGCCAGTTTGGCTAGGGAAGTTTCCTCCTCATTCTCTGAAGCAACAGAACCTGATGGGGGTTAAGGGTGATTTCTTAGCTGACAATGAGTCCAGTTATTCTGAGACTTCAAAAGGTGAACCAGAGCTTAAGTCCAAACAAATGCTTAGTTTTCCCTCAGATGATTGCTAGTTTAATCATGTTTTCACTTGAAAGCTGTCTGGAATACCCCAGAGCTAGGCAGAGTATATTACCTTAAAGAGGATGAGATGCTCCGTTCTGTGGCTAAACTTTCCTCTCTTGCCAGCCTTAGAAGATATTCATAAGGCTGCCTGCAGGACACCAATATCTGTTCCAGCATTCCCTAAAAAGGCTCAGTGAAAATATAGGTCTCCTCAGATATGACAGATCTCTTTTCTTCATTGAATTGGTGAGCCAGCTGCAGTCTCCACAGCTGCCTACTCAAAAAGTCCTTGGCTGCATCTAATACAATGCCCCCCATAAAAAGAGAGAAAATGGTTAGACATTCAGAGGAAAAATTTGTCTCTTTCTAGTAATCTAGCCTTTAGAATGTTAAATTATCAAGGCTATATGAGGAAATTTATTTTACAGTGTATATACAGTTTTGGATGACTTTGCTGTATCCTTACCTGCCATAAAAATGCCTTGTATGAATGAAATTGCTTATAATTTGACTCAAGTGTTCTGTGATGATTTAACAGCCAACATTTTGAATGCATCTTTAAGTCCTGAATTTGTAATTTGGGCCCACTGTTTCCCTGGTTCTCAAATAGTGGGATGATGGAGGCAAATTAATACGTTTCATATACCCAAGTTCTCCCTAAACAATATGTCTTCCTTCAAGGGGTAGAACAAACAAAAATCCAGCGAAACAAAATTCGGGGATCCAATAGGAAATGGCAGGAGGACAATTCTTTGAGACCAAAGAAGAGATCGACATTCTGCAAAAAAATGAGTGTCCAAGTCACAGAGCATCCTTACCCCCCACCCTTCCCTTCTCTTCCTCCAGGTTCTCTCTCAGCCTCAGCCCTGCAGTCTGGCTGCAAATAAATGGGTTCATAGGTTGGTACAAGGCTGTCGGCCCTATGGCTTCTACAAGCCTAGCCATAACAATTCCCTGGATATTTCTTCCCACAATATTTACTTCCCTGGACCTCTGTCTAGCAGGGTGACTGACGTGATCCCCGGGGTGAATTTCCTGTCTCCCATCCAACCATCAAGGTTCCTTTTGAAGAGGGCCAAGGAGGCGCTCTGCTTGACATGTATGGGGAGTCTCTGGGTCAGGAACCTATCCCTCCAGCATGTTTGGTACTGAAGATAATTTAAAGAGGATACACCTGCCAGTGAATAGAAAGTACTCCCTCTTTCAAGGGAATCCCCCCACATCCAGTAGGCCAGACAGCTGTTTCCTCCAGTGCTTCATCACATAGAAGCTGGGATAATGGTACCACTGACTGATAAGCTAAGTCAAAAGATTTTACTCCAGAATATTTTTGGTAACAAAAAGGAACACTCCTGGAGACCCGTCCTAGACTTGCCCTTTCTAAACACCTTTGTAAAAGTTCCAAAATTCAAAATGCTTACCTTATATTTGGTCCTTTTGATCCTTGCCTTGCTTCCATAGCGCCTGTAGATCTCAAGGGCACTTAACATATTTATTTTCCTCCCAATTTTAGGAAGTTTTTGATAGTTGCTGTGTCTGCCTTACATCATCAGTTTTCAGCATTACCCTTTTGGATATCTACTGTACCTTGAGTGTTTACAAAGTGTCTGGCCCCAGTGGTTACCTAATCCAGAAACCTAGGCATCTACATTTTTCCTTATTTATATGAGTTGCTGATTTGTACATATTCTGTATTCATGTGCTTGGACTCCTTTGAAAAGGTTACATCCCTCCTTTACCATCTGGTCTTCAAATTGAACCCTCAAAAGTCATTCCTCACAAACTCTCAACAAATTGTTTTCCTGTAGTGCTGGATATACACATAAAAAAGCATGACTTTCCTGTCGGAAGACAAGGTTCTGACTTGGAGTGTTCCTCAAAATATTTAGCCTCATGACATTGATTATATTTGTGATACCACTAGCCAGACTTGTTGGACCAGCAACTTCATCCCTTGGATTTCCAAGTACCAGTACTGGGAATTGTGAGAGAGGAACTGCATAGGGGAGGGATCAACTGTCACTGAATCCAGGACTCCGTTTCTTATTGACTCTTCAAATTTTGTGTGGGGAATAGTTTCCATGGAAGTTCGTGTATGGCTTGTAGGGTCCTCAGGACATGCCAAAGCATATAAATGTAAAAAAAGATGTTGGCAGTAACACACGCCTTAAAAGTTCTGCACCACTTATGGACTCCAGGTCCTCTTCTAGTGATTACAGACAATGCTATAGCGATGTGGTACCTGAAAGAACAAGAGGGTGCATTCTCCAACTTTTCAGGCCTGATACATTCCATCAGAGCAAAACACAGTGACAGACTAACCAGATCTTGGACAGACCCTTGCAAGTCAAAGCTCCATGTAGAGGTCTTCTAGGACCTGATCCAGATGTGGGGAATACCTCCAGTAGATCTGATTGTCTCCTTTCAAAACAGAAAACTGAAAAAAAATTCTGTGCAAGACATCCTTGCAGTTATGCTTGGAAGACAGACGCACTATTATTCCCATAGTCAGGGATGTTTCTCTATGGATTTCAATGCTTTACAATGATTTCCAAGGTACTTCTAAAGATTTAGAAGGAATTACCAAAGATCATTGCGTAATTCCCTTTTGGTACAGGCTAAGTTGATTCTCCCTTTTAATGGAATTGGCTAAGGGTGATGAACACAAGCTTCCTCACAGACTGAATCTGTTCACACAGCATCGGGGACGAATAGTATACCCCAACTTAGAGCAGTTACAACTGACAGCCTAGATTATTCTGTTTTGATACCTGTAAGGCACTTGTGTGCAGAAGGTGTTTAAGGAGACCAGAAAACCTGCACTTAGATGTATTTAGAAGAGATTTTCCAGGTGGTGCCTAGCCAGTAACAGAGATCCAGAAAAGGTTTCAAACCCTCTGGTTTTGAAATATTTGCACGAGCTACTTGGTGATGGTTTGTTATTACCTTCTAAGGGCATCTTATGACCTTCTCATCTTTTCTGCCCATGGATCCCTCTCCATCTCTTTTTGTGGTCAAACAGTTTATGAAAGGAGTGTTTCATGCAAGACCCATTTAAAAGCAAATTCCTCCTCCCTGGGATCTCAACTTGAAAAATTAGCCTTACCTCCTTTTGAACCAGCCACTCAGGCTGATGTAGAGTTCATCACTTGGAAGACTGTTTCACTCATTGCTCTGACATCTGCAAGGTGAGTCTCTGAGCTGCATGTTGTCATGGTGCGCCAACCCTATCAGATTTTTCACAAGAGCATTTGTACACTGATCCATCACTCATTCCTGAAGCTGTTTCTGAGTTTACCTTGAATCAAGCCACCAGTCTTCCAATGTTCTATCCTGATCCAAAAAGAAAAGAAAAAAAAAAAAATAAATATATATATATATATATATATATATATATATATATATATATATATATATATATATATGAATAAAGACTCTGCATGCATTGGATGTGCACAGGCAGCTTGGGTATTTTCTTGACAGAACAAAACCCTTTTAATAATGCTGAACAGTGGTTTGTCTTGTATACGAGTGTTAAGAAAGGTCCACCAGATTTTCAAAATCCGTAGTACTTTGAAAGTATATATTGCCAAGAATAAGAAGGACATTTTTGAGATTGAGGAAGCTGCAACAAGACACCTTAATGATCTGGAAAACTTCAAAAGAAACAAAAAAGCAAGCAGCTCAGGAAACATTGGAGGAGGAAGGGCTGCAGAAAATAACTGAACATGAAAGTAGATGTTAAAGATAAATTTGCATTTTTTGGCAGTGGCAAAAACACTGGAGAGTACAGACTGTAAGGAATTCATTAAAACTCACTTTAGTAACTGGACTGACATCTCACTACAGGATATATTGATAAGGGTGCCTAGGATATATGTATTGTGTCAGTGGTGCAACAGGTAATACACTTGCTTTTGGTGCAGAAAGTTGTGGGTTCTATTCCCACAGCAGGTAGATGGATTGCTGACATCGTGATGCAGCATATGGTAGGTACTGCTCCTGAGTGTGCCGTCCTTCAGATGAGACATTAAAGTAAATGTCTGTTTAAGCAGTAAACCTTTGGCCCCATCTGCTTGAATTTGTGGTAGCTCAGGTGGATGTAAAAGATCCCATGGCACCTATTGATGCCATGGCCAAATCCCCCTATACCACCTCAGCTCCCTCCTGAAAAGAGGCTACTAGCGTAGTAGGACTAACCAAGTGAACAAAAGGGTAAATAAATAAAAATATAGCAGAAATTGTTTCTAAGAAATAGCCGAGGGTTATCATTTTCAAATTACATTCTAATCAGCAAAATAAATAAATTCTATCTAAGCTTTAGAAAAAGGAAGTCCAATTGAAGATGGAGGAGATGCTCATATATGTGGATGATTATTCTGTTAGCACTAGAATGAATTGAAATAAATTACTTTAAGCTGTGTAGAAAAGTATAAATTAATGGGCTTGTGATTAAAGATCATGATTACTGTAAAACGCTTCTGTCTTCATTTAATGTGTAGTTTTCAGATTTCTGAATATTGCTGATACATTAAATGACTTACACTGAGTTTGTAAAAAAATCCTTACCAAAGGCTCATAAACTCAAAAATACTAGGTCTCAGCTAAAATATATTACTTCATCATGTCATAGTACACTTCCAACATATTGGCTTTAAATTATGTCAAATCCAGTGGACCAGACCACTCTGCAAACAAAGACTTATTTGTAACTGGTGATTTCATAGTCTGATACATTGATACTCCTGTCACTAGGCTGGACAAAGAGAAGTTGATGATGATTTACCTTTCAAGTGACAGGATCTCTGATGTCTTGAGCGCCTTTTAAGGTTCTTTCATTTAGTAAATATTTATGTTAAGTTGTCTATCTCGCCTTCATTCTTGCTGGTTGGGTTCGGAGCCGATCCTCTGCTCCGACTCTGCCATCTTCAAAAGCTTGAGAGCTGCTTACTGGCTCGAGGCCCCCCTGTATCCCATGATGCCTAGCGCTAGATGCCCAGATCTCATTTGCTGCTTCTGCTGCGAGGTTGCTTTTGCTGGCTCAGGTCATATTTTTCGATTTTATTGTTAGCATATATAACAATTTATATTGTAGTTGGTGTTTAGAATAGTTATAGTAGTTGTAGTTATCTATTTGTAATTTAGTCTCCTTCCCTTGGAAACTCGTTTTCTTGTTAGAGAGTTTCCCCTCCCCCGTTTCTTTTCTTCAAGGTAGCCGTTTTTAGTTTGAGGCTAATCCTTATTCTTAAATTTTTATGTAGTAGTTTTTTTATTAGAAATTGTAGTAGATCAGTAGGTTTATTTACCTTTTCTTGGATAATAGTGTGTGTGTGCTGTTAGGGTGTGGTAGCTTGTGTTGAATGCGTGTGTTTTACTAGTTACCTACTTCCCTTCTGTTACTTTTTCTCTGTGATTGATATTTCCTTT
The DNA here is from genome assembly GCF_019279795.1 of Protopterus annectens. Taxonomy (NCBI): domain Eukaryota; kingdom Metazoa; phylum Chordata; order Ceratodontiformes; family Protopteridae; genus Protopterus; species Protopterus annectens. Next base: position 986,332,612 of record NC_056734.1, on the reverse strand, counting down.
TACAGGAATGTCTAAAGATACAAAAGTATCTGGATTCAAGAAGTGTGACTCATGCTGTCAGAAGATGTCACTGACAGATGGTCACACTTCTTGTGTCTACTGTTTGGGCGCCCTACACCTGCAGGACTCTTGTTTGGTGTGCCACGCCTTTAGTCCAAGAGTCCAGCAGGAGCGTAGCAATAAGCTAATCCATAGGGGTTTGCTCAAACTTGAAGGGTCACTGGCTAAGGCCCAGCCAGTGAAACCCTCTATAAGCCAACGAAGCCGTTGGCTCCCAGTTCAGAGCCATCATTGAGTGTGGCGTCTGCTTCAATTTTGGTTCTGGCTGGAACCAAAGTACCTATCTCCCGAAAACGCTCTAGATCTCCATCCCTAGAGTCGATACACTCGGCTCCAGGGTCGCCTCTGTTACAGTCGGAGCGAAGTCACCGATCCTAATCTTCTCGTCTTCTAGACTATCTGACCACGATTTGGAGAGAGTGGTGAGCAGGGTTCTAAAATCGCAGGCCCTGGCTAAAATGTTATCCAGCCCCCCTCATCAGGGATCGGCTCCACCTGTCTCTGCAGTAGTTCCTCCTTCGACTCATCCCTTGAGTTCGGAGCCGGAGCTTGCTGGGGCTCGGATCGTAGAACTGTCGGCGCTGATACCTACCCTTTCGGTTCCGTCGTCTGCTCCAATCGCCTCCATGGTGCCGTCCTTGGAGGGATCTGGGCACCGGGACTCCCTCGTCGGCTCCGAGGGGGCGAGTGGCATCGGGCCCTTGTCCAACCCCGTTCTTCCTCTCGGAGCTTTGGCGCAGGTGAGTTTGGCTCCAACATCAGCTTCGGAGCCATCTCTCTCAGTGCTGGGAAGGGTTCCGGTCTCTTCGGAGCCGGAGCCTTCTCCGCTATTGGGAAGGGGCGCCTTCGAGGTCATGAGGAGTGTGCTGGCCTCTGAGTCAGCCCCATGATCAGCCTCATTGGCTCCTCCCCCCATGGTGCCTGCGTCTGCCTCTGCCCCTCCTCCAGACCCCAAGCGTGGGAAACAAGCGCTCCAGGGCACCCCATTGGGTGTATCTTCCTCTTCCGAGGCCTCCTCTGATCATTCAGAGGAGCCCTCTCGAAAGAGGAAATGTAAGAGGAAGCATGTTGACTCCCCTGAGTCTGTCACTTCCGAATCCTCTAAGTAGGTATCTGAAGGGTCCCCAAGATCCCCCTCTGAGGACATCTCTTTCTCAGACATCCTTGAGATACTTAGGCAAAGGGGGAACTGGACTACCCTTAACCCTTCCGAGGATGAGTCTGTATTCCTGGACGCGTTTGGTTCCTGATCCTCCACCTCCTGGGTGTCTCCGCCTTTCGATCCACTGATGTCTGTGGTGGCTCGGAAGGTGTGGTCAGCCCCAGACACAGTGGAACCAACCCCCTGAAGACCCACAAAATTTATTACTGCACCACAGGACAAACAATTTCTGATGAAGGGTGTTCCCCTTGATGCCTCAATGGTAGCAGCGGCCACAAAAAAGGAGTTGGCTGAAACTTCTTCGTCTGTCCATCCCCCTAATAAGGAATTTAGGACGATGGACAGATATGGGAAGCGGATGTTTTCCTCAGCAACCTTCTCCATGAGGTCGCTGAACTACTTGTGCCACTTTACCCACCTTCAAAGGGATCTCCTTAAAGAGCTAGGATATATACCCTTCAAGATCCATCAGCTGCGGGGGCCCAGGCTAAGGTTGCCTCCCAGCAAGCGACTCTTAATTTGGTAGTAAACTCCTCTATGCGGCTCATCTCTTATGCAGTCGATGGTGCGAGTAGGGCCGCAGGCACAGGCGTGGACTTGAGGAGGCATGCTTGGATGCGGTTAAGTAACTTTGCGGAGGTGGACAGCCAGGCAGCACCTCAGGGATGCTGGAAGGGCTTGTCAGAGAAAGATTCTCTGTGGCCCTGATTTTGCAGACCCCCTGTGCCTCGAGGGCGGCGTCTATTGTTGTTCCCTCCTCTGCCCCTGGAGAGGAGCTCTCCATGTGTGTCCGGTTCCGAACTCAAGGGATGAGTCAAAGGAGGAACCCTTCAGGGCATCTTTCACCAACACCCCCTTTGATGGTTCTGCTCCTTTTGGACCACAGATGAAGGATACCCTTACCAGGTGTGAGCAGGAAGGCAAGACTCTCTCTACTGTGGGAGTCCGTTTTTCCACTCCTCCTAGGCCGTATCCCAAGGGTCAGAAGAGTGGGAAGATGTGGTTCTGGAAACCCCAGGGAGCCCTGTCTGACACACGTGGAGAGTTCCCCTCCAGGGGCAGAGTAGGGAACAACAATAGGAGGGGGCATTTTCAGGGCAGAATAGACTAAACAGGTCTGTTCAAAGAACAAAGTTCCGGATGGTCATGCTACAGTCCATTTTACCCTTTCTGGGTCAGGACAATTGGATGTGCTCGATAGATCTTCAGGATGTGTACTACCATATTAAAATGGATAGATGCTCCAGAAGATTCCTCCACTTCCAGCTGGGAGCCAGTCATTATCAGTTCAGAGCTCTGTCCTTTGGTCTCACCACAGCCCCCAGGGTGTTCACCAAATGTTTGGCAGTAGTTACCGCTCACCTGAGACAGCAAGGATTCCAGGTGTTTCCATATGTAGACGACTGGCACCTTACTGCTACCACCAGACATCACCTGCTGCGAGCCAGGGACTACACCATCCAAACTTGCTCCAAACAAGGTATCACAATAAATTTCAAAACGTCTGCATTGTCGCCTTGTCAATCTATTACCTTTATAGGCGCAAACTTAAATACAAAGGACATGTCAGTGAGACTGCCATTAGACAGAGTGTTAGACATTCACCGACATGTGCAGGTCTTATTAGGATGCAAAAAAATTCAGGCCAGATTCGTCCTAAAAACCTTGGGTCTCATGGCAGCTGCTATCGTACTAGTTCCCCTTGCTCGTTTTCATATGAGGATTCTTCAGTGGATGCTGTTCACCTAATGGTCTTTCCAGCAACTTCCAATGTCTCACAAGATAATGATCACACAGACATGCAAAAACCAACTTGCTTGGTGGATGGTTTCCCCATCAGTACCCCAGGGCAGACCATTTGCTCTTCCTCCTCCAGTGGCTATGGTGACCACGGATGCCTCCCTGATCGGGTGGGGGGAGGGGGCATTTTCAGGGCAGAACAGTCCAAGGCACCTGGCAGCCTCACGAATGCCATCTGAATATCAATGTCTTGGAGATGAGGGCCGTGCTTTTGGCGTTGCAAGCTCTTCATAACTCTCTTCCCACCGGGACCATTGCATTAAAAAAACAGACAATATGTCGGTAGTGTGGTACATCAACAAGCAGGGCAAAACCAAGTCCTAACCCTTATGTCGAGAAGCACTCAGACTCTGGCAGTGGGCGATCTCTTCCCAATGGTTTCTGATAGCAACACACATCCCTGGGAAGTCCAACGTTATAGCGGACAGGCTGAGCAGAGCAATTCTCATGCCTCACGGGTGGTCTCTCAATCAGACAGTGGCGGACCAAATCTTCTGCAGATGGGGTCAGCCTTGCTGCGACCTTTATGCCACCCCCTTCAACAGCAAGTGCAACAATTTCTTCTCTCTCCTCCCTCTTCCTGGACACTCCCCCAGAGACGCTCTAGTTCACGATTGGCCTCAGGGACTTCTTTATGCATTCCCTCCATTTCCCCTGATTCCCAGACTAATACAGAAAGCTACCATCTTGGGATGCAAGATGATCCTCATTGCCCCTTACTGGCCTCGACAAATTTGGTTACCGTTCGTGCATCATCACCCTCTGGAGCAGCCCTGGACCCAGTTCCAGACCTCCTGATCCATCAGTCGGGCGGGCTGCACCAATCCCTTCAATCTCTCCAGCTCACTGCTTGGTTGCTCCACTTCCAAACTTAGCCAGGCTTCCGAACATCTCCCACTTGGTGCGTGAAATCATCTCATCATCGCATAAGTCTACCACTAGAAAGACTTATGCTAGTAAGTGGAAACTTTTCTCTTTCTGGGCGGAGGCTAGAAATATAGACACCTTTTCAGCCCCTGTGCATCATATTTTGGATTTTTTAACAGAACTTTTTCATGCTGGATCTTCTTCTGCCACGATTAGAGTTCAATTAGCTGCAATTTCAAACTTTCATATAGGCCTATCAGATACTAGTATTATGTCCCATAAACTTTGTAAAGCTTTTTTCAAAGGGACTACTTTAATCAGGCCCCCAGTGAGAGATCCCCCGCCTCCGTGGGATCTAAATTTGATTTTAGCTTCCCTGATATTGCTCCCCTTTGAACCTGCAGCTTCTTGTTCTTTGAAGTTTCTTTCTTGGAAGACTCTTCTTCTGGTTGAACTTCAAGCTCTTTCGCCCTCCTTATCTAGTTTTCCACAAGGACAGAGTTTCTCTCAGGACTAATCCTTCCTTCCAAAGGTTTCTTCTGAGAATAATTTGAATCAGTCTATTGATCTCCCTGTATTTTTTCCAAATTATTCCAACAAGGCAGAGTACAAGTTGCATCAGTTGGATGTTCATAGACAGTTAAGTTTTTACTTGCATAGAACTAAGCAAATCAGAAAATCAGACCAGCTGTTCCTGTCCTGTGCTGAGGGTAAACAAGGTCTACCAGTGTCGAAAGTAACTTGATCTAGGTGGTTGACATCTATTATTACATTGATATATCAGCTAAGGAACAAAGAGCTTCCTGCTAAACCAAAAGGTCACTCCACTAGAGCTCTAGCTACTTCAGTGGCTTTTCAGGCAAGATTGCCAATGGAAACTATTTGTGCGGCAGCTACATGCGCCAATCCTCATACCTTCATTTCACATTATAAGCTGGACGTGGCCTCCAGGAGCAGAGCTGATTTTGGTCCACTGTTCTGAAGATTCTGGTGAGCCACCCAGGATTGAGGTGCTAGGGATCCCACCCAGCAAGAATGAAGGTGAGATAGACAACTTAACATTAAGAAGTTATGTACCTACCATAACGTTCCATGTTAGTTGTCGTCTTCTTGCCTTCTTTCTTGCGTCCCACCCTCCATCCCCCTATCCTAGTAGACTGAGAAGAGTTCCTTATGTTTTTCTTTCACTGGCTGAGTCTTCTCTGGCTATTCCTTTCTGATTAGTAGTCTCTCCAGTAGGATTTATGCATTCTAGGATAGGATTCCTGTATTTTTATGTCTGCAGTTAGACTTACCAAACGAGATCTGGGTATCTAGCGCCAGGCATCATGGGATATAGGGGGGCCTCGAGCCAGTAAGCAGCTCTCGAGCTTTTGAAGATGGCCGAGTCAGAGCCGAGGATCGGCTCCGAACCCAACCAGCAAGAAAGAAGGCGAGAAGAAGACAACTAACATGGAATGTTATGGTAGGTACATAACTTCTTATTTTGAGATGGTAGTGGACCAAATGTGGGTGAATGACTTGTTATGCAAAACCCTGAGGGATATGCAGAGACAAATGTCGGAACTCTCCATATGCATGTTATGAATGCTGCAGGCAAGACTGTGGTCCTGAGCAGAAGCCTTCCTTTTCCAAAAGTGATGCCTAGGTACCAAGAAAAGTTAAGTTTCAACAATTGGCTTAAATAGTTGGTGCCATTGTAGGGGGATCCAGTATGTGTCAACAATGGATGAGATGCTCGACAGTCCTACTTGTTTTGCCATGGATGGTCTGCATCTTTCATTTCAAGGCTTCTATACCGGAACCTCTTAATCATTACAGCACTGTGTTGGAGACAGAAACTTGAAATCCCACTGTTTCACCAAACAGTAATGTGAGTGCATGCATGCGTTTGTGTGAGTGTTTCTTTTACTTAAAATGTCAAGGACAGCAAGGTTTGCAGGTGTGGGTGGAAGGTGTTGACAAGGTGATGGGGGTAAGACGTGTCATAACACTGGGTTTGAAGACAAATATAGTGAGTGACATTGTCCATTGCCCCACATGAACCAGGTTTGATTTTTTTTTTGTGAAGAACTGACCTTTGCATGTTGTTTATCCGTGTGTGTGTGTGTGTGTGTGTGTGTGTGTGTGTGTGTGTGTGTGTGTGTGTGTGTGTGTGGTGTAAAAGGAATATGGAGTAAATCTATACTGATACCTGCTTGCAACCCTGCTGAAGGGGATAACTGCATCAGAACAATGGAGTAACTGTAGTTGGAATGGTTGGGAGTCCTGCACTATTAGTCATCAAGCACTTTGGTTTGCCAAAGCCATTTCAGCAGAGATTTGCAAGGAGGTGGGAAAAGCCTCAAGGTTGAATGGTATGTTGTGTGGGTGGGTGGGTGGATGTGTATTTCTGGGGAATTGAAGCGGGTCTTTAAGTGTGGTATGGATGTTATGCATTGCATCATGAAATGGAGAGAGCAAGAGTAAAACTATTTTCAGTGTGGTCAGTAGCAATTTCATCATTGTTTGGTTGAGGCATATGCATTGATTGTCCTGTGTTTGTCAGTACATTGTTTGAGTCCACAAAAGTGTCCCTACTTTTAGCTTACACTTTTTCATTGACATAGGATCAGAGGAAGTTACTAGGCTAATGGCTTTAGGGCCCTTGCAAGCCTAGCCAAGTTCTTAACTTATTTCCATAATAAGCACCTATTGCCCCTGTCTAAGAGGGACACAAATGGAACGCCCAGGGTGAATTTACAGTCACCCATCCAATTTTCTAGATTGCGTTTGAAGAAGACCAGTGAGGTGCTCTGCTTGACATGAAGTGGGAGTCTGTTCCAAATGTGTGGTAATACCCGGGAGACAAACCTTTCCCATTTGCAGGTTTTATTAAGGTCACATACCAGGTTAAGGTCTTTAGAGTGAATAACCCATGTACCATTTGACTTACAGACATGCAGCATTTCTAATAACGAGGGGTCAGAGATCGCCTCTGAGTAGTCTGTCTGAAACAGAATAAAGTGACTGATTTCAGATGAGCCCAATAAGGCAGATGTTGAAGATCTAGACTTTTCCTTGTGAGGATCCTTTGTGGTCTCTCCAGTTGCTGGACGTGCTTGGAAAGGTACACGCCAGAAGTGGCATTGTGCTCAATTATTGGCCTGATGAGGAAAGAGTACAGGGAGGTTACAACATCTTTTTTTCTAGAGGCAATGCCCTTACTTATGAGATGAGCAATATAGAATGCCCTTCTTACCACTGTGGAGACATGGTGGGCAAAGGTAAGACTGCTGTCAACCTGCTTGCCCAGGCCTCTCACCACTGATTGCATACTTAAGGTGTTGCTATTGATGTGATAGTTAGCAGGAACACCGCTCTTACTGAAAGGAATGATAATACATTTTTTGCATTGAGTTTAAGGCCATGACTCTGGCACCAGTCATTTCTTTGTGTCAGACCCACTTGTAGGATGTTGACATAATTTGGAGATTCTATGACTCCTCCCAGTTTTTAGTCATCAGCAAAGTATGTCAGCCACAGAACTTTAGATGTTAAGTTGTCAATCTCGCCTTCATTCTTGCTGGATGGGTTCGGAGCCGATCCTCGGCTCCGACTCGGCCAATACTAAAGCTCGAGAGCTTATTCCACCGGCTCGAGGCTCCCCTATATCCCACAATGCTAGGCGGTAACTACTCAGATCTCATTTGCCGCTTAGCTGACGAGGTGCTTTCTTCTACCGGCTCTGGCAGGTTAGTGAGTTTTTCTTGTCAAAAACTTAAATTTTCTACCCCTATCCTTTCTATTTAGTTTAGTTTTTAAATACAGTATCCCTTTAGTTTAAATCGGGTCTCCCTTGTGTTTGTATTCCCTTTTTATCCCCTTTTAACTTTTAGGCCTTTGGCCCACTCCCCTTTTTTCCCCTGTCCTTCAGTGTGACTGGATTTTTTCTTTTGGTTAAAGGGTGTGTCTGTGTTACAGTCTTAGGATGTCTAAAGACTCCAAGGTCTCAGGCTTCAAGAAGTGTGATTCGTGCTGTCAGAAAATGTCGCTGACAGACTGTCACACTTCTTATGTCTATTGCCTGGGACCTTTGCACCTGCAGGACTCATGTGCTGTTTGCCATGCATTCAGCCCTAGAGTCCTGCAGGAACGCAAAAACAAACTTATACTTCGAGGCTTATTAAAGCTTGAAGGACCCTCGACCCAGTCTGCGTCTGGGAAGCCTTCAAAGACTTCCAGGCCATCGGCTCCAGCTTCAGAGCCGTCTGCTGGGAACATTAAGGCTGCTTCAACATCGGCTCCGGCTAGAGTCGATGTTTCGAAGTCTCAAACCGTTACCTCGGCTCCGGCCGGAGACGAGGTTACCAAGACTCAGTCGGCTCCAATAGTCTTATCAGAGCCACCTTCAAAGAAGAGGTCGAGGTCCCCTTCCATCGGCTCCATCCACTCGGCTCCAGGATCCCCTCTTCTGTCGGAGCGGAGACATAGGTCCCATTCCTCTCGGTCCTCCAGGCCGTCCGACCATGACTTACAAAGGGTTGTGAGTAGACTTCTCAAGTCTGAGGCACTGGCCCAAATGCTGCATAGCCCTACTCAACAGTCAGTGGCTATTCCCATCCCTGCTTCTATTCCTCCTCCGACTCTTTTGAGTTCGGAGCCGGGGCTCGTCGGAGCCGTGGCTGTCGGTGTGCCGGGCTTCCCTCGGCTCCGAGGGGGCGAGTGGCATCAGACCCTTGTCCGACCCCGTTTTCCCTCTCTGAGCGTCGGCACTGGTGAGTTCGGCTCCGACATAGGCCTCGGTGCCATCCCCGTCGGTGCCGGTGGGGATCCTTGTCTCCTCGGAGCGGGGACCTTCAGCCTTGGCTGATCGGGGCGCCTTCGAGGTCATGCGGAGTGTGCTAGACCCAGTGTCTACCCCACAGTCGGCTTCGTCAGCTCCTCCCTCTTCAGTGCCTGCGGTGGTTTCTACCCACCCCCTTGTAACAGACCGTAGAGAGCCAGCTCCTCAGGTTTCCCCATTGGGAATATCCTCCTCTTCCGAGGCTTCTCCTGATCCAGTAGGAGAACCCCCTCGGAAGAGACAGTGCAAGAGGAAGCACATTGGTTCCCCTGAGTCTATCACCTCTGACACCGACTTGGAGGAATCTGAAGGTTCCCCTCGGTCCCCCTCTGAGGATGTCTCTTTTGCTGACATCCTTGAAATCCTTAAACAGAGGGGGAACTGGCCCACCCTTAACCCTTCATAGGACGAGTCGTTTTACCTTGAGGCGTTTGGCTCTCGACCTTCCACCTCCTGGGTGTCTCCTCCCTTTGACCTCCTCATGGAAGTGGTGGCAAGGAAGGCTTGGACGGCCCCTGATTTGGTGGAACCTACCCCAAGGAGGCCGTCAAAATTTATTACTGCCCCAAAAGAGAAACAGTTTCTATCCAAAGGTGTCTCTGTTGATGCCATGGTGGTGGCTGCAGCCACTAAGAAGGAATTAGCCGATCCTTCTGTACCTGTCCATCCTTCTAATAAGGAGTCTAGGACCATGGACAGGTACAGTAAGCGGTTGTTTTCCTCAGCGACCTTTGCCATGCAGTCGCTGAACTACTTGTGTCACTTCACCCGTTTCCAGTGGGACTTATTCAAAGATATGGGTGATGCTATGCAGGATCTGACAGCTGAGGGGTTCTAAGACGAAATGAACTCCCAGTTGGCAACCCTGAATTCGATTGTAAACTCCTCCATGCGGCTTATCTCCTATGCGGCTGATGGGGCGAGTAGGTCCGCAGGCACATGTGTAGCTTTACGACGCCACGCCTGGATGCGGCTTTGCAATTTTGCGGACCCTTTCAAGGCATCCTTCACCAATTCCCCCTTTGATGGCTCAACGTTGTTTGGACCTCAGGTGAAGGATACATTGACTAGGTGCGAGCAGGAAGGTAAGACTCTCTCTGCCGTGGGAGTCCGTTTATCTACCCCTTCCAGACCTTATCCCAAAGGTCAGGGGGGGGGGGATTTGGTTCCACAAACCACAAGGAGTCTCATCTGACGCACAAAGTCGATTCCCCTCTAGAGGCAGAGGGGGGAACAACAATAGACGCCGCCCTAGGGGCAGAGGTGGTCCGCAAAATCAAGGTACCAGAGAAACTTTCTCTGATAAACACTTTCAGCATCCCTGAGGAGCTGCCCGGCTGTCCACCTTCGGAGGCAGTCGGGGGAGATTATCACTGTACCCAAAAGCCTGGCTTTCCCTCACTCAAGACAAATGGGTACAGTCGATCATATCCGAGGGTTACAAAATCCCCTTTATTCACATCCCATCCCAACCCAAAGGATCCCTTCCAGACGTTCCACCCAGTCTAAGGGAACAAGCAGCATTAGAAATATCAAAGCTGCTGTCAAAAAGAGCTATCCAACCAGTCCCAGCAGACCAGCAAGGATCCGGAATCTACTCCAAATTCTTTTTGGTACCAAAAAAAACAGGGGACTGGAGACCAATACTGGATAGTTAGTATTGAAGAAGGGTTTCACCCGAAAGCTTTGCTGTGATATATTAAATTGTTTTCTGCCTACGTTTGTTTGTTTCTTTGGTATTCCTGCATTCCAGTTTTGTTTTGTTTGACCAATACTGGATCTCAGCAAGCTAAACAATTATGTCAAAAAAATAAAATTCCGAATGGTCACGCTACAGTCCATACTACCCTTTTTGGGTCAGGACAATTGGATGTGCTCGATAGACCTTCAGGATGCGTACTACCATATCAAAATGCACAGACGCTCCAGGAGGTTTCTCCACTTCAGGCTGGGAGCCAGTCACTACCAGTTCAGAGCCCTGTCCTTTGGTCTCACTACAGCCCCCCGAGTGTTTACCAAATGTATGGCAATGGTCACGGCTCACTTGAGATGTCAAGGATTCCAGGTGTTTCCATATTTGGATGACTGGCTCCTTACCGCCTCCACCAGGCATCAACTGCTTCTATCCAGAGACTTCACCATCCAAACTTGCCAAGCGCTAGGCATTTCAATAAATTTTGAAAAATCTGCCTTGTCACCTTGCCAATCTATTACCTTTATAGGCGCCACCTTAGACACAGTTCATCTTTCCGCCAGACTAACAGAGCAAAGAGTATTAGATATCCGCAAACAAGTTTACCTTCTACTTCAATGCAACAAGATCAAAGCCAGGGTAGTCTTGAAGGTATTAGGACTCATGGCAGCTACTATTACACTTCTCCCCTTAGCTCGTTTTCACATGCGAATCCTCCAGTGGATGCTGTTTTCTCAGTGGTCCTACCAACAGCTCCCGATGTCTCACATCATCCTACTAACTCAATTATGCAAGAATCACCTGTCTTGGTGGATCACATCACCTCAAGTTCTCCACGGCAGACCCTTCATCCCCCCCCAATCGCCACGGTGACGACAGACGCCTCCCTGATCGGGTGGGGGCATTATCAGGGCAGGACAGTCCAGGCACATGGCAATCTTTCGAGTGCCACTTGCACATAAATGTCTTAGAGATGAGAGCAGTGCTTTTAGCATTGCAAGCCCTTCAGGACTCTCTTCCCACAGGGACTATTGCAATTCAGACGGACAACATGTCTGTAGTGTGGTACATCAACAAACAGGGCGGAACCAAGTCCTACCCCTTATGTCGAGAGGCACTCAGACTTTGGCAGTGGGCGATTTCTTCTCCGCGTTTTCTGATAGCAACGCACATTCCCGGGAAGTCCAACGTGATTGCAGACAAGTTGAGCAGGGCTATTCTCATGCCTCACGAGTGGTCTCTAAAAAAATCAGTGCTGGAAGAAGTCTTTCGAAGATGGGGCCGGCCTTGCTGCGATCTTTTTGCTACTCCCCTAAACAGCAAGTGTCACGACTTCTTCAGCCTCTTTACTTTACCAGGCCAACCCACCAGAGACGCTCTAGTCCACGATTGGCCCCGGGGACTGTTGTATGCTTTCCCCCCCTTTCCACTGATCTCTCAATTAATTCAGAAAGCTATCGCCTCGAGAGTCACCATGATCCTCATTGCCCCTTACTGGCCTCGACAGATATGGTTTCCGTTCCTCCATCATTACCTCTTGGAGCAGCCTTGGCATCTGGACCCAGTGCCAGATCTTTTGACCCACCAGTCGGGCCAGCTGCACCACTCCCTCCAATCTCTCAACCTCCCAGCGTGTTCTCTCCGATTCCTACCCTAGCCAGGCTTCCCTTAATCTCTCATTCGGTCCGTAACATCCTGATAGCCTCTCACAAGTCTTCTACCAGAAGGATTTACAATAGTAAGTGGAAGCGTTTTTCCTTCTGGGCAGCATCAAAAAATATAGACCCCTTCATTGCACCCATCCAGTCTATCCTAGACTTCCTGGCAGAGCTATTTCATTCGGGCTCTTCCTCATCTACCATTAGAGTACAACTAGCTGCTATATCTAACTTTCATGTAGGTGTCTCGGACTCCAGTATCATGTCCCATAAACTCTGCAAAGCCTTACTAAGAGGTGTCTTTTTGCTCAAGCCCCCAATCAAAGATCCCTCACCTCAATGGGACTTGAATTTGGTCCTAGCATCCTTGATTCTCCCCCCCTTCAAACCTGCGGCTTCATGCCCTCAAGTTGCTGTCATGGAAAACACTTTTTCTAGTAGCCATAACATCAGCTAGAAGGGTATCTGAACTTCATGCTCTTTGCAGTCGTCCCCTTACTTAGTTTTCCATAAAGACAAGGTGTCCCTCCGGACTAATCCATTCTTTTTGCCTAAGGTTTCCTCAGAGGCAAACCTAAACCAGACGATTGATCTCCCCGTCTTCTTCCCTGATTATTTCAACAGGTCGGAACAAAGTTACATTTTCTAGATGTTCATCTCCAACTTCGATATTATTTAGACAGGACTAAACAGTTCAGGAAATCTGATCAGCTCTTCCTGTCATATGCGGAAGGGAAATTGGGCCTTCCAGTTACCAAAGTGTCCCTTTCAAGATGGCTTACCTCTATAATTACCTTCATCTATGAAATCAGACATCAAAAACTGCCTTCAAGACCTAGAGCACATTCAACTAGGGCATTAGCTACATCTGTAGCTTTTCAGGACAGGCTACCAATAGATTCCATTTGTGCAGCAGCCACATGGGCTTCTCCTCATACCTTTATCTTGCATTACAAATTGGATATGGCCTCCAGAAACCGTGCCAACTTTGGTTCCACTGTTCTCAAGAGTCTGTTCCGATAGGCCACCCGGGGTAAGGTGCTAGGGACGCGGTCCCATCCAGCAAGAATGAAGGCGAGATTGACAACTTAACATTGAGAAGTTATGTACCTACCATAACGTTCCATGTTAGTTGTCTTCTTCTCGCCTTCTTTCTTGCGTCCCACCCTCCTTCCCCCTAGCCTGGACAGACCGATAGGAATTTTGGGATCTTCCATTGGGGCTTTCCTTCCCACATGTTCTACCACCTCTATTCTCCCTTTTATGTTTGTGGTAGCTTACCTACAGGTTTATATATAGAGGTGGGTTCTTTTTTCTCTCTTCTCCATTCTATGGAGACCAGAACTACTTGGTTTTAGCTATCAAACGAGATCTGAGTAGTTACCGCCTAGCATTGTGGGATATAGGGGAGCCTCGAACCAGTGGAGTAAGCTCTCTAGCTTTAGTATTGGCTGAGTCGGAGCCGAGGTTCGGCTCCGAACCCATCCAGCAAGAAAGAAGGTGAGAAGAAGACAATTAACGTGGAACGTTATGGTAGGTACAAAACTTCTCATTTTTGCTTGTACTTTGGAGAAATAGATCCCGAACAGTAGAGGTCTCAGGACTGATCCCTGTGGAACACCACTGGTTACAGGTCTGCTGTTGGAGGTGGATTCCCCTATTTTGACTATATCAGTTCTATCAGAGTCAGTTAGCGACCCATCTAATGATATAAGGATTGATGCCTAGTTGGCTGAGTTTGTCAATGATGCCAGAGTGGGGGATGGTGTCAAATGTCTTGGCTAAGTGCAGGCAAGCTTGTATGCACAGACCTTGCCTTCGTCCTGGGCCTTGGTGACTGTCTCAAAGAAGTTCACCAGGTTTAACAGGCACGATCTCCCCTTGACGAATTAAAACTGAGTAGGGTCAAGTGTTTGGAGATTTCCTATATCTTTGTTGATAAGGTCCATGATGATTCACTCCATGGCCTTGCAGATAAGGCTAGTCAGGCTACTATGTGTATAGTTCCCAGGGTCAGTGGAAGCACCACCTTTGTGCAAGGGATTAACTGTGGCTGTTTTCCATTCAGCTGGTACGAAGCTGGCGCTTAGACTATGATTGAAAAGGGTACTCAGTTATGTTGCTAATTCATGTTGGAGCCCATGTAGGACGCAGCCAGGGATGTTATCAGGTCCCGTAATTGCTGTGATTTTGGTCTTCGAGACGGCATTTACAACCTGCTGTTTAGAGATACAGGGTAGGGGACAGGTAGTAGGGATGTCATGGGGTATGTGTGGCGGAGACCGGGGACTGAACTTTTCACAGAACCTGTCTTGGCCAACAGGTTAGCTATATCCACAGGCTTAGTATATGTGGTGTCGTTAACTAACAGTTTGGGCCTTTCCTTTTAGGTTATGGATGTAACTATAGAATGCCTTGTGGTTGTCCTTTGTTGAGGAAGCAAATTTGGATTTGTAGTTTGATTTGGAGGCCTTCACAAGAAGTCTTATTTGCATGTTTAAGCTGAGGAGGGATTGTTTCCAGTTTACAACTCGGTCCCTCTTACTCTTAGACAGCAATTTCTTCCTCTTATTGTAATGCCCGTTACTGGAAGTTTTCCACCAGTCAGGTTTGTTCTTCCTTGAGGAGCTTGTTTTGATCCTATCAGGTACAGCCAAGTTGATGCAGTAATACAGGTGTTTGTGTAAAACATTGGTGTAGAGCTCGGCATAGTTGCCAGTTCTGAGGGAGGAGATGCAGTGAAGCTATTTATACCATCCCATAAAGAGGTTGTAATCTGTTTTTTAGTTTAGTTGCTGCTAGAGGGGGGGGGGGTCAGGTGTGATGGGTACTTCGAATGAGACCGATTTGTTGTCAGTAGTAAACATATAGTACAATCCATAATACTTTTCGAATAGGGTGTTGAATTCTCATGAACAAATAATGACATTTATCACACTTGACTCTGTTTAAAAGGAATGCCAATTCATGGAGTCTTATTTTGTGAGCTTACTAAATTAGTAGTACTGCTATTTTGAAAAGTATCTTATTTGGAAGCTTTTTTCATGAGGCTGTTGCTGAGAGGATTATAGATATGCTTGCAAGTGTACAACTAAGAGAAGCTGCATAAAGCAGTAGTAACAGGAAGTAGTGGGCCACATAAGCTTGGGAGGTTGTTAAGAAGAAACAAAACTGTTCAGCTTGGCATTACATAAACTGGTTGAGGTTATGCTATGACAGAATTACTATGCAAAAATAACAACGGGAATAGCCAGAAAGCAATCCAAAGAAGGGAAAAAAAATATATATATATATATATATATATATATATATATATATATATATATATATGTAGCTGTAATTTTCCTTTGTGGAGCTTTTCTCCCCGGGCCTCTGCTGAAAAAGGGCCTTTTCGGCTCAGTCAGACACCCCGGCTAACAAATGTAAAATAAATAAAATAAAATATTACTGTGCATGTTTGTCTTTCGACTTTTTCCCGGTAAGGGATCGCCACAGCGGAACTCTGGTCCACTGATGATTGGCAGTAGATTTTTATGCATTGCTGAGGTGCAAGCTCGATGCCCAACCTTCAACGAAGGCACACCCATTTACGCACGCATGTCTTTCGAACGCTACCCAACCGCGGGGAGGACATGCAGACTCCACAAAGAAGACAATCCCAAACCACGCCGAGAATCGAACGGGAGAACCTCTTGCTGTGAGGTGGTAACGCTACCGCCGTACCACCACTGCATATTTTAAGAAATTGATATATTGGCCTAAACTGTGGATTGCTATTTGTTTTTTCTTTTCTTTTTTTTTTAATCAGAATTTCTGGGAAAGTGCTGGTATCAAAAGTCAGGAGTAAAGAAACATATGAAGGAAGACTTTGTGACACACCAGGCTGTGGTAAATCATCCATATCTATCTATCTATCTATCTATCTATCTATCTATCTATCTATCTATCTATCATTTATGATCTATTGTCATGCAAAGCTGACTAAGTAGCTGAACCTAATCAAGCTGGTAATAAGAGATTCTGGATACCTGAAGGAGGGGAGAAGGGAGGAGTAACTTGGCCAGGAATGGAAACTAACAAAACTGCTCTTTGTAAAAAGTCTTTTTTATCTCAGTAATTTGTTGACACTTTTGCAAGCTTTTTTCAGAGAATGTGTAGTGCATCAGTAGGAATAACATTTATAAAATTCACTGTAGACCAGTCAGTGACACTTGATCTACAGAATCTTAAACTTGGCAGTTTTTTTCAGGTTTCCCATTACAAGTGAGTGGAAGTCTAATCTGACAGCAATTGGATAGGGCTGCTACTTCTCACAATCAGAGCTGTCATACTGCATTTTGGGACAGATTTAGGTTTCAAAAGGAAAAACCTGTCATCAGGATGTCTGCCCCTATGAGGACAGACAAGGGTAAAAAAAATAAAATTGGGAATGAATACTTGTTTTGTGGCAAGCAGCTTTGAGAGGAGGAGAAATTCATGACTAGATACAAAATATATATTCATCATTTGCCCATAGTGGTCCTTTAAACAGCAGGAAGTGATGTTTCTTTAAACTCTGAGGAAGTTTAATTTCAGGAACAAAAGTGCTTAGTAAGAAGTTGTGGACATTTACAGAGTGGCGTTTTGTTGTTTTTATGTTTTTTAGTGCACCTCTCTTGTTTTTGGATTATCAAGTTTGCAGACTACTGTAAATTTTAATTAATTGTCAAGTCACCATCTGATATGTAAGCCCATCAACAAGAACTTACTCTTATAAATACCTGGTGCTTAAATAATGGACTTAAATTAATTAAAAAGTGTAACACTTTCATATTTGGTAGATTGCTTCTCGTCACGATGCACAATATAGACAATACCTCCCCTCTAGAATGAAAATGTTAAAGACCTTGGAGTGCAGGTTGACAATTTCATTTCTTTTGGTTAGCATGTAGCAACTGCAATTATAAATAACTTCTACCTGGCACAACTTGTTGCCCTGGGAATATCATCCAAATTTTAAGAGGTCATTGTTCCCTTATATTCGGTGGCCAGTCATTGAATGCAATGCCCCTATGGATTGTACCTCACTAGACATAGCAGGCAACTAGAAGGACCACAGAGGTTCCTAACTAAGATCACTGGTTTAAATAAACTGAGCTGTCTGTTTTCTGCAGCTTGTGGATACCTGAGAGCAGATCTGTCCTTTACCTTCTGAGCCATTAGGGACACAACAATACTGGACATTTTGTGTCTCCATAAAACAAATAGCCCCATAACTACCAGAACCGGGGATCTAAATCGTCATCAGCAAATACGTTAATCAGGGGGAGAGATGGGTTCTGTACAAAGCACTATCCCCACATCTGCCATAGTCTCTTACAGCATGTCAAGCAGTATGCTACATTAAGTTCCTTTAAATGGAAACTGGATGATTGGATGGGTATTCATAAATTAAGCCCCAGCTTGACATGCCTGGTCATTCTTGAGAGAAAGGGCTTCAAGAGTGGGAAAGGTCAAGATGTAAATGGTCATATGACTCTGTTACCTTGTAATTCCTGTGATCCTATAATATCAGTGTTGGAATGAAGTCGGATTGGGCAGTAGTTTTCTTTTTTGGTCCTTTGAGGTAGGTCTTGGACCAATAGATAGGTCCCATTTTTTGTGATCCCTTGCATGTGTTGGTCAGATTTTCATCTGTGGTGACTAAGAGTAGTTTTGTGAGAGTCACCTTTTCTGTAGTGGTGCTGTTGGCTGATGTAAGGTTAAGAGGATTTCAGGGCAGATTATTTTTTGGGGGGTATAAATAACATTAGTTAATTTTTCTTTAGGTTTAGCAGTAGGTTTAAGTTGCTTGATTTGGATTTGAAGGAGGAAATAGACGCTTGGGTGATTGGAATTTTGTGAGTTCTGATGCAGAGCAATTAAGTGTGGAGTAATCAACATACTACACAACGGTAACATGTTTGACAGCAATGTGGATTGTTTATAAATATGTTAAATAGAACGGGGCAAGAACAGAACCTGGGTGTATGACTAGAAATAAAAGAAAGGGCGAGAAATTTTTTGCTTCTTTACATCCTGTTGCCTGTTGGAAAGGTAGCTATGGAACCAAGAGAGTGGAGAGTGGTGACTGGGAGATACTTAAGGATGATAGTTCAGTTAGAAGTTTAGTATGAGCGACAGTACTGAAAGCCTTGGATAAGTCAATGAATGTGGATGAGACTAAGTGATCTGCATTTGTATGCCAACTGTATTGGAGAAATCCATAAAACAGTAGTGGTGTTATGACATGGACAAAAGCCATATTGAGTTTGGAAGAAGAGTTTTTTTGACAAGGTGCTTAAGGAGCTGTGTACAAATACGTTTTTCTGGGTTTTATGATAAGGATTATAGTATAGTGATTAGTCTCTAGTTTGAGAATTCTGTTGCATTTCCAACTTTGTGGAGGGGTATAAGAAGTCTTTTTTTCACAGGGTTGGGACATTGTTTTCTCTAATGCACAGGATATGCCAGAGCTGCCAACCTTATCTGTACAGTTAGATTACCTGCAGCTAGATTTGTTGGTTTTAGATTTCAGGGATACGTTTTTGTTTTTGAAGTAGGGACATGTTGTAGAGGAAAAGATGTGAGGTTATTTAGCTGAGTAGGTGGTAAGAGTGCAGTTGGGAGTATGTTTGAGTAATAGAAGAACTGTTTGAGTGAAATGTTTTTTGAATTTGGTAGCACTTTTGTTTGTGTGCTTGTCTGACCAGGGTAGAGATGATTGTTCAGTGAGGACCAGAACTGTGGGTTATGTTGGTTCTTTTGTTGGAGGGTAGTGTAATGGATTTTTTGTCTATTTTAATATATTTGTTATGGTTTCTGAGATGTCTGAAATTTTGACAAGTTGCTTTGAAATATATTTTGAAACCATTTTTTCCCAACTTTGTCCCTGCTGTGCATTTGTTGTTTGGTTTCTTTCATTAGCCAATGAGCTGGCACTTACATTTTTATCCTTTTTTTTTTCCTGAGGGGGGCTTCGTCATTTAGTATATTTAGGAATATTTTGTTGAATTCTGATACTACATCTAGAGGCAAAATTTTTAATATGTCTTGGTTGTATAGTTAAAGTTTGGGGGAAAAAAGCTTGTAATTGAAATTTGGAGAGATTGCAGACCAAGTTATATTGTTGGTGTTTCTGAGTAATGTTTTGCTACCTTACAGCAAAGGTAGGAAGATGGTCGCTTATGGTATCTGATAGGCAACTACTAGTAGTTATTTTGTTCTGTGATGGAATCAGAATAGAGTAGTAGAGTCTCTACTACTGTTTTGTTAGTCCTAGTCAAAGTGGAGAGAAGTTGAGTGAAATTTTATAGATTTTATTGTGCATGTGGGGGTAGCAGAGTATATTAGTTGCCAATCTATTTTTGGGTGTGATTGTTTCCTGTCTTGTATTGTTGTATATCTAGCATAGGATTTTCTTTCAGGCATGTTTATTGTTATCATTGGGTATGTATAAGGCTGCTATGTATATACTCTTTGTTGTTGAGCTTTAGATGGCTAATCAGTATTTTTGCATTGTTAAACTGGATGATGGGGTGGGAGTGAGAAGTCACTTTGAGAGTGTTTGTATAGATGGTGGCTATTCCACCAGTTTTTTTTTTTTTTTTTTTTTAATTCTTTCTGTCAATTCTAAATATGTTTTAGCCTGGGTGAAGAATTTCTTTATCTTTCCAATATGTTCTTGGCCAAGTTTCTCTATTGACTGTTATTATCTGGGGAGTGGAAGTCTACATCTTCATGGATATGTGGTATTTTGTTACATACGAGTCAAAGGTACATATTGAGTAGTAGTAAACTTGTCCTTGCTTAGTGGGGAGAAAACTGAGAAAATCTGTGCAGTTCTGACGGGGTGAGTGAGTCATGCAGGTGTTGGAGGACTGGGGTTTGGACGGATGTTACCCCATAGTTTTAGTGTTGATATAAAGTGCTGATTAAGAGAGAGACACATTTATATGAATTAATTTTTAATTCATATTTGGTGTACAGGGGATCGGAATTTATGCAGCTCTGTTTATGAAGATCAAAACGTGATTTAGTAGAGGTGTTGACTGTGAATGTCTGACTGAGCATAGCCTGTTTTCAGTGCAGGTACAAAAAGCTTCATCACAATACATTTATATTCACAAGTGAATTTCAGACAGTTCTTAAAATCTACAGTTACATTTTTCAAGAAAAACAAACATAATTACAAAACTGGAAAATACAGTAGAGTATTCATACCAACAGTTATGAATTAGTGAAAAGTGTGTGAAGAGTAAGGGTCCACTGCTAGGTGTGGAAGTTGGTAGGGAGAGAGCTAAGATAGATGACTGCAGAGGAAGTTTGATAGAAGATTGGTGTTTCTTTTTTATAAAGTTAAAGTTGAATAGGGAAACTTTGCACTAACATGCAGTTAAATAAAATAAATGATCTCTGGAGCTTGAAAATCTTTTGTTAATTGGTGGTTACAGCAATATGTGGTTTGCCAGTAAGTTACAAACATTATAGGTTCATAGGTAGTTACTAGGGCATTAGCCCAAGAGCCATTTTTAAGCCTAGCCAGACTTATCCCAAATTTACCAAAATGTTGCTGGCATGTCAATACCCCAAGGAATTTTATAGTTATAGTGTAGACTTGTACACATCCAGCGTTCACAAGCTGCCCCATTCCATTAGGGACATAGGTGCTAAACCAGGGGTAAATTTATTTCCTACCCATAGTTCCAAGTTATATTTGAATATAGTTAGGGATGAGCTTTGCTTCACATGGATGGCAAGGGGTAATCTTTGAGATGCATACCTGTCCCACTAACATGTCCTTTTTGTCGCAAACTAGGTTTTGGTCCTTAGAACAGGTATTTCTGGTGCTGTTTGTTTTGTGGATGAGCAACAAATCCAGTGTAAGATCAGAGGATGCCTTGTAGAGTAGGCATAGATCGCCATGCAGCACTCTGTAGGAGATAGAGTACTGGGATAGGGCTCTGAGATGATCCGCGTAAGACTTGTTTACCCCCTGTATTCTTTTTGTGAAGAACTTCTGTGGAGTCTTAAGCTGTTTCAGGTACCTGGTAGGTACATGCCATAAGGTTCATTGTACTCCATGACTGGTTTGATGAGAGCCAAGTACAGGGAGCAATGGCATCCTTGGACCTGGATGCCATATCCTTACTTATAAGTTGTGCAATGAAAAATGATGTTATCACCATAGTAGACAAGTGGTGGTCAAGGGTCAAGTTACTGTTAACATGTATTCCCAGATCCCTGAACATTTTGTCTACTTTTAAGGGTGTATTATCAATCTGGTAGTTAGCAATGGTGGTTGCTTTTCCAAAGGGTACTATTATGCATTTTTTCACATTTTGTTTTAGTCTATGACCTCTGGCACCAGTTGTTTGTCTGCATCAGCAGATGCGTACTAATAAAGTGAACTTAAAAATGTAGCCAGCTTTATTTATTTATTTACCAGGAAAGTCCATTGGGCCTGAGAAGAGCCCATTTTCAGTGGAGGTCCGGGGAGAAAAGCTCCACATATAGTTACATACAGATAAAGTATTAACACAATGTATACAATATATAATGCAGAAGTATTGCATAGCTTAAAGAATAATTATACGGAAAATGTTAGAATACATAGAATCATTTGATGAAATGAAGTAGAGTCATTGTTACTTAGGTGCATGTGAAAGGAAAAAAGTGTATGAGTAAGTGAGATGTAAGTAGAGAGATAGTTGTGCATAGTGTATAGAAAAGAGAGACTGAGGCAGAAGGTTAAAGTGGGGATAGCAGAGACTAAAATAACAGCAAAAGGAGTAGATTTGAAAAGGAAAATGGGGGGGGGGGTTGGCTAGTTATAGAATGGGAAAGAGTAAATATTCTGAGAAAGGTTAGGTTTTGGTGTAGTCTACAGGGGTGCAGATGCATATCCATTGTGAGGAGAGATGCAGTTTAAGGGATTTTTTAAAATTGGTTTGATAGCTGATAGCTCTGAGAGAGACAGGGAGGCTGTTCCATAATTTGGAGACTGTATGAGAATATAGCATTTGTCCAGCTGAGAGCTTAGGTATATCAATATTCAACAGCATTTTATTTTCTGATCTTGAGTCTCGTTTTGGTTGGTATGTACTCAGAATGTGGGAGAGAGCTGGGCAGGCTGCTGGACTGTAGATAAGTTTATGGGCAATAATTATTTGCGCATAAATGAGTTGATGAGGAAGCTCAAGCCAATTTAGTTGGTGCAGTGAGGAGCATGGGTGGGTAGAGTATTTTGCATTTGTGGCAAATTTGGTAATTTTGTTATAGCATGAGTCGAGTTTTAGTTTGGGGAGGACTGGCTGTTGGTTAGCATGGGGGCTCCATATAAAAGAGTTGGAAGTAGGAAAGATAAGGCAAGGGACTTTTTTTGCTGAGTTGCAGAGGAAGTAGTTGTGCCTGTAAAGGGCTCCCATTTTTTTATGGGTTTTTTGACGTTACTGTGGATATGGAAGTCAAAGGTTAAGTTATCAATGATGACACTGAGCAATTTGGTACTAAGGATGACATCTATAGTAGTACTGTTTTATGACTGGATAAAGGTTTAGACTTGTCAATTTGGCTGGATTTTTTTTGGGGGAAATATTAGGAGTTTAGTTTTATTGGGATCAAGTGCTAGATGGTATTGTGACATCCAGGATTCAGTTATGGTGAATGCTTTTTGGGTAAGTTGTAGTACAGAGGCAGATTTAGAGGAGCAAATTATTGTTGCGTCATCTGCATATTGGATGACAGTACTGTGGGTGAGAGAACTGTGGAAGTCATTAATGAATATATTGAACAGAAGGGGATCCAGTGTAGAACCCTGGGGTACTCCAGTATTGGTATTGTTAAAGGAGGAGGAGGAGTGCCTATTACTGAGATAGTTGCTGAACCATTGAAGGGTGGGAGGAGAGATGCTGAGGTTGGAGGGTTTAGTGAGTAGGAGGGTGTGGGAGATTGTATCGAATACTTTTGACAGATCAAGAAACCGTGCAGAGACTATAGATCCTTCATCCTGAGCTCTGTTTACTGTCTAGGAAAGAAATGAGAGCAGTGTAGGTGCTATGTCCTGGCCTAAAACCATGTTGAGTGGAGGAAAGGAGATGATGTTTAGTGAGATGGTTGAGGAGCTGAATGTGAATGCACTTTTCAAGTATTTTAAACATGGGGGAAAGAATGGCGATAGGTTGGAAGTTTGAAATGTCAGAGTTGTATTCTCCTTTATGTAGTGGGAGGACATGAGCCTTTTTCCAGATGTCTGGAATGAGTGATTCGTGAATGGACCTATTGATAAGAATATTGATGGGTTATGCTATGGAGGAGGATGATAGTTGTAAGTATTTTGTGGGTAGGTTATCTGGTGCATTGGTGCATGGTTTATGTTTCTGAAGAAGCTTTAGAATAGTAGAGGTAGGTATGGGAGAGCGTCAGAAAAAGTGTATTGTGTTAGGTGAAGTTTGTGTGAGCGTAGGGTTGAATGGATCTGTGGTGATGGGTGAGAAAGTGGTAGTAAGTTTAGCAATGGTGTCTGAAGTAAGAGTTGAAGAATGAGGTGAATTCAGTGGGAGTATTTTGGGGTTTGGGCAAGGATTGTGGTTAGTTCCCAGATGTAGTAGGCAGTTGATTGCTCCCCAAAATTTATTGGAGTTATGTCTATGTTGGTTTTGGAGGGTGTGAAAGTATTCTTTTGTTTTTAAGTACTGATCGTTTGGCTTGGTTGCGAAGTTGTTTATAGTTTTGTTTTGTAGAGGGGGTTTTTTTTTTTTAGCCAGACATTCCAGGCTTTTTGAAGAGGAAGGAATCATTTATTTATTTTGTGGACTTGAGCAGCCATTTAGCCTCTCCAACAACTTTTTAGAGCGGGGGCAAGCCTATGGGGACACTGGAGAAAAAAAATGAAATGAAAATTCGGCTTTGTTGGGACAACTTTTACGGGGTTCCAGTTAGTATTATGTAAGATGTCATTATGTGTTGTCAGATGTTTGGATAAATCTGGGATAAATCTCAGCTATGTCTGTATTGGTATATTATGCAGGGTTTCTGAGGGTTATGTATGCTGGAGGCTGGGGAGATCTCGGATACTATCATGGGGGAGCACGGAGGTGGCAACTTTCACCAGGATGAGAGTCCAAGGATAAGGTTAGAACGGAGACCTTTGATGTTCTGAAATTAGTTGAGTGTAGGTATGAAGGTTAATATTACAGGAAGAGCTGTTTGTGGAGAAGTCCAACCAATTAATATTAACATTGCCAAGGATGATTGTTTAATTTTTTTATGTTGTCGGTAGTCCATGCAAGAATGTCTTCCAGAATGGGAACATTGTTGCCTGGGGGAATATATATGACTATGATGCAGATACTTTTATTGCCATTTAGCTTTAGAAAGGTAATACGTAACTCTGCGGTGGAAAAAGGGGGGGGTGGGCTTTGGGTATGAGATTACTGTGAAGGCACTAGGATAAAGTAAGGTGATGCCCCCACCTCTTTTGTCAAGTCTATCTGTTCTAAGGCATGAGTAGTTAGGGAGAAGAAATTCTGAGTCCTTTATATATGGGTTTAGCCAGGTTTTGGTTATGCCTGTGAAGTCAGGTTTATGTTGTGCTAGCCAGGCTTGTAGAAGAGGGATTTTATTTTTTATGCTTTGTATGTTGATGATGGTGAATTTTAGAGATTTAGATGTGTTAGTGGTATTGGGGGAAGCATCCTGAGTGGGAGAGAGGGGCCAGGGTTGGGGTGTATAATACCACATAGGACTAGGCTAGGATGAGTGGGAGTACTGTGGGGATGGTATTTATTTTTTCTGAAGTAGTTGTGGTTGAGATTATATGAAAGTATGTTGGGGGACAGAAAATAATTAGTTTTTTCTGTAAAATTAAGTCTGTGCCATACAGAGTAGAGCAGATCGCAAAATACCTGGAGTG
The DNA here is from genome assembly GCF_019279795.1 of Protopterus annectens. Lineage (NCBI taxonomy): Eukaryota > Metazoa > Chordata > Ceratodontiformes > Protopteridae > Protopterus > Protopterus annectens. Next base: position 986,307,616 of record NC_056734.1, on the reverse strand, counting down.
GGTGACATAGTAGGATGTTGTAGTAGATGTGGGTTTGGGAGGTAAGTAGGTTCTGTGAAGTTAAATGTCTGTTAGTACTTCAGGTGATTAAAGTCAGATGGTGATTTTTTTTTTAACTCGTTTCCTGGGATGTTTGTCTGTTGTGATGTCTTATAAATGACTTTTTCTGGTAGGGTTTAGAGTTTTGTAGCAGTGGCAAGCAGCTGCTAAACTATGTTTGTGCTGTAACCGTCCAAGTAGTATGCAAAAACACTACTGGAGTCCAGTGTACTCCTTTATTGTTAATTCTTAAACACTTGGCTCTGAGCTAGCTGACCAGGAACTGCCTTAATGCAAACACAAGCCCGAAATTTGCCCGACATACTCACTACATAAGAAGGTCAGTAAGTCCACTTAAACGCAGTGCAACTATGTACTGGAATTTCTGACATACTCTTAAAGATCTTAGCTAAAGCAGGTGCATACTGTTAAAATTAACTTAGAAACAGAAAAGAAATGAAAACATCTTGCCCCTCTGGTGGAGTAGTGAGATAAAGCCCTGGTTAAGGCCCTATCGATCCAGGTTTGATTAGCAGCTTGGGCAACTGACGACGCAGCAGGAGAGGGGTGGGTGCTCATTCGAGATGCTCCCTAAGGGGGGAAGTGTGGTCCAAAGAGGGGAGTTGCCCTTGGATGTGATCAACGAGCATGTGGGGGCAGGGATAGGGAAAGTGGGTACGGCACATAACACAGAAAAAAAAAAAACACTGGACAGAATCCCAGACAGCTGAGCCAGATCCACGACTGGCCCAAGCAAAAGCTGACAAAGTCTTGCGGGGGGGGGGTGGGGAGATAAGAGGATGGCTGGTATGGGACATTGGGGCCAGGCCAGTAATAATGAGGGCTGAAAGGACCAAAAAAATGAAAAATCTTCACTTAGAGTAATGAGGCAAATATTTGGGTGTTTTGAAAGTTCTAGACATTTCACAGGTTCAAGGGAGTAGAATACCTAATTGGGTAGGTGACCTCCTTTAGCTGTGTGACATGTGGAGTTAGAGGAGTTCATTGCAAGGCCAACAGGAAATACACACTAGGTAAACCTCACAACAATTTTGTCTCGTTTTTTGATAAATTAAACTGAAAAGTTAATACATCCCCTACTGAAATATTGAATCCTTATTTAGGGATAATATAGAAGACGCAATTTCTAAAACTATATTTTTCCAACAAGCAACTCACTCACTCACTGACTCTGGTGAAGAGTCAGTATTTCCTTTTCATGCTGCCTCTGCTGCTTCTTTTCCACAGCTTCCATTTCCAAACGCCTGGCCTCCAACTTAAGTCTCTTTAGCTCCAGATGGATTTTTAAGTCCTCTGCAGAAAGGTTGAACTATCCATTCCCTGAGTGTTGTACATCTCCATGGCCAGTCTGATCGTCGTCCTGGTTGCTGTTTTCTGTTGCAGCTGTGACCAAAGCTGCTATCATGTCTGCCTTAGTCAGGTTTCCCTGCACCAGTCTTTTAGCCTGGCACATCTCAGCCAACTGCCTCTTTGTCAGCTTTCATATTCCTCTGCTGACATGCTTGCCTGCTCTTCTTGACTAACTAAACTCACAAAAGAAATAAAACAATTGTGATCTGAACTCTGAGTATTCACTGCGTGGCTGATTGAGTACAAAAACGCATTCAATGATCACTGTACACAAGCTACAGGAATTCACTATCCACACCACTACAACCCAATTGCCAACCAATTAATATGTGTTGTGGATATCTCACCACTGCCAAACAATTAATATGTGACACCAGTGCACTGGCCCAGCAATCAAGGAGCCTCAATCCTCACCACTAACACTAGTGAGGGGCGTCCATATAGGGAAAGGATAATACACACACAGTAAAGTACAATTTCCCATAGGAGCACATAGAGATCACAAGTCAGTCTGGGGCTGGTTTCTCCCTTTCTTTCCAGGTCCCCAATAAGACTCCCCACTGGCACAGCTATAGGGTCCAGATCTCAGCCTAGTGGGCAAGCTAAAACCTCCGGCACCCTCTCTGTCTAACCAGTGCTTCGTGTCCCTGCCCAAGTAGCTGACACGCACACACTTTGAGATAAGAGTTATACAACCACACAGAGACTCCTGGGGAAGGCTGGCACAGGTTCTCCAGCTGTGACCCTTTTACCCAGACTATACAGTAGAAATCATTGCCACCACCCAGCTAATATTTATCAGCTAATCAATGGCCCTTATGAAAGGGTGTCCAATTATACAGTGCAATATTATTATCCAAATGGTGCAACCAACAGTCAAGATTTAGTTGGAACGACTTGGTACAGTATCACTATATACATGCAATGTACTGTTAGAGCTTAAATTATCTCTACGCAAAGCAGCCACAGTTGAAAGGTTCAAAAATATTTAATAATAAATAAAAAAAAATAAAAGAGAATACTTCTTACTACACAGTGCTAGTCAGCAGTTCAGATATCACAGAGAAATACTTAAAATAACACAGTAGAAAAGTTCTGACATCACAGAAAAACAAACTAGTCTAATCTATTTCCTAGCTATATCTAGCAGAAAACACGTAATCCTTTCAATGCTTTTTCTAAATTAAAGAAGGCTGATTGGCATCCATCTTGAGAAGAAGCAGCATTATGACTATTATTGTTGTTGCTTGGGATGGAATCAAGTCCAATCATAGGTTCATAGGTTCATAGGTTTATACTAGGCTATCTGCCCTAAGGCATTTATAAGCCTAGCCTAAATTTTTGTGGCTTACGCCACCCCTTATATGAAAAAATACTGTGCCCATTAGTTTGTTGTGCCTCTGTCCAGCAGTGACACAGAGATGATTCCCGGGATAAACCTACGATCTCCCATCCACAGGTCAAGATTTCTCTTGAACAGAGCCAGTGAGGTGCTCTGCCTCACATGGATCGGGATTTTATTCCACAGCATAGGGAGTCTCTGAGTGATAAATCTATCCCTCCAGCACGTCCTATTTATATCCGTGCTAAGGTTTAAGTCGCTTGCTCTAGTGGTTTTGGTGGATTTGGATTTTTTGAGGTGGAGCATGTCCATTAATTCCGGGTTGGACATGGCCTTGTATGTCAGGCACATGTCACCTCTGAGCAGACGGTATGCAACTGAATAGAGCTGGAGTTTCTTCAATCTGGCAGCATATGACAGATTTTGGAGTCCCTTTATCCTTTTGGTGAGGAACTTTTGGGGTCTCTCCAATTGCTGCAGATGTCGGGTGAGATACATCCCGAATGGGGCATTGTACTCGATCATTGGTCTGATAAGTGAAGAGTACAGGGGAACAATGACCTCACTAGATCTGGATGTGAAGCCCTTCATGATCAGGTGGGCAATGTGGAAGGTCTTTCTAACCACTTTAGCAACGTGAGTGTCAAAAGAAAGGCCACTGTCAACCTGGGTCCCCAGGTCCCTGATAACCTCTTCTGTGCTTAGTGGATTGCCACCTATATGGTAGCTTGGGGTTACCCTGTTTTTCCCGAAGGGTATGACTATACATTTTTTGGCGTTTAACTTCAGGCCATGGCTCTGGCACCAGCTATCTGTTTCCGTGAGTCCCTTCTGAAGGATATCCGTTCAAAGGGAATATAATGTGAAATAATACTCAAATAAACATATGATCTCCTATTAATAGCATATTATATTCCTTCACATTACAATACATGTTCTTTTTACATTTGGCAGGTGGGGGCTTTTGTTTTTACAAGCTACCTACCCATTTTGTTGAATGTATTATATTATATAGGCCCTTGGAGATACTGGTATTCTACTGATTGGTAATAACTTAATATACTATATATATCCCACTTTATATCAGTGGGTTGAATTTAGGCTATATAATTTTATGGGTCTTTTCCTTGTCACTGGTCTTGTGTTACCCTTACAATCTATTGCTATATTGGATTTGTTCTACTGAGCTATATTCCTCCCATTATTGACCATGGATTTGGACAACATTTTACAAGGGTTGTGTGCTGATAGGGAGGATATCAAAGTATTTGGACTTGATTCCATCCCAAGCAACAACAATAATAGTCATAATGCTGCTTCTTCTCAAGATGGATGCCAATCAGCCTTCTTTAATTTAGAAAAAGCATTGAAAGGATTACGTGCCAACATATGGCACTTAAGGTTGTTTAAAGCCTACTTATTTAAAAAACTAGTCCCTAGAGGACTCCGGATTAGGTTAAAGCCTATGGTTAGCAGATCTGAACAGAGGTTGACTGAGGAATGGAATGAGGCTGTACAGGAAGGCTCCATGAGATTAGTAAAAATACTGACTGACTATTATGAAAGGACAATAGATATGAATATAGCAGAAGTTAAGGACCTTAGCACTATATGTAAACAATTTGAGTCCAACAGTAATTATACTACCATGGTCACTAATTTATCTAAAGAATTGACTCAGTATGACAAAGTAACAAAGGAAAGGAAAATTAAAAAATTCAATAGGGACGTCACTGATTATGGTAGGGGACGCCCCTTTGAAATTCAAAAGTCTGTCAGGTTTAAGGACATGACACTGGGTAGGGACGGGGCCAGGACAAGGAAAAGGCCTAGACCTATTCTTAAAAATAAAGATCAAACATATACCAGTACCTCGGGCGATGGGTCTTCTCCCACTGACAGCGAATGTGTAACATCTGATAACTCACCTGTGAAAAAGAAAAGTAATGGCCCTATCCCTTTAGGAGGATCAACAAACGCAGAGGTGGGCGGAAACACCCAAAAAGGCCTAGACATGGACTCAATAGATGGATTGATCCAGGTGCTATTGAAATAGATGGGATTGGGTTTAACAATGTTCTCAATCTTTCCAAAACTGTACTAACTTCAGAACAAGAAAAAATTTTAAATAAAGGCTTTTTCCAATAATAACAGCTACTCTCAAAGACCTACTGAATTTCGATTCCTTAAATCAACATTCCAACCTCCTGCGAATACCCATGTAGCTGCCTTTCAACAGGCTGTACTTAGGGAACTACATTTTCCACCATATAGCTTTGATATATTACAGGATAACATTCAGGAGACCGAAAGGAAGGCCCTTATGGAATTGAAAAATAATAATAAGATAGCTATTCTTCAGGCAGATAAGGGTGGGGCTGTTGTTATCCTGGATATGGATTACTATATACAAGAGGGACTCCGACAATTGTCGGATTCAAAATGCTATATGTACATGGGCATTGATCCTACTTTTACATTCAAACAAGAGATCGATACTTTTTTACAAAATGCGGTTGATGAAGGAATCATATCAGTTAACACAGCGAAACATTTGACGGTCAAGGACCCTAGCAAACAAGTATTATACTTACTACCCAAAATACGTAAATCCTTGACTTCCCCACCAGGAAGACCTATTGTTTCCGGTCATGGTTCACTTACCGAACCACTATCAGTTTTTCTTACTGAATATTTGCAACCACTCGTGGTTCATGTCAGAGCAAGAATCAAAGACACAACCCAGTTTTTACAGATTATAGAAGAGACACAAATTGAACCAGATTGGCTACTTTGTACACTGGATGTTAAATCTTTATATACAAGTATTCCTCACTGGGCAGGATTACAAGCACTCTAGTTTTGGCTTGATAGGACCAATCTCTATCCACCAGGTTTTAATACTCTACTTATCTGTATGTCCGAGCATGTTCTAAATAAAAACATATTCTACTTCCAAGGAGAATGCTACTGGCAACCATGCCATGGGGGCATCCTTTGCTCCTATTTATGCGGACCTGTTTCTGTTTATGGCCTACCTAGAAGAATGCTTGATATATGATACATCACATAATATTTATCTAGTTGAAATGGATATTTGGCGAAGATACCTGGATGATTGCTGGATGGTGTGGCGGGCGGATATGGAATATCTTCAAGAATTCGTTGATTACCTCAACAGTAATGTTTGGGCTATTGAATTCATTGTTAATTGCAATCTAACATCGATTGAATTTCTGGATGTCAATGTTTATAGAAAACCTGATAATACACTGGGTACTAAGATACATAGAAAATATCCAGAATACAACACATTGTTACATGCTTCTAGCATGCACCCCCGCCACACTGTCTGCAATATTCCAAAATCTCAGTTTCTTCGGGTCAAACGTATCAGTTCTTCTTTGGAAGATTATGATGATGCCAGTTTGGATTTAACCAAAAGATTTTTGGACAGGGGATATCGTGCATTCGATATTATATCAGCTAAAACTTGCTCGGACAAACAATCTAGAACACAGTTATTGGAATATAAGAATCATAAAAGAAACAAAGGTGATAGTGTCTTGAGATTTGTAACTACGTATGGCAGAAATCACCAGATTATAAGAAGTATTCTGGACAGGAATTGGAATATTCTGCTTGCTAATGATGATCTCAGGCAACAACTGGGCCATCGATGTCAATTTTCTTACAGAAGGGGCAAAACATTAGGCTCTATCTTTTCACATTATAAACATCATGATAGTGGGGGAGCAAAATATAAACAACTGACCATGACCGGAAAGGAATTGGTGGGTACTTTTCCATGTGGACATGGTATGTCCTGTAGTCAAGTTAATAAAACTAAACAGTTTAGTAGTGCCAATACCAGCAAAGTCTGTGATTTAAGAATTTTTGGGAAGTGTTCTAGCAGCTGGGTCATTTACCTTGCTACATGTCAGTGTTCATCTTTCTATGTGGGCAAAACATCACGCTCACTTAGGATTAGGATTGGCGAACATAGAAGTAATATTAAGAATAAGAAAATTACCAATGCCCTATATCAACATACACTTAAACATCCTACAGCACATTTTATGTTCACCATCATAGATCGAATAGTGGGCAACAGAAATCATCAACAGGGGTGGGAAAATACACTCACATTTAAAGAAAAATACTGGATAATACATCTCGGAGCTTTGTTTGCTCCTGGTCTTAATGACCATTTGTAAAGTATAATTCTTATTGGTGGTGTTGTTCTATTTACACAAAATTCCACTAGCTTAGAGATGGTTATCAATATGTTCATCTGTAATACATATATATGTTTTGTATATTATTGTATATTATTGTATTTACAATAAGGGTTTATTACCTTTTTTCATCTTGAGGATATTATACGTGTTCTATATTTACTATACTATATAGTAATCAATATTTTGGGTATATTCAAGACTACTATCCCCATTCCACTCTAGCTATTTCTTATTAGATCATTGAGTTGCACACAAAATATATATTTATATCACTATTTCATGGATTACTGACAATTATCAACAATATATATCTGTTGTCATTTTCATCTTTTGTTATAAGATATGTGTGGAGCTAAGTAAAGGTTTTATCTAAACCACTATTAGAATTAATAATCAAAAATTTGATTGGCTGTTTCATGGTGTATTAAACGCTATATATAGCGTGGTTACACTAGTTGGCACTCATCTTTTAGCTTCACTGAGGAAGGCTATTTGTCGAAACCGGTTTGAAAAATTATGTTGGATTATTGATTGGGCATTTTTATGTACACTTTGTGCTAAATAAAGCATTTGGGACTTTATTGCTGGCCGTTTTGTTGTCTTCAAGGTTGGTTGGCCGTGCAAGCTCCGCGTGAGAGGTTTTGTGTTTTTTCACGTATTCATTGTTTGATCAGGGATATTTGTATTTACGATGTCCAGGAATCTCTATGCCTGTAGATTAGGGGCCATGTAGGATTACCAGTCTAAACAGGAATAATTAGTCTTTCATATACTGTGTTAGGTTGGATGGTAAGCTTCTCCAAGGCTTCTTGGAACATGGAGGGTGACCTGCAGCTGGCTAGGATATGGTATGGGATTTTGTCTGTGGCGTTTCAAATGTGGAAGAACTCCAGCATGTTATCCTGTTTGACCACCCTAAAGGTATTCTTGTTAATGATGTATATTGAGACACCTCCACATTAGCCCTTGTCTAAAAGTATGGAGGGCACTGAATCATTGGATTGCCAGGGTGCTCTCTGTTGCTTTAAACCATGTCTGGGTAACTGCACAGATGTCTAAATTTCGAGTGTGAGGAGGTCTTGGAGGGAATGTAGTTTTTTATTCAGGCTCCTGACACTGAGCAGTAACACCCTGAGGTGCTATTGTTGAAGTAGTCAGCAAAATGGACTATATCATGCTAAGGATGCAACAGCTGGCCAGCTTCAAAGCTTAATGGCGACTTTCACACTCCCAGACCATTAATTAGCTCAAGCAGAACTAAGGAAAAAGACTGGTTTACGTAAGTGCTTAGCAATGTATGCTAACCCTGACCCTATAACTTAGAAATAAAAATATTTCCTTAACCCATATATACTTGTGAGCATAGACGTGCATACTAAAGTTATCCCTTAACTTAACCCTTATCCTAACCCTAAAACAACATAATTTCACATGAGAGCATGAACGCATCAGTCACATGCATGAGTACATCCATCCGTACATAAATACATACACACCCCCCTCATATCCTCACGGTTACCTGTTTCAACAAAATTGTCATCAGATGAATTGAATGTCTAACATTTCCAATGTTTGTTTAAAAACATCGGCTTTGGTTTTCATTGAACAAAAGTTCATTCAATCAAAGCACTGGAACATGTCTGTATACATAAACACACACACACACACACACACACACACACACACACACACACACACACACACACACAAAACGTGCTTATACTGTACACTAATTACATGTGCTTATACTATACACTAATTACATGTATTATCCCATTCCAGTTGCACTAGCATGAGATTGATTTCATTATGTCAGTGGTCTGGAAGTAGTTATGAAATACAGGCAAGAGGCCACAAGTGACATTAAGAAGCAAACCCATTTGTTATACTGTTATATGACTTTGTCAAATATTGTTATACTGAGTGACCTCACATTACTCTCCTTACAGGTATATCACCCAGTAACACTAAAAGGCACTTATTATAGATGGTTAAAAAGTGGCTAGTTAAACTAGCTATATGAGTTTTCCCGAACTGGGCAGGATGAGCTGAGTAGGGGGCTAAAGATTCCTTTTCCCTGTCAATGATGTGATTTTATTTTAATGGCAGTGGGGATTTTAGGCTAGGCTCCTCAGTGATTTTCTGGGCTGCACATCTAGTAATTGCCTATGAACCTATGACTGAAAACTGATGATTGTTATATTATTAGATTATATATGTGAATGTCATTGATTATCTGTAGTAAGTGGAAGATCATTTTAAAAGTTACATTTTTGCTGGAGAATTTCTGTATAACAGAATTGCTGGAAAAAAATTAGGAAAAGTGACAAACCTAAAGAAATGTTTAATTCAAATCTGTCTATATAGCCAGAAGACACATGGGGTTAATGTACTTTGTGCTTGTTAGTACTTCGGCTTGTTCTGCAATACCTGGCTTGTAACCGTGTCTAATTTCTTCTGTTATTGTGGAACTTTTCTGCCTAGGCTTCCTGTAAAACTGGGTTATGCTTATTAGACTTTCTCTGTCAACAAACACAAAATGTTAATGTAAAGAAGTTTGTAACAGACATGTTTTTATAAAGCAAGTTTTCTCCTGTTCTACAGAAAGACCTGTTGACAGCATTTGAAGATGGTGAGTGGAAAGACTTCTTTGAGCTGTGGGAGGAACATATCTCTTCTTCTGTACGAGATGAGCCTATTGTCCAGAAACTTGAGTTTATTTACATATACACTTTGCGATTTTTCCTTTGAAGCATCCAGTGGGAAAAATGGTAAGTAAAATGAATATAAAATATTATATTATTATATAACAGGCCATGTTATGTAGCATTTCTGCTTTCTAAATGAGTTCATTTTCTGCAGAGCAGAGGCTGGTGTTTTATACTGAAAGAAACAGCAGTGCACATAGGGCTGACATCCCCTGGTAGCACCTCAATATTTACAGACTGACATGACTATCTGATTTTATAGCTGACATATACCAATGGTTCATAATTTCATAAATCTGATGTCTTTTTGTCTGTTCCTCAACTGATGGGTCTCTAATCCAACCTCTGATCATACCTCTCAACCTCCAGATCAGAGAATCAGAGACAAAGGACCTTAAAGATAGGGACATTCAGGGACACCTAATTTACATAAGATGCATATTTAAATTAGTGCATTAATGGCCACACCCACCCATTCATTCAATTACACAAAGACAGGGCATTATTTTAAGCATTTTTTATTGGAGAATTATATACATTGACACATCAAAATAGAGGATTATTCATATTTTTTCAGAAAACTGTATAATATTAAAGTAAAGTAAGACATGCTCAGCTCACCCCCCTCACAAATACCCTTAAACTGTGCTTATATGGAAGGGAAGCAATAGATGGAATAAGGCAAGTACATTCACACTATTCATTCAACTTCACATCTTGGCAGGCAGAGGTAGTTCCTGCAGCTGATGCCGTGGAGGAATGTTCTTTATTGTAAGCAGCTGTTGCTTTTCTTGCTGCTTTCAGCATGTCCTTAGGATGCTTTGCACAGTAGCAGTCATTGTCCTCGTTTATCTTTATTGCTAATAGAGTTTAATGTTTTTGGGCCAAGTGACTGAGCTCACAAAGCCAGTGTGCCGAACAGTCACAGCCCTTAAGATTAAACAACACACCTGATACACTTGTAATAGGTGACTATATCATCAGGCGCACTGACGTCCCGCTCACCAGGCTGAACAAGGAGAGGGTCATGGTGAGCAGCCTGTCGGGCACTAGGATCCGCCACATAACACAAGCACTTAGGTCACTCCAAGGCAAGTACAAATATGACTCAGTCACTGTCCATGCTGGTGTGAATGACCTGAGACATACCTCCCTGGACTACATGAAAAGAGACATAGAGGAGCTCTCTGAGCATGTAGCCCAGGCTGGTATGACTCTGACCTTGAGTAGCATCTTACCCTCACCAAGAATGATGCCACAATATGAAGACAAGATGATCAATTTCAACAATTGGCTTAAGTACTGGTGTCATTCAAAGGGGATCCAATGCCTGTCAGCTTGAGATGGTATGCTCGACAAGCCACGATGCTTCGCTAGGGACGGCTTGCACCTGTCACCCCTGGGCTTTCGGATATTGGCAAAGGCTCTTGCTACCCCCATAGTTCCTTTTTTAGGCAAGGCTCAAAAGACAAACCCACCTCCATAGGTATCACAAGGGATAAGAAACTAAGAGTAATGCTACTCAACGCCAGAAGTCTAAACCTCAAGATGCACGACTGAAACTCTCTTTAGCATGGAGAACATCGATATCTGTGCAGTAACAGAAACCTGGTTCAGGGCTCCCGAGAGCACCCCAGCACTACCAGGTTATACCTCATGCCATGCTTTTCAGCCCCAAAACTTGGACCGAACCACAAAAGGAGGGAGTATCGATATTCATCAAAGATACCCACACCTCCAGGTTGGTGGCAAAGCACGAAGCATCAGAGACTATCCATGTGCAACAAACAGTGGGTAAAACTGCCTTCCAGTTTATAGCCTGCTACAGACCACCCTCCCAAACCCAGGAACCCCACTCGGCCTTCCTGAGAACACTGGAAAATATGAAGGTCTCTCCAAACACCATTATATTGGGCGACTTCAACTACCCAAACATAGACTGGGAGCACTACTCTAGCTGCAACACCCTAGCCCAAAGGTTCCTAGAATTTATAAACTCAAATGCTATGGAACAACTTGTTACCACTCCCACAAGAGGGGAAAACATACTGGACCTGATCATCACCAACATGGGGGACTCTGTGCTCCAGACCAGAAGTGTATCCCTCACTGGTAAGATCAGACCATAAACTAATCTCACTGGATATTCACATCCCGACCCCACCCCCTGCCCAGAAAACCACATGGAAACACTTCTCTAAAGCAAATTTCACACTCCTCAAAACCGAGGTGGAATCCTTCAAAGCCCCCGGGCTTGTGGAAAATACGTCCCAGACCGCAGAGTCCTTTATAAACGCATTCTATGAACACCTTCAGGAATGCATGGATCATGCGATCCCAAATAAAACCAAGACCCAATCCTCCAAAGGCAGACGTCCTGTCTGGTGGACCCCAGCCATAAACAAACTATACAATAGAAGGAGGAAGCTACTAAATGATAGAGCAAAATCCCAAAAAGGGAAGGCATCACTTTTCAGTATTAGCAAAAAGCTACGGGCACTCATAAATTTGTCTAAGGCCAGCTTCAAGAGAAAACTTGCACAGGACACTAAGAATAATCACAAGGCTTTCTTTAGTTATGTTAGGAACCTGGGTGGTAATTCCCAGATATGCTCAGAATTAGTCCAAAATGACAAAAAATACACCGAACCCACAGACATTGCCAACATCCTAGCTGATAGGTTCAGCGCAAACTTCTCCCCCTCCCCTCCCCACCAAAGGGGCAAATATCTATCCCAGCAGAGTGCTGCCCCCCTGACATCTCAGATGCTCAGGTAAGAGCCGCCCTCTCCAAAGCAAAAAACACAGCATCAATGGGACCAGACGGTGTCCCGGGCTGCGTCCTACATGAACTCCAAGAAGAGCTAAACCCAAACATAAAACTACTGTTCAATCTCAGCCTTACTACAGGATATGTGCCCAAAGAGTGGCGTACAGCAACAGTGGTCCCTCTCCATAAAGGTGGTGCCTCAACGGATCCTGGAAACTATCGCCCCATAAGCCTGACTAGCTTGGTCTGCAAAGCTATGGAAAGGATCATCATGGACCTCAAAGATATTGGGGACCTACAGACACTGGATCCTACCCAGTTCAGCTTTAAGGGCAGATCCTGCCTCTTAAACCTGGTTGATTTCTTTGAAACAGTCACCAAGGCCATTGACGAGGGGAAGGTGGTCCACACAGCCTACCTGGACCTCGCAAAAGCCTTCGATACAATACCCCACTCGGGCATTATAGATAAGCTCACCAGCTTAAATATAAACCCCTATGTCACTAGATGGATTGCAAACTGGCTCAAGGACAGAACCCACATGGTTAGAATTGCTGGAGCCATGTCAGACTCCAAACCAGTTACAAGTGGTGTCCCACAAGTCTCAGTCCTGGGACCTCTCTTGTTCGGTATATATTTCTCAGAGGTACAGGCCAACATGGAAGGACTGTGGCTGACCAAGTTCGCAGATGACTGCAAACTGGGCACCATAATCGACTCTCGAGCCAACACAAGCATCCTCCAAAAGGGCCTCATAGAAACAGACAACTGGTGCCAGAGCCATGGCCTCGAGCTAAATGCCAAAAAGTGTATAGTCATCCCCTTTGGCAAAAACAAAGTTCCCACAAATTACCACATAGGTGGTAATCCATTAAGTACAGAAGAAGTAATTAGGGACCTGGGGACCCAAGTTGATAGCAATCTCTCATTTGACAACCACGTGGCCAAAGTGGTTAGAAAAACATTTTATATAGCCCACCTAATCATGAAAGGATTCACATCTAGATCAGGTGAGGTCATCGTGCCTCTTTACTCATCCCTCATCAGGCCCATAATTGAGTACAATGCCCCTTTTGGGCTGTACCTTACCAGACACCTGCAGCAACTGGAAAGACCCCAAAAGTACCTCACCAAGAGGATCAAAGGGCTCAAACAGATGCCATATGCTGCCCGGTTAAAGAAACTCCAGCTCTACTCAGTGGCATACCGCCTGTTCAGAGGCGATCTGTGCCTGACTTATAAAGCCATGTCCAACCTGGAATTAATGGACATGCTGCACCTCAGAAAATCCAAATTCCATCGAGCTACGTGCTCGAGAGACTTGAACCTCAGCACTGAAATAAATAGGACATGCTGGAGGGACAGATTCATAACCCAGAGGCTCCCTTCACTCTGGAATAAAATCCCAGTCCAGGTTAGGCAGAGTCCCTCATTGACTCTCTTCAAGAGGAATCTTGATGAGTGGATGGGAGATCGTAGGTTTACCCCGGGTATCACTTCTGTGTCACTGTTAGACAGAGGGCACAGTATACTAACCTCGAAAAAGGGCATAGCAAAATAAATTTAAAATGGGTGGCGAAAGCCAAACACATTCTGGCTAGACTTATAAATGCCCTAGGGCAGATAGCCTAGTATGAACCTATGCTGAATGCCCGTTCTGCTTCACTGTTTGAGTGCGGCAAACAGAGAATACTTCTCATTAACTTTTGAAAAGTTGGGAGGGCTTGTACTGGAGGGCTTCAAGCACCATTGACCAGTACTTTAAAACATTAGATGCCTCACATCAGTATGACCAGTCAGTCATCTGATGTACTGAAAACTCATCTATTAGTTTGCATCTCTCCACTCGTGAACTACAAAAACCAAGATGGGTTCCAATATCTACTATAACAGTTGAAGAAATCTGCAGTTTCATAGCTGGATCCAATAAACTGGCCATGTTCTGCAGCAGGGGATCTTTTGCAGGGAAATGCTTTTTCATTTTTAATAGCACTGCAGAGTAAAATTGTTTGGCTCTCTTGAATAGTTTCTGCTCCACTGTAGTATCCCTGATATCCGAATTTTCATCCAAATATGTTTCAGCATAAGGACCAATATGAATTTTGCCATCTAAGATGTTGTCCTGCACTTCAAGAATTGCATCAACACTACTTATATTGTCCAAAAACTGCCTTGCAATTGGTGGCTTCAGTACCCTACTAGCATATGCCTGCAGTATTTTCTGGATCTCGTTATGCAATGTGAGCAATTTGCTTTCCCTGCTTTGCATTAGCATATTGAAGTTATGCAGTGGTTCAATGGCATACTGCAGGAAGAAGAATGCCAGCTTGATGTCATGGCTCTGCAGTCTGTCAGCTATTAGATCCACTTTTACAGACCGTGGTTCATATGACAAGAAGTATGATTTCAGGGAGGGCCACAAGGCAAGCATTCTTTTTATGACTTTTGCCAAACTTTGCCATCGAGTGGGGGCATACCTGATAATTTTGAGAGGTTCAATATCCACAAACAGTGCAAGTTCCTTCAGTTTCTGCTGATGCTGTGCACTGCTGGAAAAATGACAATAAATGTCCGATATCAGTTCCTCTACAGGTACAGCTATTGCCTTTTACACCAGATTTTATGCATAAATCTGCAATGTGGCACAAGCAGCCCTTATTGAAAATGTGGATTAACCTCTTTTAATCTGGATAGCTTTTCCGCTTGCCAATCAGAGATGCAGCATTGTCTGATGCATAAGCCACCATGTTGGTCACAGGAATGTCAAACTTGCTCAGAGTCTCCATTACACATAAATGGCTTGGCCAGTTCCACTGATACAAGCAGGCATATCAAGGAATCTTACAACATTTTTACCAGTTGCGTGGTCAAAAAAAACAAGTAAAATCACAAGCAACTTGTCATCCCCCATATATGTACTTTGGTCAAGGTATAAACAGTATGATACTTTCTGACAAGCTTGTGCAACAGTCTGCTGATACTTTGGCCTCATTACATCTCTTAAAATGCAAGCAGCCTTTGTTGGTCCAGAGGTCATTTTTTGTACCACCTCCGGATCCATGCAGTACCTTTTCATGTACTTCAGGAAATGATCCGCAGTTGTAAATGGCAAGTTGTGTTCAAGAAGTAGGCCCATAAAGGCTACTTCATCCTCCAGAACTTTAGCATTGGTTTGTTGAGTGGCAAACATTTCTGTCACCTTCCTCCCAGTCAAATGCTTGGTGCTCATCTTGTGCTTCTCAGTGTCCATATACTGCTGCAAATCATTCCTCCCTCCATGTCCAACATTAATATTAGTAGCACAAGTCTTGCAAAATGCATATCCTGGACCACCACGCCTGCTTTCCATTACCCAGTCAAAGGTAACCTTCCAGCTACTTTGGAATGTGGTAATTTGCTTCTTCTTTTCTGAGGCAGCATCTTCAGAGAAGAAAAAAGGGGTGTGTAATTAGAAGGTTTCAAGGTAATTCGCAGGTGTGCCGTGACGCTACACTTTTACTTACAGTAAACAAAGCTGGTATGACAAACAGTAGTCAAAAAAATTCTTACCCTTCTGAGTTGTTGCACTATAACAGTGCAAGACACTTTGCGTTGCACCACCTTCCATTGTGGCTTGTACCATGCTGTTCTGTGTTTCAGCCATGCCTTTGCTTCTGAAGAAAATTAATGATTCAGATATAAGATGAGAATCCAATTTAGGAGCCTCTAAACATGTGTGCAACTCGGTAAGACTGAGTAATACACAGCACCACACATACTTATGCGAGTAAGCATTATTGGAAAAAACATATTCAAAATAACTCAAAGCATCCAAGAAAAAAATATTACCAATAATTCATAACTTATCCAAGAAAATCTCATTACTGCAAATGACTGTGGATCCAAGGAAAAATACATTACTGCACATAATTCACAATGCACCCAAGGTAATTGTCACAAATGATTCATAACATGTCTAAGAAAATGCTTACTACAAATGACTCATAAGAGACCCAAGAGAAAGTTCATTACTGCAAAAGTTTCATAACATTTCCAAGAGAAAGCTCATTTTTGCAAATGACTCCTAACATGTCTAAGAAAATGCTTATTGCAAATGACTCGTAAGAGACCCAAGAGAAAGGTCATTACTGCAAATGTTTCATAACATTTCCAAGAGAAAGCTCATTACTGCAAATGATTCATAACGTGTAAGAAAATGCTTATTGCAAATGATTCATAAGAGGCCAAAGAGAAAGCTCAGTATTGCAAATTATTCATAATGCACACAGGAAGTGCAGACAAGGAGCATGTCATAAAACTGACAAATCATGGATGTGAGTCTACAGAGCAGCAACCAAGTTCTTATTGCCAGAAATCAGGGCACTCCTGTGAATCAACTCAGAACCTATATTACTGTGCCAGCCAGTTTTACCAGCAGCTGTGTCCATACTTCAACTGTCCAGAAGTTAGTAGAATTTCCAAATGGTTACCTCATACTTTTGGTCTGTTCCTCTTAAAAGTTGTGGTTTTCATGACTTGTGTGGCAAATCAGTGAGGACTGAATTCACTAAATAATGACAACTATTTCAGTTTCATATTCTGCAACTTTATAATCTCATAAGAGCAATACTTCAAATTTGTCACCCCCCCTCCATTTTGTTTGAATTTGACCAGATGTTTTCAATATGAAATTACTTTTAGGAGCAATAAATAGCCTTGCTAGAAAAGTCACAGGAGTATAACTTTTGTTAATAGTACATGACTATCAACAGTACCAAAGCTTATTTTATTTGCTTTATCCAGTTGCTGGCCACAGCCCCACTGTCAGCAGAGTTTAAAATATAGAGACAGTAAGCAGAGGTTGATCAAGAGATGTTAAGTTGTCTATCTCGCCTTCATTCTTGCTGGTTGGTTGGGTTCGGAGCCGATCCTCGGCTCCGACTCGGCCATCTTCAAAAGCTCGAGAGCTTATTACTGGCTCGAGGCCCCCCTATATCCCATGATGCCTGGCGCTAGATACCCAGATCTCATTTGCCGCTTCTGCTGCAAGGTTGCTTTTACTGGCTCAGGTCATATTTTTTGATTTTATTGTTAGCATGTATAAAAATTTATATTGTAGTTGGTGTTTAGAATAGTTATAGTAGTTGTAGTTATCTATTTGTAATTTAGTCTCCTTCCCTTGAAAACTTGTTTTCTTGTTAGAGAGTCCCCCCCCCCAGTTTGTTTTCTTCAAGGTAGCCGTTTTTTAGTTAGAGGCTTATCCTTGTTCTTAAATTTTTATGTAGTAGTTTTTTTTATTAGAAATTGTTGTAGATCAGCAGGTTTATTTTCCTTTTCTTGGATAATAGAGTGTGTGTGCTGTTAGGGTGTGGTAACGTGTGTTGAGTGCGTGTGTTTTACTAGTTACTTACTTCCCTTCTGTTACTTTTTCTCTGTGATTTATATTTCCTTTTACAGGAATGTCTAAAGATACGAAAGTATCTGGATTCAAGAAGTGTGACTCATGCTGTCAGAAGATGTCACTGACAGATGGTCACACTTCTTGTGTTTACTGTTTGGGCACCCTACACCTGCAGGACTCTTGTTTGGTGTGATACACCTTTAGTCCAAGAGTCCTGCAGGAGCGTAGGAATAAGCTAATCCTTAGGGGTTTGCTCAAACCTGAAGGGTCACAGGCTAAGGCCCAGCCAGTGAAACCCTCTAAGCCAACAAAGCCGTCGTCGGGTGTGGCATCTGCTTCAACTTCGGTTCCGGCTGCAACCAAAGTACCTATCTCCCAGTCAGCCCAGACTCTGGTGTTGGAACCGTCAGGGAGCCAAAAACGCTCTAGATCTCCATCCCTAGATTCGATGCACTCTGCTCCGGGGTCGCCTCTGTTACAGTCGGAGTAAAGTCACCGATCCCACTCTTCTCTGTCTTCTAGACTATCTTACCACGATTTGGAGAGAGTGGTGAGCAGGCTTCTAAAATCACAGGCCCTGGCAAAAATGTTATCCAGCCCCCCTCATCAGGGTTCAGCTCCGCCTGTCTCTGCCGTAGTTCCTCCTTCGACACATCCCTTGAGTTCGGAGCCGGAGCTTGCTGGGGCTCAGATCATGGAACCGTTGGCGCTGATACCTACCCTTTCGGTTCCGTCATCTGCTCCGATCGCCTCCATGGTGCCGTCCTTGGAGGGATCTTGGCACCGGGACTACTCGTCGGCACCAAGGGGGCCAGTGGCATTGGACCCTTGTCCGACCCCGTTCTCCCTCTCGGAGCTTCAGCGCAGGTGAGTTCGACTCCTACATCGGCTTCGGAGCCGTCTCTCTCTGTGCCGGGAAGGATTCCGGTCTCTTTGGAGCCAGAGCCTTCTCCGCTGTCGGGAAGGGGCTCCTTTGAGGTCATGAGGAGTGTGCTGGCCTCTGAGTCAGCCCCATGATCAGCCTCATCGGCTCCTCCCCCCATGGTGCCTGCGTCTGCCTCTGCCCCTCCTCCAGACCCCAAGCGTGGGGAACAAGCACTCCAGGGCACCCCATTGGGTGTATCTTCCTCTTCCAAGGCCTCCCCTGATCAATTCAGAGGAGCCCCCTCGAAAGAGGAAATGCAAGAGGAAGCATGTTGACTCCCCTGAGTCTGTCACTTCAGATACAGACTTAGAGGATTCGGAAGGGTCCCCGAGATCCCCCTCTGAGGACATCTCTTTCTCAGACATCCTTGAGATACTTAGGCAGAGGGGGAAATGGGCTACCCTTAACCTTTCTGAGGATGAGTCGGTAATCCTGGATGTGTTTGGTTCCCGACCCTCCACCTCCTGGGTGTCTCCGCCTTTCGATCCACTGATGTCTGTGGTGGCTCGGAAGGCGTGGTCAGCCCCAGACACAGTGGAACCAACCCCCCGAAGACCCACAAAATTTATTACTGCACCACAGGACAAGCAATTTCTGACGAAGGGTGTTCCCGTTGATACCATGGTGGTAGCAGCGGACACAAAAAAGGAGTTGGCTGAAACTTCATCTGTCCATCCCCCTAATATGGAATCTAGGACGATGGACAGATATGGGAAGTGGATGTTTTCCTCAGCGACCTTCTCCATGAGGTCACTGAACTACTTGTGCCACTTTACCCGCCTTCAAAGGGATCTCCTTAAAGAGCTAGGAGATGCCCTTCAAGATCCAACAGCTTCGGGGGCCCAGGCTAAGGTTGCCTCCCAACTGGCGACTCTTAATTCGGTAGTAAACTCCTCCATGCAGCTCATCTCTTATGCAGCCGATGGTGCGAGTAGGGCCGCAGGCACAGGCGTGTCCTTGAGGCATGCTTGGATGCCGTTATGTAACTTTGCGGAACCCTTCAGGGCATCCTTCACCAATGCCCCCTTTGATGGTTCTGCTCTTTTTGGACCACAGGTGAAGGATACCCTTACCAGATGTGAGCAGGAAGGCAAGACTCTCTCTGCTGTGGGAGTCCTTTTTTCCACTCCTTCTAGACTGTATCCCAAGGGTCAGAAGAGTGGGAAGATGTGGTTCCGGAAACCCCAGGGAGCCGTGCCTGACACACGTGGAGAGTTCCCTTCCAGGAGCAGAGGAGGGAACAACAATAGATGCCGTCCTCGGGGCAGAGGGGGTCTGCAAAATCAGGGCCACAGAGACTCTTTCTCTGACAAGCCCTTCCAGCATCCCTGAGGTGCTGCCCACCTTCAGAGGCAGTCGGCGGAAGATTATCGCTGTACCCAAAAGCCTGGCAAAGTACAACACAAGACAAATGGGTACTGTCTATCATATCCAAAGGCTACAAAATCCCCTTCTTTTGCACTCCCTACATTCCCAAAAAATCCCTTCCAGATGTTCCACCCAATCTAAGAGATCAAGCAGTTCAAGAAATATAAAAACTGCTAAGAGCAGCCATCCAGCCAGTCCCAGCAGACCAGCAAGGACCCGGAATTTACTCAAGGTTCTTTTTGGTACCAAAAAAGATAGTGGACTGGAGTCCCATTCTGGATCTCAGCAGACTAAACAGGTCTGTTCAAAGAACAAAGTTCTGGATGGTCACGCTACAGTCCATTTTACACTTTGTGGGTCAGGACAATTGCATGTGCTCCATAGATCTTCAGGATGCATACTACCATATCAAAATGGACAGACACTCCAGAAGATTCCTCTGCTTCTAGCTTGGAGCCAGTCATTATCAGTTCAGAGCTCTGCCCTTTGGTCTCACCACAGCCCCCAGGGTGTTCACCAAATGTTTGGCAGTAGTTACCACTCAGCTGAGATGGCAAGGACTCCAGGTGTTTCCATATGTAGACGACTGGCTCCTTACTGCTACCACCAGACATCACCTGCTGCGAGCCAGAGACTACACCATCCAAACTTGCTCCAAACTAGGTATCACAATAAATTTCGAAAAGTCTGCATTGTCACCTTGTCAATCTATTACCTTTATAGGCGCAAACTTAAATACAAAGGACGTCAGCGACACTGCCATTAGACAGAGTGTTAGACATTCGCCGACATGTGCAGGTCTTATTAGGATGCAAAAAAATTCAGGCCAGATTCGTCCTAAAAACCTTTGGTCTCATGGCAACGGTTATCATACTAGTTCCCCTTGCTCATTTTCATACGAGGATTCTTCAGTGTTTGCTGTTCAGCAACTTCCAATGTCTCATAAGATAATGATCACACAGACATGCAAAAACCAACTTGCTTGGTGGATGGGTTTCCCCATCAATACCCCAGGGCAGACCATTTGCTCTTCCTCCTCCAGTGGCTACGGTAACCATGGATGCCTCCCTGATCGGGTGGGGGCATTTTCAGGGCAGACCAGTCCAAGGCACCTGGCAGCCTCACGAGTACCATCTGCATATCAATGTCTAGGAGATGAGGGCCGTGCTTTTGGCATTGCAAGCTCTTCACAACTCTCTTCCCACTGGGACCATTGCAATTCAAACAGACAATATGTCAGTAGTATGGTACATCAACAAGCAGGGCGGAACCAAGTCCTACCCCCTATGTCGAGAAGCACTCAGACTCTGGCAGTGGGCGATCTCTTCCCAGTGGTTTCTGATAGCAGCGCACATCCCTGGGAAGACCAACATTATAGCGGACAGGCTGAGTAGAGCAATTCATATGCCTCACGAATGGTCTCTCAATCAGACAGTGGCGGACCAAATCTTCCGCAGATGGGGGTCAGCCTTGCTGCGACCTTTTTGCCACCCCCTTCAACAGGAAGTGCAACGATTTCTTCTCTCTCCTCCCTCTTCCCGGACACTCCCCCAGAGACGCTCTAGTTCACGATTGGCCTCAGGGACTTCTTTATGCATTCCTTCAGTTTCTCCTGATTCCCAAACTAATACAGAAAGCTACCATCTTGGGATGCAAGATGATCCTCATTGCCCCTTACTGGCCTCGACAAATTTGATTCCCGTTCCTACATAGTCACCTTCTGGAGCAGCCCTGGACCCTGGACCCAGTTCCAGACCTCCTGATCCATCAATCGGACGGGCTGCACCAATCCCTTCAATCTCTCCAGCTCACTGCTTGGTTGCTCCACTTCCAACCTTAGCCAGGCTTCCGAACATCTCCCACTCGGTGCGTGAAATCATCTTATCGCATAAGTCTACCACTAGAAAGACTTATGCTAGTAAGTGCAAACATTTCTCTTTCTGGGCAGATGCTAGAAATATAGATCCCTTTTCAGCCCCTGTGCACCATATTTTGGATTTTTTAGCATAACTTTTTCATGCTGGATCTTCTTCTGCCACGATTAGAGTTCAATTAGCTGCAATTTCAAACTTTCATACAGGCCTGTCGGATACTAGTATTATGTATCATAAGCTTTGTAAAGTTTTTCTCAAAGGGACTACTTTAATCAGGCCCCCAGTGAGAGATCCCCCTCCTCCTCCGTGGGATCTAAATTTGATTTTAGCTTCCCTGATATTGCCCCCCCTTTGAACCTGCAGCTTCTTGTTCTTTGAAGTTTCTTTCTTGGAAGACCCTTCTGGTTGCAATTACTTCAGCCAGAAGAGTGTCTGAACTTCAAGCTCTTTGTGTTTTCCCCCCTTATATAGTTTTCCACAAGGACAGAGTTTCTCTCAGGACTAATCCTTCCTTCCTTCCAAAGGTTTCTTCTGAGAATAATTTGAATCAGTCCATTGATCTCCCTGTGGTTTTTCCAAATTATTCCAACAAGGCGGAGTACAAGTTGCATCAGTTGGATGTTCATAGACAGTTACATTTTTACTTCCATAGAAGTAAGCAAATCATAAAATCAGACCAGCTGTTCCTGTCCTATGCTGAGGGTAAACAAGGTCTACCAGTGTCGAAAGTAACTTGATCTAGGTGGTTGACGTCTATTATTACATTGATATATCAGCTAAGGAACAAAGAGCTTCCTGCTAAACCAAAAGGCCACTCCACTAGAGCTCTAGTTACTTCAGTGGCTTTTCAGGCAAGATTGCCAATGGAAACTATTTGTGCGGCAGCTACATGGGCCAATCCTCATACCTTCATTTCACATTATAAGCTAGACGTGGCCTCCAGGAGCAGAGCTGATTTTGGTTCCACTGTTCTGAGGAGTCTGTTCCGATGAGCCACCCAGGATTGAGGTGCTAGGGATGCTGTCCCAACCAGCAAGAATGAAGGCGAGATAGACAACCTAACATTAAGAAGTTATGTACCTACCATAACGTTCCATGTTAGTTGTCTTCTTCTCGCCTTCTTTCTTGCGTCCCACCCCCCATCCCCCTATCCTAGTAGACTGAGAAGAGTTCTTTATGTTTTTCTTTCACTGGCTGAGTCTTCTCCGGCTATTCCATTCTGACTAGTAGTCTCTCCAGTAGGATTTATGCATTCTAGGATAGGATTCCTGTATTTTTATGTCTGCAGTTAGACTTACCAAACGAGATCATGGGATATTGGGGGGCCTCGAGCCAGTAAGCAGCTCTCGAGCTTTTGAAGATGGTCGAGTCGGAGCCGAGGATCGGCTCCGAACCCAACCAACCAGCAAGAAAGAAGGCGAGAAGAAGACAACTCACATGGAACGTTATGGTAGGTACATAACAACTTATTTTTCAACAAGTACATCATGACACAGGCAAATTAGTAATCCATTATTCACTAAAACTGCTAGATAAGATTAAACATTTTTCCGGCAACAAGGTAAGCAAGTCACCTGAAAGAATGCCTTTCAGAAAGGGCATGATTCATCACTGTAAACTTAGCATTATCATTCAATGTACTGTTATCCTTACAGTAAACTATTCATATTTTCT